>NC_043706.1:59353921-59444095 GCF_006229205.1 Suricata suricatta
CTCAGTGTGGTTTTGATTTGTGTTTCCCTGATGATGAGTGATGTTGAGCATCATTTCATGTGCCTGTAGGCCATCTGGATGTCCTCTTTGGAGAAGTGTCTGTTCATGTCTTCTGCCCATTTCTTCACTGGGTTATTTGTTTTGTGGGTGTGAAGTTTGGTGAGTTCCTTGTAGATTTTAGATACTAGCCCTTTATCTGCTATGTCGTTTGCAACTATCTTTTCCCATTCTGTCGGTTGCCTATTAGTTTTCTTGATTGTTTCCTTTGCCTTGCAGAAGCTTTTTATCTTGATGAAAGTAGGGAAAAACCTCCTAGACCTCCACCGCAGCAATCTCCTACTTGACACATCCTCAAAGGCAAGGGAAATTAAAGTTTTTCTTTTAAAGTCTATTTTGTCTGAAAGAAGTATTGCTACCTGAGTTTTTTTTTTTCATTTCCATTTGCATGATAAGTGGTTTTCCATCCCTTTGCTTCCAATCTGCATGTTTCTTTAGATTACAAATGAGTCTTTTGTAGGCAGCATATAGATGAGTCTCGATTTTATCCATCCCATCACCAGATATCTTGACTGGTGTTTTGTTCATTTACATTCAAAGGATATATTTATAGGTATGTCCATCCTTTTGCCATTTTGTTAATTTTTTGTGTCTTTTTGGTAGATCTCTGTACCTTTCTTCTCTTGTTCTCATTCTCCCCTATGTTTTAGGTTTATGATGTCATAATTAATATTGTTTTATTTTGTGAATCCCTTGACTAGTTTTTATAGATACACTTCATTTTAGTGCTTTTGTGTCTGCTTTTCTACTTCTGCTTATGGCCTTTCCTCACCACTCAGAGTCCCCTTTAATATTTCTTATAGATCTCATTTAGTGTTCATGGATTCCTTTAACTTTTATTTGTCAAGGAAACTATCTCTTCGTATCTGAATTATAGTCTTGCTGGATAAGGTATTCATGGATGATTTATTTTTTTCTTTCATCACTTTGAATATGTCGTGCTAGTCTTTTCTAGACTGCAAAGTTTCTGCTGAAAAATCAGCCAAAAGCCTTATATACAAGGAGTTCCCCTTTGTATAACTGTTACCTCTTGCTTTTAAAATTCCGTCTTTTTGCTTCCTTTTGCCATTTAATAACTACAAATTTTGGTGTACTCTTCCTTGGATTGATTTTGTTGGTGGCTCTCTGGGTCTCCTGGATCTATATTTCTGATTCCATTTCTAGACTTTGGACAATTTTCAGCTATTATTTCTTCAATTTTCTTCTCCCTTCTTTATTATCTCCTTCTGTTCCCTGAGAAGCTTTTGTTGGTGGGGCCTGCAGATATCTGCCCCCAGCCCACTGCTGGGGCCACAGTTTAACTGGTCTGTGTGGTTGTCATTCCCCCTCCCCTTGGCATGAGTCACGTTGAGTAGTGGTGGCCTCTGTCAGGGCTGCCTTCACATTAACTGGCTTGTGACACCACTTTGCCCAGGGGATGGCCACAGAAGAACAGAGAGGCAGGATCACAGTGTTAGCAAGATTTTTGTGAATCTGCTTTGGGAGGGAACATAGAGTAGAGGCTTTGCTGGAGGAAGTACAATGCAAGGGAAAGTTATGCTGTTAGCAAGTTAGGTAGAGAGTGTTGGTACTGTACTGGCCCCTGTAAGTGTCCATGTGTCTAGGTGGGGGGACAGTGGAAGGAAATAGTACCCAGATGCTCCTTTGTTCTTGAAGAAGTTTCCCAAGGATCCCTTCCCCTTCAACACAAGCTCTGAGATTAAAAAATAATTCTCCTTTCAGGTGTTTTTCAAACTGCTACTTCTATGTTGTATCTCAGTGGGGTTGTTTGCTGTGCTGTCAATTTAAGGGCAGAAACCCCATCCTCTTGGATTCTCCAGGGCCAAGCCTGCTGATTTTTTTCTTTTAAATTCCAGGTGTTAAGCCCCACTGATTGTTGGGCCCCTCTGGTTTCCAAATTGAAATGTACTGATGCATTGGGATTCGATTTTTCTGTGCAGGTCCCCGCACCTGGTATGAGAGCCTATTACTTTCTCTTCTTTTCACCTTCACAGCTCCTCCCTCCAGGATAGTCCCAAGGTTTGTTTAACTTTGGACTACAAATCCATCCTTCTTACCCTCTTTGATGTGCCTTTTCTCTACATTTAGCTGTATAGAATCCATTCTGCCAGCCTTTGGATGACTTTCTGAGTTATTACACCAATGTAGGTGTTATCTAGTTGTATCCATGGGATAAGATGAAGCTTAGGGTCGCCCTACTCTGCCGTCTCCCCTAAAAGTCTCTTGCTGGTATTTTAAATGTGATAATTATGTTAAATCTATATGTCCTTTGAGATATAATTAAGATTGTAAACATTATTGACCATTCTGATCTATGAAATTGTATTGCAATTTTACTTATTACTAATGTAGGAACATGAATTTGATATTTATATTGCATATGCATTTTAAACCATTAAATCAATTTAATAATTTTTAAAATCTTTATGCATCTTTATATATACATAAATCATATTTCTGTGACTAAAAATGGTGTTAAGATTTCCTTTTCAAAATTTATTCCAGAAGGGGAAGGCAAGATGACAGAGAAATAGGGAGTTCTGTACTTCCCACTTGCATCTCTCAAACAAAGAAGAATTGAAGCCAAAGGATGCTGAACTGCAAGAGTCTGGGAGGAAAAGAGACAGAGTCCACTAAAAAGCCTCATAGGTGCATGATTGCAAACTGGGGAAGATAAAAATGGACTGGGGCATTAAGGCATAGGGGGGAGGGAGCCCCTTCTGCGGAGAGACAAGGGGAAGAGAAAGAGTGGCTGAAACTGCTTATAGAACTGTCCATGGAGAAGAGAAAACCCTCAGCCAGGGACAGAGAGGGATCCTATTCATCCCATCTCTAACCACAGGGCATATGGAGAGGGATCTTATCTGTAACTGTGGAGCATTCTTTGGGCTGGGTGCCCCAATTCCAGAAATTCCCTCCAGACTAGATGGTATGCAAGGAACTCAGTCAGCATCAGGAGGAACCGTTCCCCTACTCTCTCCTGGCAGGGAACTGCCCTGGCCAGCTGGATAACATTTAGGGCTATATCATTAAAGCTCACTGACTAAGATCTGGAAACAAGGCTGGGCACAGGACATAGAACACAGCCCACTTTGGCTGCACCTGAGCACAGGGAGATTGGACCCACAGGAGTGATTTGCAACACTTGGTTCAAGAAGGAACTGGGGGATGTCCATTTTTCTCCCCCAAACCCCCAAGGTGGGGCCACAGGGAGCAGCCTGAGGGGCCCAGAGTGGAGAGAGATCCACCTACACCAAACCACACCATCCTCATTGCAGATCTGATCTTTTTTTTTTTCACCTGAGCCCAGGGCAAGATCAGCATTGATGTACTGCCGTGATTAACTCTAGATCAATTCTTGATATTCAGATATATTCTCCCTTATCTCATTCTTATCTTTCTCCTCTGCCTGACCGGGTACTCTGGTTATAGGTTTGCTTAAACAGTCACATTTAATCCATACTCTTGATGCATATTCTACAACTCTGTCGTTACCTTCCTTCCTCTCTCTCTCTCTGTGTCTGTCTGTCTGTCTGTCTCTCTCTCTCTCTCTCTCTCTCTCTCTCTGGAATAATCAGACTATTTAGTTTCTCTGGATAACATTATCTTCTTTTCTTTCTCCTCACCTCTTACCAGACTCTCCTTTTTCTCTCTCTGAATTAAGCCTTTTCATCTCTCTGCCTGGTCATTGTTCAATTTCTCTTTCTCCACACCACTGTCATTTCTCTCATTGGATATGCTCTTCAATCAGCAATGCCTCCACCTTGCTCTTTATCTGTAACTGAGACTTCTGATTTTATGCTTTTAGACTGCCCTTTGACTTCTGTTGTTTTTGTTTTGTTTTGTTTTGTTTCCTTTCACTAAGCTTGTTTCTTTGACTTGTGCATTTGCATGCATTTGTTCCCTGTTTGTCTATTTTCCTTTCCAGGGCTACCTCAAGAAACAAACCAAAGTACACATGGTGAAGAGTCCCAAACATTACTATAAGATAACCAAAGGCACAGCAAGAGAGACCAAGGGACACCATTAAAAGAAAACCTCCTAAAAGGACAGTCCATGGACAGTCAATGAGCCTCCTTTAATATAGCAGAATTCGCAGGTACAGAATGCATAATAAGCATTTAAAACTTACAAGAGATAAAAATCTAACCAAAATGACAACTGGAAGAACTCTCCTCTAAAGAAATTCCAGGAAAAAGTAACAACTAAAGAATTGGTCAAAACAGATATAAGCAACACAAATAACCAAGAATTTAGAACAACAGTCATAAAATGAATTGCTGGGCTTTAAAAAGGCATGGAAGACACGAGAGAAGCTATTGCTACAAATATGGACCTTAAAGATAGCTGTAATGAATTAAAAATACTATAAATGAGGTGCATAATAAAATGGAGGCGGCCACTGCACTGATTGAAGAGGCAGAGAGGAGAATGGGTGAATTAGAAGACACAATTATAGAAAAAGAGAATTTGAGAAGAAGAAGGATAAACTGATCCAGGAGCATGAGAGGAGAATTCGAGTACTGAGTGATACGATCAAATGGAAAAATATCCATATCACTGAAATTCCATAAGAAAGAGAAAAATGGGCTGAAGGTGTATATGAACAAATTGTAGCTGAGAACTTCCCCAATCTGCAGAAGGAAACAAACATTGAAATCCAAGAGGCACAGAGAACTCCCTTCAGACATAATCTTCTGCACATATCATGTGAAACTGGCAAAATATAAGCATAAAGAGAGAATTCTGAAAGCAGGTGGGCCAAAAGGGCCCTAACATAAAACGGAGACATCTCCGGGTGGTTGAAGACCTATGTATAAACTTGGCAGGCCAAAAAGGAATGGAAGGAAATCCTCAATGTGATAAAAGAAAAAATATGCAGCCAAGAATCCTTTATCTAGCAAGCCTATCATTCAGAATAGAAGGAGAGATAAAGGTTTTCTAAAAAAAAAACCAAAAATTAAAAAAATTCATCACCACTATACCAGCCCTACAAGAAATCCTAAGGGGGACTCTATAAGGGAAATCTTGCAAGGAACACAAAGTACCAGAGACAGCACCACAAGCATGAATCATAGAGAGAACACAATGGCCTTAAACCCATATTTGTCAATAATAACACTGAGTGTAAATGGACTAAATGATCCAACCAAAAGACATAGGGCATCAGAATGGATTTAAAAAAAAAAAAAGATCCATCTATTTGCTGTCTAGAAGAGATTCATTTTAGACCTGAGGACACCTTTAGATTGAAACTAAGGGGATGGAGAAATATTTATCATGCTACTGGAAGTCCAAAAAAAGCCGGAGTAGCCATACTTATATTGGACAAACTGGATTTTAAAGTAAAGGCATAACAAGGGATGAAGAAGGGCATTATATAATAATTACAGGGTGTATACATCAGGAAGAGCTACAAATTATAAATGTCTATACACCATATTCAGGAGCACCCAAATACATAAAATGGTTAATCACAAACAGAAACAATCTTATTCATAAAAATGAACTAATAGCAGTGGATTTTAATACTCCACTTACAGCAGCAGATAGATCAACTAGACAGAAAATCACTAAAGAAACAATGGACCTGAATGACACATTGGAACATATAGATTTGACAGATATATTTAGAACTCCACATCCTGAGGCTATGGAATTCACTTTCTTCTCAAGTGCACATGGTACATTCTCCAAGACAGATCACATGGTGGGTCATATAGCAGCCCTCAATAAATACAAAAGAATTGAGATCATATCATGCACACTTTCCGATCACAATGCTATGAAACTTGAGATCAATCACAGGAAAAAATCTGGAAAACCTCCAAAAACATGGAGGTTAAAGACCACCCTACTAAAGAACAAATGGGTCAATCAAGAAACTAGAGAACAAATTTAAAAACACATGGAAATAAATGAAAACGAAAATATAACAATCCAAACTCTTTGGGATGCAGCAAGGCAGTCCTTAGAGGAAAGTGCATTGCAATCCAGGCCTACTTCAAAAAACTAGAAAAAGCGCAAATAGAAAAATCAAACAGCAAACCTAAAGGAATTACAAGCAGAGAGGGAAAAACATGCCATACCACGCAGGAGAGAAATAATAAGGATCAGGGCAGAAGTAAACAATATAGAAAAAAAAAAAACAGTTGAGCAGTGCAATGAAACCAAGAGCTGTTTTTTTTTTTTTTAAATAAACAAAACTGATAAACCTCTAGCCAGGCTTCTAAAAAAGAGAAAGGGACAGTACCCAAATAGACAAAATCATGAACAAAAATAGATCTATTACAACCAATCCCTCAAAAATACAACCAATTATTAGGGAATACTATGAAAAATTGTATGCCAACAAACTGAACAACCTAGAAGAAATGAACAAATTCCTAAACACACACTACCAAAATTCAAACAGAAAGAGATAAAAATCTGAACAGACCATAACCAGTGAAGAAACTGAACCAGTTATCAAAAATATCCTAACAAATAAAAGCGCTGGGCCAGATGGCTTCCCTGGGGAATTCCACCAGACATTTAAATCAGAGTTGATACCCATTCTTCTCAAGCTATGCCAAAAAATAGAATTAGAAGGAAAACTTCCAGACTCATTCTACAAAACCAGCATCACTTTGATTGAACTACAGGCCAATACCCTTGATGAATATGGATGCAAATATCCTAAACTAGATACTGGAAAATCGAATTCAACAGCATCTACAAAGAATTATCCACCATGATCAAGTGGGATTCATTCCTGGGTTACAGGGCTGGTTCAATATTCACAAATAAATTAATGTGATATATCACATTAACCAAAGAAAAGACAAAAAAAAAAAAAACCATAAGATCCTGTCAATAAATGCAGAGAAAGCATTTGACAAAACACAGCATTCTTTATTAATAAAAACCCTCGAGAAAATCAGGATAGAAGACAACTTAAACATCATAAAATCCATATATTTAAAGCCCACAGCCAATATCATCCTCAATGTGGAACAACTGAGAGCTTTCCCCCTGAGATCCAGGAACATGACAAGGATGTCCACTCTCACCACTGTTGTTTAACACAGGGCTGGAAGTCCTAACATCAGCAATTAGACAACAAAAGTAAATGAAAGGCATCTAATTAACAAAGATGAAGTCAAACTTTCACTTTTCACAGAAGACATGATACTCTACATGGAAAACCCAACAGACTCCACCAGAATCATACTAGAACACATTCATGAATCCAACAACATTGCAGGATACAAAATCAATGTACAGAAATCGTTTGCAATTTTATATGCCAATAATGAAGGAACAGAAAGAGAAATCAAGAAACTGATCCCATTCGCAATTGGACAAAAAAACCATAAAACACCAAGGAATAAACCTAACCAAAGAAGTAAAATATCTGTATGGTGAAAACTATACAAAACTTATGAAGGAAATTGAAGAAAACACAAAGAAGTGGAAAAACATTTCATGCTTATAGATTGGAAGAATAAACATTGCTAAAATGTCATTATTGACCAAAGCAATCTACACATTCAATGCAATTCCAATCAAAACTGCATCAGTATGCTTCTCAAAGCTAGAACAGAAAATTCTAAAATTTGTATGGAACCACAAAAGACCCCAAATAGCCAAAGTAATATTGAAGAAGAAAACCAAAATGGGAAGCATCACAATGCCAGACTTTAGCCTCTACTACAAAGCTGTCATCATCAAGACAGTATGGTATTGGCACAAAAACAGACACCTAGACCAATGGAATAGAATAGAGAACCCAAAACTGGACCCACAAATGTATGGCTAATTAATCTTTGACAAAGCAGGAAAGAGTGTTCAGTGGAAAAAAGACTCTTTAACAGATGGTGCTAGGAGAACAGGACAGCAACATGTAAAAGAATGAAACTACACCACTTTCTTACACGGTATACAAAAATAAACTCAAAATGGATGAAGGACCTGAACATGAGACAGGAAACCATAAAAGCCCTAGAGGAGAAAGCAGGAAAAAACCTCCTTAACCTCAACCACAGCAATTTCTTACTCAAAGGCAAGGGAATCAAGAGCAAAAGTGAACTATTAGGACCTCATTAAGATTAAAAGTTTCTGCATGGCAAAGGAAACAATAAAATTAATAGGCAACCAACAGAATGGGAAAAGATAGTTGCCAATGACATATCAGACAAAGAGCTAGTATCCAAAATCTATAAGGAACTCACCAAACTCCACACCCAAAAAACAATCCAGTGAAGAAATGGGCAGAAGACTTGAGCAGACAGTTCTCCAAAGAGGACATCCAGATGGCCAATATACACATAAAAGATGCTCAGCATCACTCATTGTCAGGGAAATACAAATCAAAACCATACTGGGATACCACTTCATGCTGGTCAGAGTGGCTAAAATGAACAAATCAGACTATAGATGCTGGCAACGTTGTGGAGAAATGGCACCCTCATGCCCTGCGGTGGGAATGTAAACTGGTACAGCTGCTCTGGAAAACTGTGGAAGTTCCTCAAAAAATTAACAATAGAACTCTCCTATGACCCAGCAATATCACTGCTGGGAATTTACCCAAGGATACAGGAGTGCTGATGCATAGGAGCACATGTACCCCAGTGTTCATAGCAGCACTTTCAACAATAGCCAAATCATGGAAAGAGCCTAAATGTCCACCAAGTGACAAATGGGTCAAGAATATGTGATTTATATATACAACGATTACTACATGGCAGTGAGAAAGAATGAAATCTGACCATTTGTAGCAACATGGATATAACTTGAGAGTGTTATGCTTAGTGAAATAAGTCAGGCAGAGAAGGACAGATACCATATGTTTTCACTCATAAAGTATAACAGGAGAAATTAACAGAGGAACTTGGGGGGAGGGGAAAGGTGAAAAATGAACAGGGAAAGGGAGGGAGGCAAACCATGAGAAACTCTTGAATACTGAGATAAAACTGAGGACTGCTGGGAGTGGGGGAGAGGTGAAGGGGGGTGATGAGCATGGAGGAGGGCACTTGTGGGGATGAGCACTGGGTGTGATATGGTAACCAACTTGACAATAAACTATAAAATAAATAAAAAATAAAAGCATTACATAATATAATTATGTATAATATAATTACAATTTTAAAAATTTATTCCTTTTATTTTATTATGGTTTTTTATTCTTGTTTTCTTTCACTATTGTACTGACTAGGACCTGCAGTATAGTATGCAGTAGAAAATGTGAAAGTAGACATCCTTGCCTTAGTATCAATCTTGTGGAAAAGCAAGTAATAGATCAGAATTAAGTATACTGTCAGCTGTGGGAACTTAGTATGCTTTATCAGATTGTAAAAATTCTTTTCTATATTGTTGAGAATATTTTAAAATCAATAATAAATTTTGTCAAATGTTTACTTCCTTGTCTATTGATGTGGCAATATAGTTTTCCTCTTTATTATTTTAGCAAGGTAAACTATATTGTTTGATTATAGAATGTTAGACTAACCATTCTTGTTATAAACCCCACACACACACACACACACACACACACACACACACACACAATATTTGTCTGCCATTATCATTCTTTTATAATCTTAGAAATTTGAGGTATCAAGGTTAAACTTTTTTCATAGAATAGTCATAAAGTTTCTCTGTCCTCTATTTTTTTAAGAAGGGGCACTAGGGTGGCTCACTTGGTTAAGTGCCCAATTTTGGCTCAGGTTATGATCTCACAGTTTGTGAGTTCGAGCCTCGTGTTGGGCACTCTGATGTCAGTGCAGCTCCCTCTTCATATCCTCTGTCTCCGCACTCTACCCCTCCTACAGTCTCTCTCTCTCTCTCAAGAAGAAATAAGCATAAAAAATAAAAATAAAAGGAAGGATTGTTATATTATTATTTATACTTTTGATATTTGAAAGATTTACCAATGAAGCAATCTGTTGCTGGAGTTTTCTTTGTGGAAAGAGATTTTTTTTTCTTTTAATTTTGAAATAATTACAGATTCAAAGAAAGTAGCAAAAATAGTAGGGAGGTCCCATATACCTTTTAATTAATTTCCGCCAATGGATAGAGCTTTATAACTATAGTGCAACATAAAAACCAGAAAATGACATTGGAACAATATAGATATATGGTTCTATGATATATGGTTCTATTTATAATCCTATTTCATTATAAAACCTATTTCATTACTACAAAGAACTCACTCATGCTACCCCTTTATTATTATGGCCACCCAACTGCCCCCACCACCATTTGTAACCCCTTTAAATCACTAATCTTTCTTGCAACTCTATAATGTTGTTGTTTCAATAATATTATGTAAATAGAATAATATAGTATGTATTGTTTTCACATTGGCTTTTCTTTAATCAGCATAATGTCTTTGAGCTTCTTGAAAATTATCGCATGGATCAGTCGTTTGTTCTTTTTGTTGTTGAGCAGTATTTCATGCAAGGGAAACCAAACAAAGTGAGTCTGTGATTACCCCAAATATTTTTCCAGGCTATACTACTCAGAGTAGAACTCCAGATACTGGAATCTCACTAAGTAGGGGGGGAAATATTGGAATTCAGAGGGGCTGAGGTGGCCAGAAATTGCCACAAAGCACAAAATCAGCACAAGGGTCATGCACCGTCTTTGGATGAGTGATGAATGTGTGTGCCTGGCTTAATATTCTCTATGTGTAGAGAAATAAATAGACCAAAAAATTCCAAGAGTTCATAAATTTCTAGAAGTAGTTTGGTTCCCATTACATGGAATATAGAGGTCTCATTATACAGGACATCACATAAAGTTCTAAAAGGGTTACATGTTAGTAAAGTAAAAAGGTTAAATTAGAGCCTGGACAATAGTTAATATGCATTCAGATTAACAAACAAAACTGACATTCAAGCTTTAAAAAGATGAAATAGATTCTAAAAAAGATAAGTGACTTAAAAGTTAAGATTTTTGATTCTCAAAAAGCCCAAACAAATGTCCTTTTAAAAATACAAAAATAAGTCTCCAATTTTCAGATGTAAGAAATTAACAAAAAACTCAAATCATATATGAAAGAAACATTACAGCTCATATAATGAGCATATAAAGGACTGTGAGACTACTATGAACAAATATACACAAATTTAAAAGCCTAGAATAAAAAAATTCCTAGAAAAATACAACTAATAAAGACTGAATCATAAAGAAATAAAAAAAAGTCTCAATGAACAAATAACTAGAAAAAGACATTAAATCAGTATACAGAAGTCTCTCTATAAACAAAAGTCCAGGATCAGATTCACCAGAGAATTCTACCAGCCACTTAGAAAAATCAATACTAATCTTTCTCAATCTATTCTAAAAAGAAAAACAAGAAACCCACTTCAAAAACTGTTTTAAGAGACCAGCATTACCTTGGTACCAAAACCAGACAAGGATGTCACAAGAAAAGAAAATATAGGCCAATATCCCTAATGAACATAGAAGCAAAATGTTCAACAAAATGTTAGCAAACCTTAAGATTCAAAGCAATTTAAAAATTTAATGCAATTCCTATCAAATTACCAAAAACATTTTTATAGAACTAGACAATTAAAATGTTGAAAAATTTTAATATTTCTTTATTTTTGAGAGAGAGGGTGGGGAGAGAGAGAAGGAGGGTCAGAGAGAGAGAGACAGGGAAACACAGAATCTGAAAAAAGCTCCAGGCTCTGAGCTGTTGGCACAGAGCCTGATGCAGGGCTTGAACTCACAAACTGTGAGCTGAAGTCAGACATTTAACCAACTGAGCCACCCAGGTGCCTCTAGAACTAGAGCAATTAAACCTAAAATTTGTATGAAACAGAATGAGCCAGGATGGCAATACTTATATCAGACAAAATAGACTTTAAAAGAAAGACTGTAACAAGAGACAAAAAAGGATGGTACATATGGATAAAGGGAATAATCCAAGAAGACATAACATTACAAATATATATTCACCCAAAATGGAAACACTCACATATAAAGCAACTATTAACATACATTAAAAAGAAATTAGTAGTAATACAGTAATAGTAGAGAAACTGAACACCTCACTTACATTGAGGGAAATATCATCAAAACAGAAACTTAAAAAGGTAACAGAGGGTTTGAATGACACATTGGACTAATCTAATATATATTATTATATATATTAGACATATTATATGTTAGATATTATATATATATATATATATATATATATTCAGAACATTCCATCTGAAAACAGTAGAATACACATTTTCAAGTGCACAAGGAATGTCTTCCAGAATAGATCACACGGTAGGCTATAATTTTTTTCAACAAAATCTAAATGGTGAAATCACACACACAACTTTTCAACTATGTTATAAAACTGGAAATCAACCACAAGAATATTCTGGAAAGAACACAAATACTTTTAAGTTCAACAGCATGCTACTGCATAGTGAATAGGCAAACCAGGAAATCAAGGAAGAAATAAAAAATACATGGAGACAAATGAAAATAAAAACACTATAGTCCAAAGTCTTTGTGATGCAGAAGAAGCTATTCTAAAAGAGTTTAGAGCAATACAGGCCTACTTCAAGAAGCAAGAGAATTCTCAAACAACCTAATCTTACTACTAAAGGAGGCTAGAAAAAGGAGAACAAGCAAAACCCCATAAGTAGAAGGAAATAAATAAAGATTGAGGAAAAATACAAGACATAGAAACTAAAAAGGTATTAAACACATAAATGACACCAGGAGTGGTTCTTTTAAAAGGAAAACAAAATTGATAAACATTTAACGAAACTCAAGAATAACAAAAACAAAAGAGAGAGAGATAACTCAAGTTAATAAAATTAGAAGCAATAGAACAGAGATAACAACTGACACCACAGAAGTACAAAAGAGCTTAAGAAAATATTATGAAAAGGTATATGCCAAAAAACTGAACAACCTAAAAGAAATAGATAAGTCTCCAGAAATATATAACTTCCCAAAATTGAATGAGGAAGAAACAGAAAATTTGAACAGACCAAGTTAGGTAGCAACGACATTGAATCAATAATCACAAAACTCCCAACCAATAAAAGTCCAGGACCAAATATCTTCACACGTGAATTCTATCATTTAAAGAAAAGTTAATAACTATTTTTCTCAAACTGTAAAGAAAAGAGGAAGGAAAGCTTCCATATTCATTCTATGAGACTAGCACTGCCCTGATACCCAAACAGATAAAGACACTACAAAAAGTAACTTTGGGCTAATACCTCTGGTTAACATAAAGGCAAAACCTTTCAACAAAATATTAACAAATTCAATCCAATTATACATTTACAAAATCATTCTCCACTATCATGTGGGATTTATTCTTGGGATGCCAGAGTGGTATAATATTTGCAACTTGATTAGTGTGATAAATCACATTATCAAGAGAAAGAATAAAAAATATGATAATTTCAATAGGTACCAAAAAAGCATTTGACAAAGTATAACATCCATGCACGATAAAAAAAAAATCTCAACAAATAAGATTAGAGGAATTGTACATTAACATAATAGAGGCTACATATCAAAATCCAACAGCTAACATCATACTCAATGATGAAAACCTGAGAGCTTTTCCTCTAAGATCAGGATGAAGACAGGGCTGTCTTCTCTCACCATTCTTATTCAACAGTACTGAACGTCCTAGCCACAGCAAACACAAAAGAAAATGAAATAAAAAGAAACTGAAATAAAACTCATAGCAAACGCACAAGTATTTTGTGTGTATGGGAGAAGTAAAACTTTCACTATTTGCAAAGGACATGATAATGTCATGGACCCTAAAGACTCCACTAAAAAACACTAGAATTGATAAATTCAGTAGAGTCACAGCACACAAAATCAATATGTAGAAATCTGTTGCATCTTTTGCAAATAATGAAGCACCTAAAAGAGAAATTAAGAAAAAAATCCTACTTTATAAGTGCATCAAAAATAATACAATACTTAGGTATAAACTCAACCAAGATGAAATACCTGTATTCGAAAACTGATAAAATATTGGTGAAATAAATTGAAGACAATACAAGGAGACAGAAAGAAATTCAATGCTCACAATTGGGAGAACAAATGTTATTAAAATATATTATCCAGAGCCCTTTAGCTGCCAAACAATATCCTGGCTGAGCAGCCTCCCAGAACCAAGCACCCTATGGCCAGGCCTGCCCTTCCACTGGGCCTCTTGCCTTTCCCATGGCCTTTGGTGGTTACAAAGGCAATGCCCCATATGGCAGCAAGGGTGGTGTGCCAGAAGCTGGGGCAGGGACAACAATCTAAAAATCATTATTGGCTTCACAACCCAGCATGGAGTCCAATGTGGAGCTTGAACTCATAACCCTGAGATCAAGATGTGAGCTGAGATCAAGAGTGCAATGCTTAACCTACCGAGCCACCCAGACATCCCAAGGACCCTAGGGACCCATGAGAACAACCTGGCAGACAACAGGTGCATGACTGCGAACTGGGAGAGATAAAACAGGCTGCATAGGCATGGCGGGGAGAGATCCCCTTCTGTGGTGAGACAAAGGGAAGAGAAAGAGAGGCTGTGAAAGTATAGGACGGTATCTGGACAAGAGTAAAACCATGGACTGGGATGGAGAAAGATGCAATCTCTTAACTGTGGGGCTTTCTCGAGACTAGGGCTGCCCAGTTTGCAGCCCTGTAGAGTAGAGAGGCCAGCCTCAGCCTCAGCCTCAGCAACTAGTTCAGAGGTGCAGTCCACAGTGGGAGAAATCAATCCCCTCCCACCAGTGTTGTGGGAAAAAGTCAATATAACCTTTCAAAGGACAAAGACTGCCTGTTCCTGCCAGACAGAGGCCATAATTCAGTGGCACAGAGCAACACTTCCCTGGAACTGGGGCGCATGGAGCAGGGACTTTTAAAACATTGGGGTTTAAATCCCGGCCAAATGCCACGGAGGCAAGGGAGTAGGCAGAGCGCGACAAACCCCCTCATTCACGCATGTGGCACTGGAAGGACGCTGTGAGGACACTGAGAGGAACAGAGTGGTTTGAGAAACCTGGCTCCTCGAGAAGAGGCTGAGGTATCATCATCTGTCCCCCATCATCACCCTGGGGCCTCAGGGAAGGGACAGGGGGCAGCAGTGGAGTGGGACCTGCCTACAGCAAGCCACACCCCTCAGCTCCCGGTAACTGCATATCCACCAAACGGTCAGCCCCTCCTCCAGACCAGCGCTATCACCAGTTCCAAGGCAACCAGCAGTTTTGCAATTTCTGATTTAATATTTGGCGATACTTGTTTGAAATATAAGTCTATGTAACTATACAAGTATACTTATATAAGTATGTATATATGTGTGTGTATAGATATAAGAGAGAGAGAGAGAGAGAGAGAGAGAGAGAGAGAGAGATCTATCTTCACTTTTTCCTTTTCTCCTTATTTCTTTCCTCCTCTTATCTGGTTATTCTGGTTGTTGGTTTGTGTAACCAGACATATTTAATCTATTCTCTTTATGACTGTTCTATATCTCCTTCTTTATTTTCCTCACTCTCTCTCTGGATTAAGAACTATAGTTTCTCTGCCTGAGTCTACTTTTTATTTTATTTTCCCCCCGTCCCATTGTTTTGTTGTAGCTGGTGTTTTGTTTTGTGTTTGTTTTGTGTTTGTTTTCTTTTCTAGGACTCTTTCAAGGAACAAATCAAAGCACACCTGGTGGAGGGTCCAAAACATCACTACAGATAGAGAGATAAAGCAACCAGAGTCACAACAATAGAGAGTACACAATACACTCCAAGAAACATCTCCTGAAAGGCCAGGCCCTGGACAGCATATGACCCTGGTTTAATATGGTTGTGCTCCCAAGTGCAGGACACATAACAAGCTTTTAAAACACATTAAGGAACAGAAAACCAGCCAAACTGATTAAATGGAAGAATCCTCCTCAAAAGAAATCCAGGAAGAAATGACAGCTAAAGAATTGATCAAAACAGACATAAACAATAACTGAACAAGGATTTAGAATAATAGTCATACTATTAATCACTGGGTTTGAAAAAAGCACAGAACACAGCAGAGAATTTATTGCTACAGAGATCATGGAACTAAAAATTAGTCACAATAAATTTTAAAATGCTGTAAATGAGGTGCAAAATAAACTAGAGATGGTGATAGTGAAGACTGAAGAGGCAGAGAATATGTAAAATAGAAGGTGAAATTATGGGAAAAGATGAAGCTGAGAAAAAAAGATTAAAAAATTTCTAGATGATGAGAGTAGAATTAGAGAACTAAGTGATTCAATGAAACCTAATATCTGTATCACAGGAGTTCTAGAGAAGAAGAGAGAAAGGGGCAGAACGTGTACTTAAACAAATCATAACTGAGAACTACCCCAATCTGGGGACACTGAAATCCAGGAGGCACAGAGAATTCCCTTGAGACATAACTTGAATTGCTCTTCTGAATGACATATCATAGTGAAACTGGCAAAAGTAAAAGAAAAAGACTTCTAAAGCAGCTAAAGACAAATGGGCCTTAAAATAAAAAGGTAGACACATAAGGGTAGTAGCAGATCTATCTACTGTAACTTGACAGGCCAGAAGGGAGTGGCAGGAAATATTCAGTGTGATGAATAGGAAAAATATGCAGACAAGAATCCTTTATCTAGCAAGACTGTCATTCAAATAGGAGAGATAAAGGTTTTCCCAAACAAAAACTGAAGGAATTCATCACCACTAAACCAGCCTTACAAGAGATCCTACAAACTCTGTGAGTAGAATGTTGCAAAACCCATGAAGGACCAGAGACATCACTACAAGCATGAAATCTACAGATAACACAATGTCTAAACCCATATCTTTCAATAATAAATCTGAATGTAAATGGACTACGGCTCCAATCAAAATACATAGGGTAGCAGAATGGATTTAAAAAAAAAATAAGACCCATCTACTTGCTGTCTACAAAAGACCCACTTTAAACCTTCAGATTGAAATGAGGGGCTGGGGAACCATCTATCAAGCTATCGGAAGTCAAAGAAAGCCACAGTAGTCATACTTGTATCAGACGATCTGGATTTTAAACTAAAGGCAGTAACAAGAGATGAGGAAGGGCATAATATCATACTTATGGGGTCTATCCATCAAGAAGAGCTAACAATTATAAATGTTTATGCACCCAATTTGAAAAACCTCAAATACATACATATATCAATTAATCACAAACATAAGCAATTTTATTGGTAAGAATGTTGTAATTGCAGGGGCCTTTAATACTCCACTAACAGCAATGGAAAGATCATCTAGATAGAAAATCAATAAAGAAACATGGCCCTCAATGAAACACAGGATAAGATGACCTTGACAGATATATTCAGAGCTTTTCATTCTAAAGCAGCCAAATACACATTCTTCTCAAGTGCACATGGAGCATTCTCCATGACAGGTCACATACTGGGTCACAAACCAGTCTCCAATATATTTAATAGAACTGAAATCATACCATGCATGTTTTCAGATCACACTGCTATGAAACTTGAATTCAACCACAGGAAAAAGTTTGGAAAACCTCCAAATGCATGGAGGTTAAAGAACATCCTACTAAAGAATGAATGGGTCAAACAGGCAATAAAGAAGAAATTTCAAAATATATGGAAACAAAGGAAAATGAAAACACAACAGTCCAAACCCTTTGTGATGCAGCAAAGGCAGTCCTACAATGAAAATACATTGCAATCCAGGCCTATCTCAAGAAACAAGAAAAAACTCAAATACAAAATCTAACAACACACTTAATGGACCTAAAAGCAGATCCACAAAGAAACCCCAAGGCAAGTAGAAGAAGAGAAATTATAATGATCAGAGCAGTAATAAACAATATAGAATAAAAAAATGGTAGAACAGATGAATGAAACTAAGAACTGGCTTTTTGAAAAATATACAAAATTGATTAGCCCCTGGCCTAAGTTCTCAAAAAGAAGAGAGGACTCAAAGAGACAAAATCATGAATGAAAACTAATTGCTCAGAAATACAATTGTCAGACAATACTATGAAAAATTATATGCCAACAAACTGGACAATGGGAAGAAATGGACAAATTCCTAGACACCGATACACTACCAAAACTCAAACAGGAAGAAACAGAAAATTTGAACAGACCCTTAACTAGTGAAATAATTGAATCAGTTATAAAAAAATTTCCCAACAAACAAGAGTCCTTGGCCAGCTGGTTTTCCAGGGCAGTTCTACCAGACATTTAAAGCAAAGTCAATACCCATTCTTCTCAAGCTGTTTCCAAAAAATGGAAGTGGAAGGAAAACTTCCAGACTTATTCTATGAAGCCAGCATTACCTTGATTCCCAAATCAGACAGAGACCCCACAAAAAAGAATTACATGCCAATATCCCTGATGAACATGGATGCAAAAATTCTCAAAAAGACACCAGCAAATCAAATTCAACAGCATATTAAAAGAATTATCCACCATGATCAAATGGGATTCGTTCCTGGTCTGCAGGCTGGTTCAATATTCACAAATCAATGTCAAACATCACATTAATAAAAGAAAAGGATAAGGACCATATGATCCTGACAGCAGATGCAGAAAAAGCTTTTGACAAAATATAGCATCCTTTCTTAATAAAAATCCTCAAGAAAGTCAGAAGCAACATACCTAAATCTCATTAAACCCATATATGAAAAACCCATAGGTAGTATCATCCTTAGTGGAGAAAAACAGGCCCTTCCCGCCTGAGATCAGGAACATGACAAGGATGTCCTCTCTTACCACTGTTGTTTAACATAGTGTTGGAAGTCCTAGCATCAGCAATCAGCCAACAAAAGGAAATAAAAGGCATCCAAATTGGCAAAGAAGAAGTCAAACTTTCACTTTTTGCAGAAGATATGTTACCCTACTTGGAAAAAGTGAAAGACTCCACCCAAAAGCTGTTAGAACTGTTGCATGAATTCAGCAAAGTTGCAGGATACAAAATCAATGTACAGAAATTGGCTCCATTTGTATACACCAATATGAAGAAACAGAGAAATCAAGAAATTGATCCCATTTACAATGGCACTAAGAGCCACAAAATACCTAGGAATAAACCTAACCAAAGATGTAAAAAAAAAAAAAATCTGTGTGTTGAAAACTATAGGAAATTTATGAAGGAAATTAAAGAAGACACAAAGAAATGGAAAAACATTCCATGCTCATGGATGGGAAGGATAAATTTTGTTAAATGTCAATATTACCCAAAGCAATCTACAGATTCAGTTCAATCCCAATCAAAATTGCACTGGAATTCTTCTCAAAGCTAGAACAAAAAAATCCTAAAATTTTTATGGAACCACAAAGGACCCTGAATAGCCAAAGTAATACTGAAAAGGAAAACCAAGTGAGATGCATTACAATCCCAGATATTAGCCTCTACTACAAAGCTGTAATAATCAAGAAAGTATGGTTTAGGGAAAAAACAGAAACATAGACAATGGAAATGAATGGAGAACCCAGAATTAAACCCACAAATGTATGGCCAACTAATCTTTGACAAAGCAGGGAATGCCACCCAATGGAAAACAGACAGCCTTTTTAGCATATGGTGCTAGGAGAACTGGACAGGAACATGCAGAAAAATGAAACTGGACTATTTTCTTACACCATACACAAAAATAAACTTAAAATGAATGAAAGCCCTACATTCGAGACAGGAAACCATCAAAATTCTAGAGGAGAAAGCAGGCAACAACCTCTCTGACCTTGGCCACAGCAATTTCCTGCTCAAAAAGTCTCCAAAGGCAAAGGAATTAAAAGCAAAAATGAATTATTGGGACCTCATTATGATAAAAAGTTTCTGCACTGCAAAGGAAATAATCAACAAAACTAAAAGGCAACTGATGGAATGAGAAAAGATATTTACAAATAACATATTGGATAAAGGGTTAGTATCCAAAATCTATTAAGAACTTACCAAACTCAACACCCAAAATACAAATAACCCAGTAAATAAATGGGAAGAAGACATAAATAGACACTTTTCCCAAATTGACATCTAGATGGCCACCAGACGCATGAAAAGATGCTCAATTTCATTCATACTCAGGGAAATACAAATCAAAGCCACACTGAGATATCACCTCACACTAGTCAGAATGGCTAAAATTAACAACTCAGGAAACAACAAATGCTGGTGGGGATGTGGAGAAATAGGAACCCTCTTGCACTGTTGGTGGGAATGCAAACTCGTGCAGCCACTCTAGAAAACAGTGTGGAGGTTCCTCAAAAAATTAAAAATAGAACTACCTTACAAGCCAGCAATAGTGCTACTTGGAACTTATCCAAAGCATACAGAAGTGCTGATTCATAAGGGCCCATGTACACCAATGTTTATTGCAGCACTTTCAACAATAGCCAAATTATGGAAAGAACCTATATGCACATAAACTGATGAATAGATAGAGAAGATGTGATTTATATATACAACTTGGCAATAAGAATAGAATCATGCCATTTCCAGCAACATAAATGAAGGTGGAAGATACTATGGTAAGTGAAATAAGTCAGAGAAAGACAGATATCACATGTTTTTACACATGTGGAACTTCAGAAACTTAACAGAAGGCCATGGGGGAGGGAAGGGGAAAAATGGTTACAGAGAGGGAGGGAGGCAAACCATAAGAGGCTCTTAAATACAGAGAACAAATTGAGGGCTGATGGGGGGTAGGAGAGAGGAGAAAATAGGTGATGAGCATTGAGGAGGATACTTTTTGGGATGAGTACTGGGTATTGTATGTAAGCAATGAACCATGGGAGTGTACCCCCAAAACCAAGAGTACATTATACACACTGTATGTTCGCCAATTTGACAATGAATCATATTAAAATAATAATAAAATGATTATTTAATATAATATTGCATATTTAATACAATCCCTATCAAAATACATAGATCATTTTCTACTGAACTAGAACAAATGATTCTAAAATTTATATGTAACCATGAAAGACTCTGAATCACCAATCTTGTAAAAATTAAAAAAAAAACACAAGAAACTGGAGGTGTCACAATCCCAGATTTCAACATATACCACCAAGCTATAGAAATGAAAACACTGTGGTACTGGCACAAAAACAGACATATAGATAAGTTCAACAGAATCGAGAGACATGAAATAAACCCATGTTTTTATGGCCAAATAATCTATGACAAAGGAGGCAAGAATGTGCAATAGGAAAAAGACAGTCTCTTCAAGAAATTATGCTGGGAATACTGGACATCATCATTCAGAAGAATGAAACTGGACCACATTCTTACATGATACACAAAAAATAAACTCAAAATGGATTAAAGACCTAAGTGGGCGATTAACTAGTTGTTACTTAACCTTCTAATTTCTGTATAAGTCTAATTACATGAAATAGAAGTTGGGTTTTGATTTTTTACTTTGCTTTTCTGTTTGGAGTGTCATTGTAACTACTGTATTGTAAATGATGGGAAATAATTGCATATGTTAAAAAAATAAATTGTGTTATATTCAAAAAAAAAGACCTAAGTGGGAGACCTGAAACCAGAAAAAAATTTCTAGAAGAACACATAAACAGTATTTTCTTTGACATCAGCCATAAAAACATTTTTAGATATGCCTCCTTTGGCAAGAAAAACAAAAGCAAAAATCAAGTTATTGGGAATACAGCAAAATAAAACACTTCTGCATTATGAAGAAAACAATCAACAAACAAAATGACAACCTACCAAATGGGAGAAGACAATTGCAAATTTTGTATCTGGTAAGTGGTTAATATCCAAAATATAGAAAGAAATTATAAAACTCAACACTCAAAAAATAAATACTCCAATTAAAAAATAGACATGGGACAAGAATGGACATTTCTCCAAAGGCATATAAATGGCCACAGACACCTGAAAAGGCATATAAATGGCCAATACTCAGTGTCACCATTTACCAGGGAAATGCAAACTAAAACCTCAGTGACAAGTCACCTCTCAACTGTAAGACTTGTTAAAATCAAAAAGATAACAAATAAAAAGTACTGACATGGATGGAGGGGTGACCCTTGTGCACTGTTGGTGGGAATGTAAGCTGGCGTAGGCACTGTGGGAAACAGCATGGAGGTTCCACTAAAAATTAAAAATAGAATTACCACATGACCCATCAATTCCACTATCGGTTATTTACACAAATAAAATAAAAACACTAACTTGAAAAGATATATGCACCCCTAAGTTTATTGAAACATTAACTACAACAACCAAATTATGGAAACAACCTAAGTTTCCATTGATAGATGAAAAGATAAAGAAGTGGTGTGTGTATATACAACAGAATATTAGTCATAAAAAATGTAAACTCTTGATATTTGCAACAACATGGATGGGCTTAGAGGATATAGGCTGAAAAAGTCTGACAGAGAAAAAGTAATACCATGATTTTACTGTTTTGTGTATGACATGAACTGAAATCAGGAGTTGACATTTAACCAACTGAGACACCCAGGCACTCTGAATCACACATGTTCTGAATGGCATCTAAAATGGTGAATCCTTTCTAGAAGTCTTCCAATGTACTTTGCCCACAACGATCAGAATGGCTGCTATAGCCTTACAAAATGTGTTTCTTAAATAATGACTTGAAGGCTGAAATTGCTTCTTGATCCATGGCTGCAAAATGAATGTTGTGTTAGCAGGCATGAAAACATTCATCTCATTATATCTCTCTCTATCAGTGTTCTTGGGGTACTAGGTGCATGGTCAGTGAGCAACAGTATTTTGAAATAAATTTTTTTTTTCCTGAGCAGGAGATCTCAATAGTGGGCTTAAAATATTCAGCAAACCATGTTGTAAATCGATGTGCTGTCATCCAAACTTTATAGTTCCATTTATACTGCACAGGCAGAGTAGATTTAGCATAATTCTTCAGGGCCCTAGGATTTTCAGAATGGTAAATGATCAGTCTTCAACTTAAACTCACCAGCCACATTATCCTCTAACAAGAAAATCAGTCTGTCCCTTAAAGCTTTGAAGCCACACAGTGAATTTTCTTCTCTAGTGATTAAAGTCCTAGATGGCATCTCCTTTCAAGGAAAGCTGTTTCATCAACATTGAAAATCTGTTGTTTAGTGTAGCCATTTTCATTAATTATCTTAACTAGGTCTAGATAACTTACTGCAGTTCCTACATCAGTACTTGCTGCTTCACTTTTCACTTTTGTATTATGGAGATGGCTTTTTTCTTAAACTTCATGAACAGACCTCTGCCAATTTCAAACATTTCTTCTACACCTACCTTACCTCTTGCAAGTTTTAAAACTGAAGAGAGTTATGGTGTTGTCTGGATTAGACTATGGCTTAAGGGAATGTTGTGGCTGGTTTGATCTTCTATCCAGTCTTCTAAAACTTTTTTCATATCAGTAATAAGGCCATTTTGCTTTCTTGTCATTTATTTGTTCAATAGAATAACACTTCAAATTTACTTCAAGTACTTTTTCTTTGCATTTACAGTTTGGCTAACTGGTGCAAGAGGACTGGCTTTTGGACTACCTCCATTACTAAGCTTAATTATTTCTGGCTTTGACTTGAAGTGAGAGATGGGAGACTTATCTTTTCACTTTAACCCTGGCCACTGTGGACTTATTAATGGGCTTGATTCTAACATTGATATGTATCAGGGCCCAAAGAGAGGGAGAGAAATGGGGAAAAGGGTAGTCGGTGGAATGTTCAGAACACACACATTTATCAACTAAGCTGTCTAATATGGATGTAGTTGTGGGGTCCCAAAACACAATAGTAACATCCAGGATCACCAATTGTAAGTTAGGATAGTAAATATAATAATGAAAAGTAAAATATTGCATGATTTACCAAAATATGAAACAGAGACACAAAGTGAGCAACTTTTGGAAAAATGATGCTGATAGACTTGCTCGACACAGTTGCCAGAAACTTTCAATTTTTAAAAAATTAATATCTTCAAAGCTCAATAAAGTGAAATAGAATAAAATGAAGCAAGTCTGCATCAAAGTATAAATTAATGCCAGAATATACATGGAAAATATATATCAAAAACAAATATTTGGAATTTATATAACATACCTCTAAATAACTTGTTTCCAAATTAAACACAGGAAAGTTAGAAAATATTTTAAAATAAAATAATGATAGAACATCTCAAAATGTGTGTGAATAGTCATGCTTAGAGGGAAATTTATACCAATCAATAGTTATATTAAAAAATAAGAAAGCTAAAAATCAATGATCTCAATATCTACCTCGAAAAACTAGAAAAAGAAGAGCAATTATACAAAAAGTGAACAGATGGAAGGAAATAACAAAATAAGGAGCAGAAATTAGTGAAACAGAAAATCAATGGAGAAAAATCAATGAAACAAAAGCTATTTGTTTGAAAAGATTAGTAAAATTGATAAGCTTCTAGGTAGCTTTATCAAACATACAAAACAGTTTTCTCAGTTGGTGACCTGAATGTAGTTAATTGACTAAAGGTCAATATGTTATTTGATATTATGTAAGTTGACAAGGTAACTTAATGAGTCTATCTTTCATCCTGGATGACACATGTTGTGAAACAAATGTCAAGAACAGGTTTGAGGAGATATAAAATCCAGCAACAACCAAATACTTGCTGAAATTGGTGGTTTTGAGAATTAAAAACAACAGGTGTCGGGTGGAAGTAGCTCTCCCTAGAGAGATTCAAGCTGGCTGAGTTAGAGAAGTATTAGGCCTACTGTCTGACTACTGAGAGCATGAATAATACAAGTACATGGAAACTGGATGTTTGTACCTAAGTGCAGAATCACTGAATTCTACTCCTGAAACTAATATTGCACTGTTAACTAATTAAAATTTAAATAAATAAAAAACAAGTACATAAAAACTAGAAAGAATATGAGCCCCCAAATAAAAGAATTCAGAGTTTTCTGAATTCTTATTGCACATTATTTGATAGTCATTTGTGGTAGTATAGTGCTTATAGTACAACAGCTTGTATACATTATCATTACTGTGAGAGGAAAACAATTATTTATTTTCCCAGAGCATCCATATCTAACAAAGGTTTACTGTTTGCTACTGAAGATTTATTTAACCATGAATCATCATTGCTATTAGAAGGAAAAAAAGAGAGTTAAGAAGAGAAATAGCGAGAACAGGAGGAAGAAAAAAAATAGGATAATTTGACATTTATCATCAACAGAAAAGCTTAGGCAAAGCTGGATGTCTCTTTTATTTGTCATTAAGGTCATAGAAGGACTGAATGTAGTGCTATAGAGCTATGTTTCACAAATTGTATTGTGGAAAGCACTGCTATTTAAAAACTGACCCCTGCATCATTGCCAGTTGACACCTGTGTGTTTTCAGAATATGATGAGATGAAGTACAGAAAAGGAGAATAAGCATGTAGGTATATTTATAGTAATTAGGTAGGTTAATTTTATGTGTTTGGATCTAAATATAAAAATTGGGAACTGGGAACCTGCATGGCTCAGTCCGTTAAGTGTCAGACTTGATTTTAGCTCAGGTCATAATCTCATGGTTATTGATATTGAGCACCTTGTGGAGGTCTGCACTGACAGTGTGGAGTCTACTTGGAATTTTCTCTTTCTCCCTCTCTCTCTCTCTCTCTACCCTTCCTCTGCTCTCTCTTTCTCTCTCTCTTAAAATAAATAAATTTGAAACAGATTGTAAACTTGTATTTTGTATGCATTTTTATTGTATTTTACGAAAATATCAGTCCATACAAAACAGATTTTTTCTGTTATTATAGGAACAATAGTCTCCACAGAATATTTTGTCTTATAAGTATTCCATGATACAATGAGTTCGGGAAATATTTCATTGTATTTTTCTTACATTTTCACAGAGCACTTTGAAGGGTTAAAGCCTAAAAAAAATAAAGCTGCCTCTTTAGTTTTGTTAACCCATTATTTTTAAAGCCTTTGTGAACTCAGAATTATTTTCATAATAGTACTATTGAGATCCTGAGGAAAGACCTCAGGCTCTGAGAAACACACCGATAACTATAGGATATGAGAGTTATGAGAAAGTTTCCAAATTTGTGACATTTTAATGGTCATGTCAAAATGTTGTCTTTCAAATTTCTAACCATATTGAAAAGATTTTCAGCTATTTATGAGAACCAGTTGATGTGTAATTAATTGGTGATTTTATCAATTTTTTATTGCCAGAAATCAAGCAATTCTCCTTTCAAACAATAAAGTTGCATATCATATATAGTTAAATCACATGTCATACATTTTGAAAGGCAAGTGTAAAGTAAGGTAATAGATTTAAGTAATAATTACCTAAAAATTAAAAATCCGAAATTCAGTTGATTCTTTTTTAATTTTTTAAATGATTTTTATTTATTTTTGAGAGACAGAGAGAGACAGCATGAGCAGGGGAGGATCAGAGGGAGAGGGAGACACAGAACCTGAAGCAGGCTCCAGGCTCTGAGCTAGCTGTCATCACAGAGCCCAACACGGGGCTCAAACCCATGAACCGTGAGATCATGACCTAAGCTGAAGCCAGACGCCCAACCAGCTGAGCCACCCAAGCACCCAAGAAATTCAGTTGATTCTTGAATAATACCAGAGTTAGGAGTGTCTAACACTAATTCAAGTGTAACATTTGACTATCCAAAAATTTAACTGCTAATAGTTTACTGTGGACTGGAATCCTTACTAATAACATAAACAGTCATTTAACACATGTCTTGTGTGTTACTTGTATTAAATACTGTATTATAACAAAAAACTAAGCTAGAGAAAAGTAAATGTTATTAGGAAAATCATAAGGAAGAAAAAATACATTTACAGTACTATACTGTATTTATTGGGGGGAAAATCCATATATAAGTGGACCTGTGTAGTTCAAACCCATGTTGTTCAAGGATCAATGGTAGTTTATTGCTTTTTCTTTCTTCCAATTTTTATTTTTGAGAGAGAGGGAGCATGAACAGGGGAGGGACAGAGGGAGATGGAGAGAGAAAGAATCTTAAGCAAGCTTCATACCTAGTCAGAAGCTTGATGCAGTGCTCAATCTCAGGAGATCCTGACCTGAGATGAAATCAAGAATCAGAAGTTAACCGACTGAGTAATGCACGTGCCCCAGTTTATTGCTTCTTAAATAAATTTTATCTGGATAATAAGTTTAAAAGACAAACTTTATAGTAATAAGCTGTATTTTATCACTTATAATTTAAATATAATTTTATTTATATAAATAATATATTTTATAGTTTATATCTTATAATAATTTTGAATAGTCGTCATTCAGTTTCATATGAAATAATTTTTCTAATTTCCTTTGAACAAACCATTGTAACATATTTAATATCTATACTAGCGAAAATTATAATACCTCTCTCTGAGGATAGCATTTTTGTTTATTTGATGACTTTTATTCTATATGTTCTGGAGAGCTTATCACTAGAAAATCATTTCAATGTCCATTTTTCCCAGATCAAATATATACAGTTAGAGAAGAAGAAAGTTAGTCAAAGGTATAATATTTCATAAGCTCCGAAATATCCAAAATGTAGATCAGAAATCTTATCCTCATAATTTCCTTTCTTTCGTGAGATAAACTTTAAAATAAGAGCTAGAATGCCTGTTGGAAAATTGCCACATATTATTAATTAGCAATAGTAGATGTTACATCATTGAAAATAATATTTTAATTTGACCCACTAATTAAACAAAAATTAGTTTCTTCCTCATTTTTTATTTAATGCACAAAATTATTTTGTGGAGAGATTTTATTTCTTTTTCATATTTGCCTGAAGTTGGTAATGGTATTAGAAAAGAGAACTCACTCTCATCATAAAATGTGTTATGCTTATAAAATATTCTGTGGTCATTTATGAATTTTAAGATTCATTAAATCAGCTTAGCTTCCTATATATGGTATTTAAATTTCAGAAACAATGACTCATGTCTAAATGGATTAAACAATCCTGGTAAATTTTTGAAATTTTCTCAAGGAAGGGAAAGATTTCAGAAACTGAGCAGTAAAAATAGCTTTAACATTATTACCAATTCAGTCTTTTTAAGAAGAAACAGTAAAAATAAGAAGTATTCTTTCTACCTTATTTGGCCACTCTTGAAAGAGGATACTGAAAAATAGGCAGATATCTATGTAAGATCCAAGTTCAAAAACAAAGAAAATGCATTTACAATTGTTTCCAGATATTTGAAGTGTTAGATGTATCCTATATAGTTATAAATCTAAGACCAATGAATATATACTAAAGAATAGATCCCATAGTTTTATTTAATATTGTTAAAGTTCTAATAAACTTGAGAATTAGAAGTCTTTTTCACATCAAAGTAGAAAATGTAACATCTAGGTAAATTGATACATACAGTTAATCTAGTAACAAATAACTGAGATGTACATTTTCTGCTCCTAACTTATTAAAAGCAAATTTTTCTTACAAACTTAAAGTGAAAAAAAAATGTTTATAACTACTTCCAGTTCTAAAGAAGCTATTTAAGTCACCATTCTTTGGGCCTTGGATTTGATAGAAGAGATGTTATCATAGATTTGACATTCTGAAAAACTGAGCATAATGCATATATTATTGCTTCATAATTGAAGTTGTTTTTTAATTCCCTGGGATCCAAAATACCAAAAGGAGCGTTTCACCCCACCTCTGCAGCAGAAACATAGTTTTGCCTGTGAGAAATACAAGATGTGGATACATTTTTTTCTTTTTCAAATCTCAGAAAATAAATTCCATTTTATTTAATTATGTCATGGGCCAGAACTTGCATTAATATATATTTTAGAAACTGTAGGCCATAGTGATGACATGTGCAGAATTTGGACTAAGATAAACTTAATCAAATCCTGGTTCCATGAGCCATTATAAAAAGTATAAAAGTTATATACAGTAATTATACATAGATTTCACAAAGATCATGAATATTACAGATATTTTACATCTTTATTGACAGCCTTAATATGGAGATCAAGTAAGATAATGTATAACAAAACCCTGTAAATCAGTGTAGTATATGAAGCATTTTGTACAATCCTTTTACCATTAATATTACCAATATAAATCAATGTTGTGCTGTGCTAAAGGCTTTAGTGTGCTTATCATTAAAGCACCCTGTTATTTCACACAGAAAAAATTGTGTTTTATAAAACACATAATATAATCTGATTATCTTTTTTTAAAAAATTTTTTAACATCTATTGATTTTTGAGAGACAGAGAGAGACAGGTCATGAGCAGGGGAGTGGCAGAGAGAGAGGGACACAGAATCGAAAGCAGGCTTCAGGCTCTGAGCTGCCAGCACAGAGCCCGACGTGGGGCTCCAAACCCACGAACTGCGAGATCCTGACCTGAGCTAAAGTCCGACCCTCAACCGATTGAGTCACCCAGGCGCCCCTCTGATTATCTCTTTTATAGAAGAATACATTTGAGGATTGAGGGCCTGCTGCATTTTAACATTAATTATTTTGCTTCATTTGCATTTCCCATAATTGTATACTGCTGGGCTTGAGATAGAGTTAATTCAATATTTACTGTTTCAATAAAGAATTGCTTTACATGATTTTTTGAAATATTGAGTGTGATGTATAAGTCTGTAAGTACTGAGTATAATGTGACAACTATCAAGTTAATTAACACATCCATCACTTCACATAGTTACCATGTGTGTGGGTATGTGTGTATGGTGAGGAAGATCTACTTTTACCAAGTTTCTAGTATACAGTATTATTAACTATAATCATCACTCTTCTGCCCCAATAGATCCCCAGGAGTTATTCATCTTACAACTGAAAATTTGTACCCTTTGGCAAACATCTCCCCAACCCCAGCTATGGGCAACTACTATTCTACTCTGATTCTATGAATTTTACTTTTTTAGATTCTATGTGTAAATGATAATTTACATAGGAATATTTGTCTTTCTCTGGTATATTTCACTTAATATAATATCCTCCAGGTTCAATGTAAATGGCAGGATTTCCTTCCTTTAAAACACTGAATAATATTCCATATGTATGACATTGTCTTATCCATTCATTTATCAATGGACATTTAGGTTGTTTCCATATCTTGGCTATTATGACTAATGATGTAAGGTATATAGGAGTACAGATATTTCTTTTTAACAGTTATTTTATTTTCTTTGGATATATACCCACAAGTGGGTTTGTTGAAACATAGGAGAGTTTTATTTTTAATTTTTTGATGAATATCCATAAATTTCCAAATGGCTGTACCCATTTACGTTTCCACCAATAGTGTACAAGAATTTTCTTTTGCAGTGGAGAAGGTTTTTAGTTTGATGCACTCCCACTTGTTTATTTTTACCTTTGTTGCTTTATGCTTTTGGTGTCAAATCCAATCGTTGCCAAAATAATGTCAAGGAAAATTTCCCCTATAATTTCTTCTAGAAGATTCATGGCCTCAGGTCTTACATTTAAATCTAGTCCATTTTGAGTATGGTATAATCCATTTTCTGTATAATATAAGGTATTTAATTTCATTCTCTGCATGTGGATATTCAGTTATTCTTGAACCATGTACTGAAGAGACCATCATTGTTTTACTGGTATTGTTAGCATTCTTTTCAAAGATTAACTGAATATGAATGGATTTGTTCTGGACTCTTAATTCTGTTTCCCTGATCTCTATATGTTTGTGTTTATGCCAGTACTATACCGTTTTGATTACTATAGCTTTGTAATAGTTACAAATAGAAAATCAGGAAGTATGATGCCTCCAGTTTTCTTCATGTTTATCAATTTGCTTTGACTACTTGAGATTTGTGTATGTGGTTACATGTTAATTTTAGGGATTTTTTTTCTATTTATGTGAGAAATGCCATTTCAATGTTGATAGGGATTACATTGAATGTGTAGATCGCTTTGGGTAGTGTGAATATTTTACCAATACTAATACTTTCAGTCCATGAACACAGTGTATTTTTCTATTTATTGTGTCTCTCAACTGCTTTCATCAGTAGTTTAAAGTTTTCAGTATAGAGATCTTTCATATTCTTGATTAAATCTCTCCCTCAGTATTTTATTATTTTTAGTGATATTGTAAAAGGGATTATTTTCCTAATTTCTTTTTTAAATTGTTCACTGTGTATAGAAATGCACCTGATTTTATATATTGATTTTATATCCTGAAACTTTTAACAAATTTATGTTTGTTTTGACCATTCTTTAATGGTGCCTTTAGTGTTTTATACATATAAGATCATATCATCTACAAAAGGGGACAAATTTAACTTCTTCCTTTCAAATTTAGATACCTCTTATTTCTTTTCTCATAAAATTTCTCTGCCTAGGCCTTCCAAATTCTATTGAATAGAAATGGTGAAAGTAGGCACCTTTGTCTTGTTCTTGATCTTAGAGGAAAATTTTTCAGCTTTTTACCATTGATTATAATGTTAGCTCTGGGTTTAACATATATAGACTTTATTACATTGAGGTGCATCCCTTCTGTACTAATTTGTTTACAGTTTTTATCACGAATGAATATTGATTTTTGTCAAGTGTTTTTTTTTTCTGTCTATTGAGATGATTATATGTTTTTATCCTTTATTCTGTTAATGTGGTATAATCATGTTTATTGTTTTATATCTATTTAATGTCCTGGCATCCCAGGGATAAATCCTACTTTATTACTGTGTATGACTGTTTTTATATGCTGTTGAATTTGGTTTAATAGCATTTTGTTGAGAATTTCTGTATCTATGGTCATCAGTGATAATTAATGTTCTTTTTTTGCAACACCCTTCTCTGGCTTTGGTATGAGGGTAACACTGGCCTCATATAATGAATTTTTATGTATTTATACCTCTTCAATTTTTTTGGAGGGTTTGAAAAGGATAGACAAATTTTCCTTAAGTGACTGGTGGGACTCACTCACGAAGGCAAATTGTTCTGGGCTTTTCTTTTTTGGGAGGGTTTTGATTACTGCTTATATTTTTACTCATTCTTGGTCTCTTAAGGGTTTCTATTTCTTCATGGTTCAGTCATAGAAGGTTGTACATTTCTAGGAATGTATCAATTTATTTTAGGTTTTCTAATTTGTTGGCATATAATTGTCATATTAGTCTTATAATCCATTATATTTCTGTATTATCAGTTATAATATCTCCTCTCTCATTGATAATCTAGTCCTTTTATTTCCTGTAATTCTTGCTAAAGATTTGTCAATACATTTGTCTTTTCAAGTAACCAACTCTTAATTTTGTTGATCTTTTCTACTGTCTTTCTAGTATCTATTTCATATATTTCTGCTCTAATCTTTGCATTTCCTACTTCTGCTAAGTGTGGGTTTAGTGTGTTATTTTTTTCTAGATCCTTGAGATGAGTTAGTTTGTTTCTTTGAGGCTTTTCATTTTTGTTAATGTAGGCATTTATCACTATAAAGTTCCCTCACAGATCTGCTTTTTTCTGAATCCCATAAGATATATTTGTATTATTTTTGTTTGCCTCAAAATTTTTCATTTCCCTTTGGATTTCTTCCTTGACTCATTGGTTGCTCAGAAGCATGGTGTTTACCTTTATTTGTAAACTTTCCTATTACTGACTTATAGCTTTATACCATAATGGACAGAAAATAGTTCAAACTTAAATTTGTTAAGACTTTTTCTATGGCCCAACATATAGTCTATTTTACAGGATGTTTTGTGCGTACTTGAGAAGAATGTGTAGTCCACTGTGTTGGATGGACTGTTCTGTACATATATGATAGGCCCATTTGGTCTGTAGGGTCACTGAAGTCCAATGTTTCCTTACTGATTTTCTGTTGAGATTATCCAATCAAATATGAAAGTGGGATATTGAATGTATCTATTATTGCATCACAATATATTTCTATCTTCGGTTCTCATAATGGTTTAATATATTTAGGTGCTTTAAATGATATATGAGTCTATATTTACAATTGTTCTATTTCCTTGGTAAATTGACCCATTTATCATTATATAGTTACCTTCTTTGTCTTATTTATTTTGACTGAACATATATTTTGTTTGATATAAATGTAGCCACCCTTGCTCTCTTTTCATTACCTGTGCATGTTCTTAAGGTTTAAATGAGTCTCTTGTAGACAGAATTGTTATACACTTTTGTTTTTCATCCATTAATCCAATCTGTGAGTTTTAATAACATGAATGTAACCAGATTTTCCAGATAAATGTGGTTCTCTGTAAGTCCCTAGAAGAGCTCAAAATTGGGGCAACCTACATAGAGAAGCATTAGCCTCAAAACTGCAGTTCGGAGGGGCTGGAATCAAGTCACAGGACTGCTTTATTATTTGCATTCAGACAAAAGCCAGCAGTCCTACTTCCCAAGGTTCAGATGAGTGTGTTTCCTTGTGAATATCTAAGCAGGCAGGACCACTTCCACACTGCAACTGGATGGGAATATGGCTACATTTTAGGGCTATTTCAGAATCTGCAATTGGATTGAACCAAGGTCAGAGGCTTGCCTCAGAGCTTGGACAGATGTGTCTCCTGCCTGGACTTGGATTGGCAGAAACAGAAGCTAAGAATGGTTGGAGCTGCCTAACAGGTCAGCTTAGGGTCCACAGCCAAGAATCAGATCTTGGTCTGTTAACCGGGGCATGGGTAGATTCTTGCTCAGTCCCTTGGTGAATGGTGCCAGTGCCAGGACCAAAGCCAAATGGGACTGTAGCCTAGTCCACAGAGTGACAGAGCGCTGTGTCTGTATCTGGGCCTACAGTCAGTGTGTCTGTCCCCTGGGAACAGTTTTGCTTCCTCAAAATGCTGTCATTTCATTGTTGTCACTGCCTCAAATGTTTTCTAAGTATTTGTCTTCAACCTTATATAAAAATTTGAAAAAGTTGTGTAATCTAACCCAATACATAATAAGTTCCAAAGGTCTATAGTTATAATTAATAAGGTTTGGGGTTTAAAAAAATTTTTTTAACATTTATTTATTTATTGAGAGAGAGAGAGACAGTGTGTGAGCTGGGAGGAGCAGAGAGAGAGGGAGACACAAATCTGAAGCAGGTTCCAGGCTGTGAGCTGTCAGCAAAGAGTCACATGCAAGGCTCAAACTCATGAACCACAAGATCATGACGTGAGCTGATGCTGGCCACTCAACCAACTGAGCCACCCAAGTGCCCCAGTTTTAAGTAAGTAAAATCTTCATGGACAAAATAGAACTTTACTCTCTGAATATGTAATTTGTAGAATGAAATTTCCTTTCTTTTTTATTTCTCTTCTTACTCTTGTAGTCTCTTTAGAGAACTAAAACTGTCAGCAACAGATATGGCTATAAATATAGATATGGCTATAAATTTTAGTCATAAAACCAGATTTTTTTCTTTTGCAAAAAGGTAAGTAGATATTTAAACTTCGTGGCTTTAGCAGCCACACATAGTATTCAAAAAATCTGTGTTCCCTAGATGTGAACAGATTCAAGTAAGCATATGCTTCCCTGAATAGCCCTGCGAGGGAGTCTGGGTCTTCTACTAAAATGGGATTACCATTTGGAGCAGGTGGAGTCTGCTATCATTTTAGGCTCCTTTCCTTCTCCAACACCTTTCAGTAATAAGAAATTAGGTGAGACCAATATACCTTCCTTATATAAGTGTCTCAATTCTTATTTGAAGGTCCTTGACCAAGTAAGACAAACCATCTTGAGATGTGCTCATTTCTTAGAAAATAACTTCCTTAATCTGCCTTTTTAATGAACTAAAAACATCTATTAAAAAATAACCAGCCACTGAGGGAGGGAGTGTAAGATAGTGGAGTAGGTAGACCCTGAACTCACCCCCTTCTATGGACATGCCAAATCTGTACCTACAAACAGTGCAATTCCTCCTGAAGAAGGGATGATTGAAGGTTCTCTGTTTAACAAAGGACACAGGGACCACATAGAGAACAGCAGAAGAGATGGAGACACAGTTACAATAAAAACCCCACCTGAATGCTGCAAATGCAGTAGGGAGAGCTATCACTGAGTATTATCTAGGCAGATTTGCCTGCCTTGAGGCCCAGAAAAAAAAATGGCAGCAGTTTAAAAGGAAACTAGACTATAAGTGAACTAACCCTAAAGGATCCACCAAACAGTTTCAGGTTTAACACCTGGAACTCTTTCCAAGGTCAGAAGTGTTGGTGAACATTATTGTTTACATCTCCTCTATACCTTGATAGTACAGATGGAAGCAGTGCCTGGTGCTCTAGCTGGTCTGCTGCCTCAGCAAGCCTTGGGTACCGAGTCTATGCTAGCTTCAGCTATCCTCCCAAAGAAGCACACCTGTCCACACCCACTTTAGCTGGGGTTATCCCACTAGGCAGCCCAAATGTCCCAGCAGGACACACCCAGCCTGTGCCAACTACAAATCCAGCCATTTCCCCAAGGTTTCCGAGGCCAAAAGCACCCAGATGTACTGACTTCTGCTCCAGCTTTCTTGCTAGGGAGCCCCTGCACGGAGAGCCTCAGGAGCACCTGGCCAGCTCCTGCCACTATACCATGGTGCTACCTGTGTAGAGTGTCCCAGAACCCCAATCCCATGCCAGTAAGCCTCAGCTGGCCACCTAAATCTATCAGGCATACACAGTCTACACAGGGGGTGTTCATACAAAATACTACTCCTTCAAGACTAGGAGAGTAGTCATGGAAACAGACACAGAAAGTCAAACAAAATATGAAAATAAGAGAGGAGAGACAAGATGGCGGAAAAGTAGGGAGCTCTGTACTTTTCACCCACATCCCTCAAAGAAGGACTGAAGCCATATGATGCAGAACTGGAAGAGTCTGGGAGGAAAAGAGACAGAGTCCACTAAGATAGTCTCATAGTGCATGATTGTGAACTGAGGAAGATAAAAACGGGCTGGGACCTGGAGGTGCAGAGGGGAGGGAGCGCTCTTTGCAGAAAGCAGAGGAGAGATAAGGGGAAGAGAAAGAGAAGCTGAAACTACTCATAGAGCTGTCTCTGGAGAAGAGAAAAACCTCAGCCTGGGACAGAGAGGGATCCTATCATCCCATCAGTAACCACAGGGCTTTGAGAGAGATATCCTTTCTCTAACTATGGCGCTTTCCTTGGGCTAGGCTCCCTGATCCCAGGCGGCACCAGGAGAAACTGCTCCCTACTCCCCCTACTGATCCCTGGCTAAGAAGTTACTCAGCCTGCAGGCATACTATTCAGGCATATCATTAAAGTGTGCAGACTAAGATCTGGAAACAGGGCAGGGCTTGGGAAATACAAGTTGGCCCACCATGGCTACGCCCATGGCACTGGGAGATCTGACCCAAAAGAATGAGTTGCATTGCTAAGTTCAAGAAAGGACTGGGGCGCTGCCATTTTCCTCCTTAAAACAGTGGAGGCGAGACCTGCCTACACCAAACCACACCCATCTGCACTGGAGAGCTGCCTTTTTTTTTGTCCCAGAGCCCAGGGCAAGACCAACGCTGATGCATTGCCATGATTAACTCTAGATCAATTCTTGCTATTCAGATATATTTTCCCTTATCTCATTCTTATCTCTTCCCTCCTCTGGACTGGGCATTCGGTCATTAGTATGCTTAAACAGTCACATTTAATCCATTCTCCTGATGTATATTCTATACCTTCTTTGCTACCATCCTTTCTCTCTCTCTCTTTCTCTCTGGAATAATCAGACTACACAGTTTCTTTGGGTAACATTATCTTCATTTTTTTCTCCTTGCCTCCTAACATATTCTCCTCTTTCTCTCTCTGAATTAAGCCTTTAAGTCTCTCTGCCTGGTCAATGTTCAATTTCACTTCCTCCCCACCCATCTCTTCTCTCTCTGCATATGCTCTTCATCAGCACTGCTTCCAACCTGTTCTTTATTTGTAGCTGGGATTTCTGGTTTTATGCTTTTAGACAGCCTTTGTCTTCTGTTGTTTTTGTGCTCCCCTTTTTTCTCCCCTTTTGGTTTGCTTGTTAGTTTGATTTGTCTCTGCATTTGCATGCTTTTGCTCCCTGTGTGTTTGTCTGTTTTCCCTTTCAGGGCTACCTCAAGAAACAAGCCAAGGTACACATGGTGAAGAGTCCCAGATGTCACTACAAGTAGGGAAATAAAATAACCAAAGGCACAAGAGACACCAAGGGACACCATTAAAAGAACACCTCCTGAATGAACAGGTCCTGGACAGTCAAAGAGCCTCCTTTAATATAGCAATACTCATAGGCACAGAGTGCATAACAAGCTTTTAAAACTGACAAGAGACAGAAAGCTAGCCAAAATGATTAAATGGAAGAACTCTCCTAAAAAGAAATTCCAGAAAGAAGTCACAGCTACAGAATAGCTCAAAACAGATATAAGCAACATAACTGAGCAAGAATTTAGAACAACTTTCATAAAATTAATCACTGGGCTTGAAAAAGGCAGGGAAGACATCAGAAAAACTATTGCTACAAAGACTATGACCTTAAAAATAGTTTTGATGAATTAAAAAAATGCTATAAATGAGGTGCATAATAAAATGGAGGCAGCCACTGCACGGATTGAAGAGAGAAAGAGGAGACTAGGTGAATTAGAAGGCACAATTATGGAAAAAGAGGAAGCCGAGAAAAAAGGAGATAAACTGATACAGGAGCACTAAAAAAGAATTTGAGAACTGAGTGATGCAATCAAATGGAACAATATCCATATCAAAGGAATTCCTGAAGAAAAAGAAAGAGAGAAAGGTGCTGAAGGGGTACTTGAACAAACTATAACTGAGAAGTTCCCCAATCTGGGGAAGGAAACAGACATTGAAATCCAAGAGGTACAGAGAATTTCCTTCAGACATAATTTGAATCGATCTTCTGCATGACATAACATAGTCAAACTGGCAAAAATATAAGGATAAGGAGAGAATTCTGAAAGCAGCTAGGGATTAAAAAAGGCCCTAACATACAAAGGGAAACCTATCAGAGTAGTTTCAGACCATTATGCTTAAACATGGCAGGCCAGAAAGGAATGAAAGGAAATCTTCAATGTGATGAACAGAAAAAAATATGCAACCAAGAATCCTTTATCCAGCAAGCCTGTCATTCATAATAGGAGAAATAAATATTTTCCCAAACAAACAAAAATTGAAAGAATTTATCGCCACTAAAACAGCCCTACAAGAAATCCTAAGAGGAACTCTATGAGGAAAATGTTGCAAGGAACAAAAGCTACCAGAGATACCACCACAAACATGAACCCTACAGAGAATACAAAGAATCTAAACCCAATTTTTAATAATAACACAGTGTAAATGGACTAAATGCTCCAATCAAAAGACATAGGGTAGCAGAATGGATTAAAAAAAAAAACAAAATCCATCTATTTCCTGTCTACAATTGACTCATTTTAGACCTGAAGACACCTTCAGATTGAAAGTAAGGGGATGGAGAAATATCTATCATCTGATTGGAAGTCAAAAGAAAGCCAGAGTAGTCATATTTATATCAGACAAACTGGACTTTAAAGTAAAGGCACTAACATGAGATGAAGACAGGCATTATATAATAATTACAGGGTCTCTCCATCAGGAAGAGCTAACAATTAAAAACAGCTATGCACCAAATTCGGTAGCACCCAAATACATAAAATGGTTAATCACAAACAATCCTATTGATAAGAATGTACTGATGACAGGGGATTTTAATACTCCACTTACAGCAATGGATAGATCAACTAGACAGAAAATCACTAAGGAAACAATGGACCTGAATGACACATTGGAACATATAGATTTGACATATATACTTAGAACTCTACATCCTGAAGCTATGGAATTGACTTTCTTCTCAAGTGCACGTGATACAATCTCCAAGATAAATCACATACTGGGTCATAAAGCAGCCCTCAATAAATATAAAAGAACTGAGATCATACCATGCACAGTTTCAGATAACAATGCTATGAAACTTGAAATCAATAATGGCAAAAAGTCTAGAAAACCTCCAAAAACATGGAGGTTAAAGACCAACCTACTAAAGAATGAATGAGCCAATAAAGCAATTAGACAAGAAATTAAAAAACACATGGAAACAAATGAAAATGAAAATACAACAATCCAAACTCTTTGGGATGCAGCAAAGGCAGTCCTAAAGGGAAAGTACATTACAATCCAGGCCTAGTTCAAGAAACTAGAAAACGCGCATAGAAAATCTAACAGCAAACCTAAAGGAACTAGAAGCAGAGCAGCAGGAACATGCCACACCCAGAGAAGAGAAATAATAAAGATCAGGGCAGAAATAAACAATATAGACTATAAAAAAAAACAGTTGAACAGACCAATGAAACTAAGAGCTGGGTTATTCTTTTTTTTAATAAACAAAATTGAGGGCTGCCTGGGTGGCTCAACCAGTTAAGCATCTGGCTTCAGCTCAGGTCATGATCTCACAGTCTGCGGGTTTGAGCCCTGCATCAGGCTCTGTGCTGACAGCTCAGAGCCTGGAGCTTGCTTCAGATTCTGTGTCTCCCTCTCTCTCTGACCCTCCCCTGCTCACGCTGTCTTTCTCTGTCTCTCAAAAATAAATTAAAAAACATAAAAAATTTTAAAAAAGAAAAAATAAACAAAATTGATAAACCTCTATCCAGGCTTCTCAAAAAGAAAAGAGAAAGCACTCATATAGACAAAATCACAGATGAAAATGGATCTATTACAACCAATCCCTCAAAAATACAACCAATTATTAGGGAATACTATGAAAAATTATATGCCAACAAACTGGACAACCTAGAAGAAATGGACAAATTCCTAAACACACACACTACCAAAATTCAAACAGAAAGAGATAACAATATGAACAGACCCATAATCAGTGAAGAAATTGAAATCAGTTATTAAAAATCTCCCAACGAATAAGAGCCCTGGGCCAGATGGCTTCCCTGGGGAATTCCACCAGACATATAAATCAGAGTTAATACTCATTCTCCTCAAGCTATTACAAAAAATAGAAATAGAAGGAAAGTGTCCAGATTCATTCTACAAAGACAGCATGACTTTGATTCCCAAACTGGACGCAGATCCAGTATAAAGAGAGAACTGCAGGCCAATATCCTGGATAAATATGAATGCAAATATCCTCAACAAGATACTAGCAAATCAAATTCAACAGCATATAAAAAGATTATTCACCATGATCAAGTGGGATTCATTCCTGTGTTATAGAGCTGGTTCAATATTCACAAATCAATTAATTTGATATATCATATTAACAAAAGAATAGATTAAAAAACCATATGATCCTATCAAAGGCAGAGAAAGCCTTTTACAAAATACAGCATACTTCCTTAATAAAAACCCTTGAGAAAATCGTGATAGAAGGTACTTAATTTAACATCATAAAAGCCATTTATGTAAAGCCCACAGCTAATATCCTCAATGGGGAACAACTGAGAGCTTTCCCCCTGAGATCAGGAACATGACAGGGATGTCCACTCTCACCACTGCTGTTTAACATAGTACTGGAAGTCCTAGCATCAGCAATAAGACAACAAAAAGAAATAAAAGACATCAAAATTGGCAAAGATTAAGTCAAACTTTCACTTTTCCCAGATGACATGATACTCTACATGGAAACCCCGACAGACTCCACCAGAAGCCTACTAGAACTCATCCACGAAATCAGCAAAGTCACAGGGTACAAAATCAATGTACAGAAATCGGTTGCATTTTTGTATGCCAATAATGAAGAATCAGAAAGAGAAACCAAGAAACTGATCCCATTCCATAAAAACCATAAAATATCTAGGAATAAATCTAACCAAAGATGTAAAATATCTGTATAATGAAAACTATAGAAAACTTATGAAGGAAATTGAAGAAGACAAAGTAATAGAAAAACGTTCCATGCTCATAGATCAGAAGAATAAGCATTGTTAAAATGTCATTTTTTTATCCAAAGCAATCTGCATTCAATGCAATGCCAATCAAAATTGCACCAGCATTCTTCTCAAAGCTAGAATAAACTATCCTAAATTTTGTATGGAACCACAAAAGACCCCAAATAGCCAAAGTCATATTGAAGAAGAAAACCAAAATGGGAGGCATCACAATCCCAGTCTTTAGCCTCTACTACAAAGCTGTCATCATCAAGACAGTATAGTATTGGCACAAACACAGACACATAGACCAATGAAATAGAATAAAAAACCCAGAACTGGGCCCACAAATGTACGGCCAATTAATCTTTGACAAAGCAGGAAAGAGTATCCAATGGAAAAATGACAGCCTCTTTAGCAGGTGGTACTGGGAGAACTGGGCAGCAACATGCAGAAGAATGAAACTAGACCATTTCTTACACCATATATAAAAATAAACTCAAAATGGATAAAGGACCTGAATGTGAGACAGGAAACCATAAAAACTCTAGAGGAGAAAGCTGGAAACAACCGCCTTGACCTCAACCTCAGCAATTTCCTACTCGACACATTCCCTAAGGGGAAGGGAATCAAGAACTAAAATGAACTATTGGGACCTCATCAAGATAAAATCTTCTGCAGGCAAAGGAAACAATCAATAAAACGAATAGGCAACTGATGGAATGGGAAAAGATAGTTGCAAAGATCATATAAGGGCTAGTATGCAAAATCTATAAGGAAGTCACCAAACTCCACACCTGAAATACAATTAATCCAGTGAAGAAATGGGCAGAAGACATGAATAAACACTTCTCCATAGAAGACATCCAGATGGCCAAGAGACACATGAAACGATGCTCAACATCACTCATCATCAGAGAAACACAAATCAAGACCACACTGAGATACCACCTCACATGGGTCTTAGTGGCTAAAATGAACAAATCAGGAGACTATAGATGCTGGTGAGGATGTGGAAAAATGGGCACCTTCCTACACTGTTGGTGTGCATGTAAACTGGTGCACTCTCTCTGGAAAACAGTGTGGAAGTTCCTCAAAAAATTAACAATAGAACTCCCCTATGACCTAGTAATAGCACTGCTAGGAATTTACCCAAGGGATACAGAAGTGCTGATGCATAGGGGCACATGTATCCCAATGTTCATAGCAGAAGTTTCAACAATAGGCAAATCATGAAAAGAGCCAAAATGCCCATCAACTGATGAATGGATCAAGAAGATGTGGTTTATATATACAATGGAATACTACTTGGCAATGAGAAATTATGAAATCTGACCATTCATAGCAACATGGATGGAACTTGAGGGTGTCATGCTAAGGGAAATAAGTCAGGCAAGGACAGATACATTACATTTTCACTTATAAAGTGTAACAGGAGAAACTTAACAGAGGACCATGAAGGAGGAGAAGGGGGGAAAATAGTTGGGGAGAGGGAGGGAGGCAAACCACGAAAGACTCTTAATACTGAGAACAAACTGAGGACTGATGGGAATAGGGGAGTGGAAGGGGGGTGATGGGCATGGAGGAGGGCACTTGTGGAGATGAGCACTGGTTGTTATATGGAAACCAACTTGACAATAAACTATAAAAGAAAAAAAAAGTAAGGAAAAACAGAATATGCTCTAAATAAAAGAACAAAAGAAAACATTAGAAAAGGAGCTAAATGACCTGCAGATAAGCATTATACCTGATAAACAATTCAAATACTGATAAAGATGCCCATTGGAGTTGAAAGAAAAATAAACTAAGTGAGGACTGCAACAAAGACACAGAAAACACAAAAAAGAACAAATCATTTTGAGTAATACAATGGATGGCAAAAAGTAATACACTATAAGGAATTAACAGCAGATTAGAGGATGTAGAAGAAAAGGTCATCAATCTAGAAGATAGGGTAATGGAAATCACCTACCTGAACAGCAAAACATGAGGAAAAGTAGAAGGAGAAGGAGAAGAAGAAGATGACGACGACGATGACAACGACAATGATGACAAAAAAAGAAATAATTTTTAAAAATATGAAGATAGATTAAGGAACCAGTGAGACATGAAGCATACTAACATTTGAACTGTAGGGTTCCCAGAAGGAAAAGAGAGAAAGGGGTAGAAAACTTATATGAGGATATAACAGCTGAAAACTTCCCTAACCTTAGGAAAGAAGCAGACAACTGGGTCCAGTAATCACAGAGATCCCCAAACAAGTTAAAGTCAAGGTCTACACCAAGACAAAAAATAATTAAAATGTCAAAATTTAAGGTAAAGGAAGAAACTTAAAAGTGGAAAGAGAAAAGCAACTAAGTTGCAAGGAAAAACCACTAAGATGAGTAGCTGATTTTTCAGCAAATTTTGGAAGCCTGACAGGAGTAAAATGATATAGTCTAAGAATTAAAAAAGAAAAAACTTGCAACCAAGAATACTCTACCCAGCAAGGTCATGAGACATAATTGAGGGAGAGAGAGTTCTCCTGACAAAATTTAAAGGAGTTTATCATCACTAAACTGGCCATGTAAAAAATTTAATAGGTACTTATTGAAACATAAAAAAAAAAAACGGGCACACCATAAGTGAGAAAATTATGAAAGAAAAATATTTCATGGTTTGTAAAAGCAAACATATAGTAAAGGGAGTATATCAGTCAATTTAAAAGATAATATGAAGGTTAAAAGACAAAAGTAAAATAAAAACTGCAAAACTTTGAGGATTTGCAAATAAAGAAACTAAAAATATTATATCATACATATATACCTTGGAGAGGGGGAGTAAAAATGTAGTGCTTTTAGAGTGCATCTGAACTTAAGTGATTATCTACTTAATATAGATTCTTATATTCTTGAGATATTTGATGTGACCCTCATGATAACCACAAACCAAAGAGCTTTGACAGATACACAAGAAATAAAGAGAAAAGAATCCAAGAATAACACTAAAGAAAATTATTAAACCACAAGGGGAAAGAACAAGAAAAGAAATGACAAAAATGAATCACAAAAACAACCAGGAAACAAAATCGTAAGAAGTACAGACCTATCAATAATTATTTTAAATGTAAGTAGTCTAATTGTTCCAATCTAAAGACATAGGATGATTGAATGGATAAAAAGACGACCCATATAACAACCTAACAGAGACTTAACTTTAGACCTAAAGACACATACAGGTTAGAAATTAAAGTGATAAAAATTATTCCATGCAAATAGAAATGGAAAATAAAAGCTAGCAGAGAAATACTTGTATCAAACAACATAGACTTTATTACAAAGATTACACCAAGAGGCAAAAAAGAGCATTATATGATGATCAAAGTATCAATTCAATAAGAGTATAAAGCAATTTCAAATATCTATGCACCCCACAGAGCCATACTTATATAAAGCAAATATTAAGAGACATAAAGGGAGAAAATGACTTTGATACAACAATAGTAGGGGACTTTAACACTCCACTTATATCGATCAAATGATTTTCCAGACAAAAAATTCAACAAGGAAACAATGACCTTAAATGACATATTAAACCAGATAAACATAACCGATATGTACAAAACTTTCCATTAAAAAACAGCAAAACCCACATTCTTCACAAGTGCACATGGAACATTCTCTAGGATAGATCGTATGTTAGTTCACAAAATAAATCTCAGCAAATTTAAGAAGACTGAAATCATATCAAGCATCACTGCTTACCATAACAGTATGGAACTAGAAATCAATTACAAGGAAGAAAAGAAAAGAAAAGAGAAAAGGAAAGAAAAAAGAAAAGAAAGACATTGTGATTTCCTCAATGTGGGGAAGGACCCCACAAACTTGTGGAGACTAAATAAACAATATGCTACTACATGACTAAAGTGTTGATGAAGAAGGAAAAGAGGTAATCACAATTTTTGGAGAAATATTAAAGTGGAAAAACATTGGCTTAAAATTGGAAGGACACAGGAGCTTATAGTGATACACACCTACCTCAAGAGAGGAAAAAAAAATGTCAGATAAATAATCTAATCCTACACCTAAAGGAAGTAGATAACAATAATCAAAGCCCAAAGCTAGTAGAAGAACAATACTAGTAAAAGTCAGAGTAGAACTAAATGAAATAAAGAAAGAAAAAGAGAAAAAAAAATCAATGAAACCAAAAGCTACATCTCTGAAGAAAAACAAAATTGGAAAATCGTTACCTAGACTCATCAAGGGAAAAAAAGAACACAAATAAATAAGGTCAGAAATAAAACAGAAACAATAAATGACATCACAGAATACAAAGAATTATAAGAGACTCACATGAATAATTACATGCCAACAAATTAGACAACCTAAAAAAAATGGATAAACTCTTAGAAACATACAATTTTCCAAGACTCAATAAGGAATAGAAAATTTGAATGGATGGGCTACTAGTAATGAAATTGAACTGACAATCAAAAAATTCTGAACAATGAAAAGTACAGGCCCAGATGGCTTCACAGGTGAATTATACAAAACATTTAAGAAAAACAAGTATCTATTCCTCTCAAATTATTTCTTATAATAAAAGAGGAAAAGCTTTTAAACTCATTCTACAAACCCAGTATTACCCTGTTACCAAAATCAAAGTCACTACAACAAGAAAATTGCCAGCCAACATCTCTACTGATCATAATCCTCAACAAAACATTAGAAAACTTTCTAATATTTTAATATAACTATATATTAAAAGGCCCATTCCTTATAATCAAGTGGGATTTATTCCAGGGATGCAGATAGTTCAATAACCACAAATCAGCCAATGTGATAAACCACATTGACAAAATGAATGTTAAAAACCATATGTTCATCTCAACATTGCAGAAGATGCAGAAAAAGCATTGACAAAATACAACATCTATTTATGATTTAAAAATCTCAACAAGAAACAGGCACCCTCTTGTACTGTTGGTGGGAATGTAAACTGGTACAGCCACTCAGGAAAACAGCGTGGAGGTTCCTCAAAAAATTAACAGTAGAACTCCCCTATGACCCAGCAATAGCACTACTAAGAATTTATCCAATGGATATAGGAGTGCTGATTCATAGGGGCACATGTAACCCAATGTTTATAACAGCACTATCAGCAATAGCCAAATTATGGAAAGAGCCCAAAAGTCCAACAACTGATAAATGGAGAAAAAAGATGTGGTTTATATACAATGGAAAACTACTTGGCAATGAGAAAGAATGAAATCTTGCCATTTGCAACAAAGTGGATGGAACTGGAGTATGTTATGCTAAGTGAAATAAGTCAGTCAGAGAAAGACAGATATCATATGTTTATGTGAAATTTGAGAAACTTAACAGAAGATCATGCGGGAAGGGAAAGAGAAAAAAATAGTTTCAAACAGAGAGGGAGACAAACCATAAGAGACTCTTTTTTTTTTTATTTCTTTTAATGTTTTTCTATTTATTTTTGAGAGACAGCACAAGTAGGAGAGACTCAGAGAGAGAGAGAGAGACACAGAATCTGAGGCAGGCTCCAGGCTCTGGGCTAGCTGTCAGCACAGAGCCCAACACGGGGCTCAAACCAACGAACCGTGAGATCATGACCTGAGCCAAAGCCAGACGCTTAACTGACTGAGCCACCGAGGTGCCCCATAAGGGACTCTTAAATACAGAGAATGAACTGACAGTTAAGGGAAAGGAAAGAAAGGGAGGGGGAAATGGATGATGGCCATTGAGGAGGGCATTAGTTGGGATGAACACTGGCTTTTGTATGTAAATGAATGGGAATCTACTCCCAAAGCCAAGAGCTCAGTGTATATGTTGTATATTACCTAGCTTGACAACAAATTATATTAAACAAACAAACAACAGGGAATACTGGAGTATGAGGAAAAATAAAATAAAAATCTCAACAATGTAGATTTAGAGAAAACATACCTAAGAATAATAAAGGCCAAATAGGAAAAACCCACAGATAATATCAGACTCAATAGTGAAAGACTTAAAGTCCTCCTCTAAATCCAGAAAGAAAAAAAAAAAAAGGATGCCCAATCTAGACACTTTTATTCAACATAATTCTGGAAGTTCTAGCCTCTGCAATCAGATAAGGAATAAAAGACATCCATGTTGGTAAAGAAGAAGTAAAACTGTCACTATTTGAAAGGTGACATAATTAAAAACCTGTTAGAATAAATGAGTCAGTAAAGTTGGAGACTACAAAGTTAACATACAGAGCTGTTGTATTTATATATTAGTAAAATTGCAGAAAGAGAAATCAAGAAAATCTCACAACTGAATCAAAAGGAGGCAAAAGTGTTAGACTCTGAAAACTCTTAAACCTTAAGAAATTGAAGATGACACAAACAAATGGAAAGATACACCATACTCATTGATTTTAAGAATTAACATTGTTAAAATATCCATACTATCCATACCATCCATACAGCCTCCAGATTATCAAAATACCAATGGCATTTTTTATAGAACTAGAACAAACAGGCCTAAAATTTTTATGGAACTGCAAAAGACTCCATATATCCAAAGCAATCTTGAGAAAGAAAAACAAAGGTAGAGGTATAGCAATCCCCAATTTCAAATATACTGCAAAGCTATAGTAATGAAAATAGTATGGTGCTGGCACAAAAATAGACTCAGATCATTAGAACAGGATAGAGAACCAAGAAATAAACCAACACAACTACAAGGTTAATTAATCTATTACTAAGGAGGCAAGAATAAACAATAAGGAAAAGATAATCTCTTCAACAAATAGTACTGGGAAAATTGGACAGTTACATGCATTAGAACAAAATTAGACCACTTTCTTATGCCATAGACAAAAAGTAAGTTTAAATTGGATTAAAGACCTAAGTTTGAGACCTGAAACCGTAAAATTCCTAGAAGAAAACATAGGCAGTAATCAGTTGGACATTAACTTTAGCAATACTTCTGGTACGTCTGCTCAGCCAAGGGCAACCAAAGCGAGAACAAACAACTGGAACTACATCAGACTGAAAACTCTGCATTGTAAAGAAAACCATCAACAAAACAAAAAGGCAAACTACTAAAACGGTAGAAGGTACTTGCAAATGATAACAGATAAAGGATTAATATCCAAGATATATAAAGAACTTCTACAACTCAACACTCAAAAAAACACAATCTAATTAAAAATAGGCATAAGACCTGAATAGACACTTTTCCAAAGAAGACATACAGATGGCCAACAGACACGTGAAAAGATGCTCAACACCACTTAATCGGCATGGAAATACATATCAATACCATAGTGAAATATCACCTCACATCAGTCTTAATTGCTAGTATCAAAAGAACAAGAAATAAGAATTAATAAAACAGAAATAACAAGATTTGGCAATGATATGGAGAAAAGAGAACCCTCACATGCCAATGATAAAATGTAAATTGGTGCAGCCACTATGGAAAATAACATGAATTAAAACTGGAAACACTGTATTAATCATAATTTTGCTGCTGGGTTTTTACCCAAAGTAAAAAAAAAATCCTAAACTATATATGGACCCCTATGATTATTACAATATAATTGACAATAGCCAAGATACATGAGTACCTAAATGTCTATCCACAGATGAATGGATAAGTAAGTGGGGATGTATATACAGGAGGATACTCAGCCACAAAAAAAAAAAAAAAAGAATGAACTTTTACAATTTACGGCAACATGGATGGACCTACAGATTATTATGCTAAGTGAAATATGTCAGAGAAGGACAAATATCACATGGTTTTACTTATTTTTGGATAAAAAACAACCAAACAGAAACGAACTGATAAATAGAGACCAAAACTGGTAGTGGCTAGAGAAGGTTGGAGTAGTGGTGGTTGGGATCTGAGAAACAGATGAAGGGTATTAAGTGGTACAAACTTTCAGTTGTAAAATAAGTAAGTCATGCTGATGAAAATATAGCATAAGGAATACAGTTTATAATATATTAATAAGAATATAGAGTGACAGAGAGTAACTATACTTATCATAGTGAGCATACCTAATGTGCAGAATTATCAAATCACTATCTCATAGTCCTGAAACAAACATACTACATCAATAATACATCAATGAAATAAAAATTAAAAATCATGCCAACAGTATTTAAAAATTAAAAAAAAACAGTACCATCTAAAATAAAAATGGAACTCTACACAGACAGAAAAACATCTTAAATATCTGTTTATTTTTAGAACAAATTGCTCATTTTTTCTCAAGAGAGATTTAGTAATGTAGATAACTAAGTTTTCTGTAGTATTTGTCATGGCCCCTTTAATGGTCACTGTAGACTAATTCAGTCACATGGACACAGAACACCACATTAATTTATGCTGCCTTGTGGGTGAGCTTCAGATACAATTTTGAAATCCGTAGTTTATCTTTAGCCCCTGCGCATATAAGTGCTTCTTTTTTCCCTTCAGTTATTCCAGAAGATCTCCTTATTCCCTTCCTAGGTACTCATAATTTTCAGTAACTACCAAAAAAGTAAGCAAAGAAAATAATTTCTGCCAAAGTGACTGTTGATGAGACTTATGTTCCTATCTCTTTCAAAGATTTATTTACTTACATTATTTACACTTATTACTTGCAACATGTAAGTAAAATACTTTTAAGACTAAATTCTATTTCTTTCAAATAAATGTATTAATAATAACATTTTTATTATCAATTTCTAAGATTTGAGGAAATGATTTTGGGCACAAAAACATTCTGAGTATGCACAAAACCACATTCCATGTTTCATCTATTCATAAATCAGGGCCTAACTAAATTGTTCTCTGAATCTCCAAACAGGATATTTATAGTTTAAAAAAATTCAACTTCACAGGATATAAATTCCTCCAAATGGTAAACATCATTGAAAATTGGTATCTTTGTGAACAAATTATTTTCCTTAGTAAAGTATACTTAGTAATACACACCTCATACAACTGGAGGTGATTAGGGTGACGTAGAGACTAAATCCATGAGCTGATGTTAGAAAGGAATGAGGAAAGGAAATTGACATATGTTAGTGAAGTCCAAGAGGCATATTGCTTTCAGAGCATTCTGGAAGTGGTTGGCAGAGATGGAGCATTGGACCATTGATCAGACAAAAAGCAGTCTTCTTCCTATCTCTGAAATAGCTAGGGAACCAAGTAGGAACTTTGGCCTCAAGGAACAGAACTGAAAATAGCCAAGAGACAGGGTATGGGCTTCTTCATAAGAAATAAGGTAGAAGCCAAATAGTAGGAACTTTGGTCAGAATCAATTCATTCTAAATTTCCACTCCTGTCCATGATGTAATGCTAGGGAACCAGATTTATGTTTCAGTCTTAAACAATATATAGGACAGATAGAGGAAACAACAGCTTTCAGATATTGGACAAGTAGCACAAGAAAATTGTCCCTGAGAGATGCTGCAGTGCTTGATGTCTCATGATTCACTAATTTCTGTTCGCTTGTTTGTGTCCTTTTTTTTATATTTTTGTTTTATTTTTAAAGTGTGTTGTTTAGTATTATAATCTCTTTTGTGGCATTTTGGCTGCTAATTTTACATCTAATACGGTATACTGGGTATCTCTAGAAGTTTGATTTGAGTCTTTTTTATATCTTTTGTATATATTTGTCATGCTGAAGATTTCTGCTTCCTTCTTGATATAAGGATATTAATACATATTTAACATCCATGTGCACTAATTCTATCAAGAGTGTTAACCTGGGTCTTGTTTTTATTATATCTTTCTCTTCATTGTGGGTTATATTTTCCTCCTTTCCTGAACATCTATAATTTTTTATTGCCTGTCAGACTTTGCAATTATTATACTTTTGAGTAATAAAGTAACTTTGAGGAAAAAATAAGTTGGAGAATTTATGATAGCTAATTTTAAGATAATATGAAAGTTCAATACTCAACAGAGTATAGTATTTATTTAAAAATAGACATATAGAGGGGCGCCTGGGTAGCTAAGTCAGTTAAGCATCTGACTTCAGCTCAGGTCACCATCTTGCCATTCACAAGGTCAAGCCCCAGATTGGGTTCTGTGCTGAGAGCTCAGAACCTGGAACCTGCTTCAGATTCTATGTCTCCCTCTCTCTCCATCCCTCCCTCACTCGTGCTCTGTCATTCTCTCTCTCTCTTTCTCTCTTTCTCTCTCAAAAATAAATAAACATTAAAAACATAGACATATAGAAAAATGGGACAAAATCAAGAGTGTGGCAATGGATTCATAGATAGCTGAAAATCATACAATGATTTTCAAAGTAGCAAAGATAAATTTTAATAAATGATGTCCAAAAAAGACAATATGATAAGAAGTCGAGGGAAATTAGAAATCTAATATTAAAAAAAGAACCTCAACTTTTACCTTACATATTATGTCATAATTATTATCTACCACAGATTTAATATAAGTGCTAAAGCTATTAAACTTCTGAAAGAAAACATGAAAAAATTTGATGATTTTAGGCAACCATTTCTAATACAATAACACATATAAAGCATGAAAGGAAATTTTATAAACTGATCTTGATCAAAAAAAAATTTCTGCTCTTCAAATACTGTATGAAAAATAAAAAAAAAACACAAATATAGAAAATGTTTTCTAGACAACTGATAAATGACTTATAACCTGAATGTAAACAAGGCTTACAACAGAGTTATCAAATGACAACCTAATTTCAAAATGAACAAATGATTTGAAAAAAAAATTCCCAAAATCTGTGGATGGCAAATATGCAAATGAAGAGAGGCTAATCCCCATTTGTTATTAGGAAAATACAAATAAAATGCAAATGAGGACAATAGAAAACTACTGCATACCCACCAGAATGCATAAATTTCAAAGAGTGACCATGCAAAGTGCTGACAAAAAGGTGGAGGAACTGAAATTGTCATAGAGGAAATATGTTATAATCCGTTTGGAAAACAGTTTAATAGTTTCTTTAATTATTACCACATGAGGAAAAAATAACTATGCAGTGGAGGAACCTGACAAACACTGCCTCTGTCCTGTGCTAAAGTGAATTGAGAGCATGTATTATTGACATGAATGTGATGAGAATGGCACTTTAGTTATGTGGTATTTTACCCAAGACATAGTCCTTGTGTAATCACAAGCAAAACACTAGACAAATACAAATTAAAAGACATTCTACAAAATACCTGACCAATAGGCCTCAAGACTGTGAAGATCATGAAAAACAAGAAGTCCAAAGAAACTGTCACATTCTAGAAAACCTTAAGGAGAATGATAACTAAATGTAATGTGGTAGGCTAGATAGAATTCTGGAACAGAATAAGACATTAGATAAAAACCAAGGTAATTAGAATAAAGCATTTACTTTAGTAAATAACATAATACTCCTTTTCATTTTTTGTGACAAGCCTACCATAGTTATGTACATGAGGAATAAAGAAAACTAAATGAAGGGTACACAGGAATCCTCTCTACATTCTTCTCATCTTTTCCATAATCTAAAACTATTCTAAAAGAAAAAATTATTAAATATAAAAGTTAGCATATGACTCCTAGGAAGTTATCCAAGAGAAATAAAAGCATAGGGGCACCAAGAGAAATAAAAGTATGTACCTAAGGAACAACATTAGGTGACTATTCGTAGCATCCTTCTAATAGGGAAAAATTGGAAACAAACCAAATACTAATCAAAAAATGAAGTATAAAAATATTGTCTTATATCTATATAATGGAATTCTACTCAGAGATATAAAGGAATAAAACAGTGATACATACAACATGCATCCAGATCTCCAAAAAAAAAACCAACATGCAGTGTGGATTTCCATTTTATAAAAGTTCTGGAAAATTCAAAATAATCTATTACAACATCAAGCAAATCACTGTTCAGTTTGAGCAGGGAGGATGGATACATTACACACGGGTAACAACAAAACTTGCAAGGTTTATTACCTTGATAGTGGTAACATTTTCACTGATGTATAAATATGTCAAAACTCATCAAACTATATACAATATATGAGCAGCTTATTATATTTCAATTATACCTCCATAAAGCTATGAACAATAAAAAACACAGTAAGCATTCATAATTTTACGAATGCTTCTATACTCATTCTTTTGTCATTTGTGGTAGACTAAATAATGACTCCCCAAAAGATATTAAGTCCTGGGAAGTTTGTTTGTAAAAGGGTTTATTTGTAAATAATATTTTAAAAAAGGTTTAGTTAGTAAAAATTTGTAAATAATATTTAAAAAAAGGTTGTTAGTTAGTACAAAGGTCTTTGCAGATGTCAGGGTCAACTATCTTAAGATGGGAAGTTCTCTTGTTTTATTATTTTGAGCCCCAAATTCAATCACATATTCCCATCTGTAAGGGAGGCAGAGGGAGATTGGGAAAGACAGAAAAAGATGTGACCATAGAGGCAGCCATCTAAATTAAGGAGCCTCAAGCCAAAGCATGAAAGAAACAAGGAATGAAACATACACTAGCCTCCAGAGAGAGAGTTAGCCTCGATATAGATTTAGAAACTGATGTTGGAAGTCTGTTATCCAGACTGTGAGAGGATAATTTTCTGTTATTTAAAGCCACCAAGTTTGTGATAATACAGTATAGCAGCCACAGGAAACTCACAGATTTTCAGACTTAAACACAGTTCCTATTCAGAAATGTTTTTTGTTTGTTTCTGTTATTTTTTGTTGTGGGTTCTTTTTCAAAAATCACTGTTCCAGCCTTCTCTTTTGAATTTAAACTCTGAAATTTAGACTTATGAAACCTACTACCCCACAGTTTCCCCATCTCAGTTGATACCAGAACCACTGATCTAATTACTTATGCCAAAATTTTACCAGCATCCTACACTCCTCTTCTCCTCACAACCAACATCAAGCGTAAAGGGGACTCTACTTAGCTGCACCTTCAAAGTATACCCAGAATCTGACCGTATATTACTATATCTACCACAACCACTAATTCAGTCCAAGTCACCATGGTCTCTCAGTAGAATTAGTAAAATAACCTCCAGCTTTTCCTGCGTCTATCCTTACTCTACTCTAGTCACCCAGAAATAATTACTTTCTTCTTAAACCATGGAACAAGATCAAGTCAGTCATCTGCTTAAAATGTTTCTCAACTTCCCTTAAAGTAAAAGCAATGTCTTTAACATGACTTACCTAGAAGGCCATATGTGATCTGGCTCTCCTTTCAGTTTTCTAACTTCCTGTCTACTGTTCTTCCACCTTCCTGTATTAAATCCCAGCCACACTGATCACCTAGCTGAACTAAAATACCCTGCTATTTGCTATCTATTTGCTTTACCTGGGATGCTCTTGGCCTTCGTGGAGTTCCAAGTCTGTGCTAAAGTTTCAAATTTACAATGGAGTCTATCCAGGCCACTCTATTTAATAAAACAAATACCCTCACAGCTGCCATGCCTAATTCCCCTTACCTTACTCTTATTGTTCATTTCCCATAACATGTAGAATCTTTTTCTAAACTTTCTAATTTTACTTATTCACTACATTTATTGCTCATTGTCTCACTGATACTGGAAGGTAAACTCCTTGAATATAAGATTTTTTGTCTCTTTTTCACTGATGTAGCCCAACTGTGCAGAACAATGGATGCATCAGAATGGGCACTCAAATCCTTATTGGATGAGTAACTTAATAAATATGTTAACTACCATTAAAGTTAAACCTAGTTTTCTGTAATTTATTCTACTTTGAATAAAGTATTATGACAAATGAAGGATCTGACAATATTTCTTGACTGTGAGTTTGTAAGAAATTAATTTTCCTATTGTTCTGGTCAGTTTATATACACAATGAACAAACTTATTACTCAACAGAATGCTATTTATATGCCTGTCACTTCAAATTATGTTGAAAGAAGAAAAAGCTTCATTATTCTGTTGTTTGAGTATTTGGACCCAAATTTTCTTCAAACTTTCTAAAATATATCACATTAGCAAAATTGTTCATATTTTCAAGTTGAAGGACTGGATCCGAAACTTGCTAAACAATAGTGTGAAGATGTGAAATAACCAATAAACTCACCAAAAGTTTCTCTTCACTGAAGAAAGTACCCTAAAATATTAGAAAATCTTCTGACCTCACTTTCTTACACCATTCACAAAAATGAATGCAAAGTGGATTAAAAACCCAAATGTGAGACCTGAAACCATAAAAATTCCAGAAGAAAGCACAGAAAGTAAATAATTTCTCTGATACTGGCCATTGTAACATTTTTCTTGATACATCTTCCGAGGCAAGGGAAACAAAGGAAATGTAAACTATTGGGGCTATATCAAAATAAAAAGTTTCTGCACAGAAAAAGCCAATAATCTACAAAACTAAAAGGCAACCTATAGAATAGGAGAAAATCTTTGCAAATGACACATCAGATGGACTTCTATAAAGAACTTATAAAACTCAACACACAAAAAACAAACCATCCAGTTATGAAATGGGCAGAAGATATAAATAGACACTTTCCAAAGAAGACATACAGATGACTGACAAACACATGAAAAGATGCTCAACATCACTCATCATCAGGGAGATACAAATCAAAACCATGATGAGATACTGTTATGTATCTCATCAAGTTTCCAATATAGCCCCCCCAAAAAAGACCAGAGACTACCAGGGAGACCGAGTGACGCATACAAAAGAAAAGGGCTTTATTACAGGCTTAAGCTCAGGCTCATAGACTCCACCAACCCACTGGCCACGTGGAGAGATAGCCCCAAACAAAGGCAGGGTAGGGCTTTTATGAGTTCGGGAAGGGGGAGTTACAGGAAATGATGACAAAGGCACAGCGATCCAATCCCTACCCCCCATCAATACTGGCAGTTGTGGGAGCCAATCACAACATTTAGAGCATTGACCAATCAGAGTGGGCCCAGGACCCTTATGTAGGGCGTGACTAGGCCTGCCCCTAGAAAGGTCAAAGGTGTCAGCTGGCCTCTCCTGATTGGGTGCCCCAAGAGTTGTCCCTCCCTCCCTGGGCAATGATACAGAGAAGCCAGCAGCTTCCCCTTTAAGTACAGAGGAAGCCTGAATCAGACCTGCGTCCTTACAATACCAACTCACACCTGTCAGAATGGCTAACATTAACAACACAGGAATCAAGAGATGTTGGCAAGGATGCTTACACTTTTGGTGGGAATAAAAACTGGTACAGCCACTCCAGAAAATAGTAAGGAGGTTATTCAAAGAGTTAAAAAGGGAACTACCCTATAAACCAGCAATTGCATTACTAGGCATTTACCCAAAGGATACAAAAATACTGATTAAAAAGGATACAAGCACCCTGATGTTTATAACAGCATAACCAACAATAGCCATATTACAGAAAGAGTCAAAACATCCATGGATTGATGAATGGATAAGGAAGATATCATGTATATCTATACTATGGAATATTTTTCAGCCATCAAAAAAACAAAATCTTGCCATTTGCAACAACATGGATAGAACTAGAATGTATTATGCTAAGCAAAATAAGTCAGTCAGAGAACGACAAATATCAAATGGTTTCACTCATGTGTGGAATTTAAGAAACAAAGCAGATAAACACAGGGGGAGGGGAAAAAAGAGAGGGAGGAAAACTTTAAGAGACTTTTAATTATAGAGAATAAACTAAAGGTTGCTGGAGAGAAGATGGACATTAAGGAGGGCGCTAGTTGTGACGGGCACTGGGTGTTAAACATAAGTAACGAATCACTAAATTCTACTCTTGAAACCAAAATTGCACTATATGTTAACTAGGATTTAAATAAGAACTTAAAATATATATACATATATAAAGAACTTATATAAATCAACACAAAAAAATCCCAAATAATCCAATAAATAAATGGGATATGAACAGACAGATGGTCAATAAACACATAGAAAGATTCTCAACACTCATCATCATAGAAAAGCAAATCAAACCCACAATAAGATACCACCTCACACCTGTCAGAATGGCTAAATAAAAAACAAGAAACAATAGGTGTTGCAAGATGTGGAGAAAAGGGAACTCTCATGCACTGTTGGTGAGAATACAAACTGTTGCAACCACTGTGGAAAATAGTACAGCTTCCACAAGAAGTTAAAAATAGAAGGGCACCTGGGGACTCAGTCTGTTAAGTGTTTGATTTTGGTACAGGTCATAATCTGATGGTTCATGGATTCGAGCCCCTCATCAGGTTCTGTGCTAACAGCTCAGAGCCTGGAGCCTGCTATGGAGTCTGTGTCTCTCTCACTCTCTGCCTGCCCCCACTTGTTCCTTATCTCTCTCTTTCTCTCTCTGTATCTCTCTCAAAAATAAACATTAAAAAAATTTTAAGTTAAAAATAGAATTACCATTATCGTACTGGTATTTACCCAAACAATACAAAAACACTAATTCAAAAATATATATGCACCCTTATGTTTAGGCAGCATTATTTACAATAGCCAAATTATGGAAGCATCCCGAGTATCCATCAACAGATGAATGGCTAAAGAAGATGTGCTCTACACATACACACACACACACACACACACACACACACACACACACACACGAGTATTTCATGGGCATAAAAAGGTAATGAAATCTTGCCATTTGCAACAACATAGATGGATCTAGATAGTATAATGCTAAGTGAAAAAAGTTAATCATAGAAAGAGAAATATAATATGATTTCATTCATATATGGCATTTAAAAAACAAAAAAAGTGAACAAAGATGAAAAGAGACAAACCAAAAACAGACTCTCAACATTAGAGAACAAGCTGATGGTTACCAGCTGAAGGTCAGTGGAGGAATGGATGAACTAAGTGATGGGGATTCAGAGTACATTTATCACAATGAGCACTGGGTAAGGTAGAGAATTGTTGAATCACTATATTGTACACCTAAAGCTAATATAATACTATATTTAACTATACTGGAATTAAAATTAAAATATTAAAATTTAAAAATTTAAATAAAGGTCTGCTGACCTCTTAAATAATTATATGACCACTTAGTTGACACAAATACACACTGAAATACAAATTCCCCCAGGGAGAACTATTAGAATTAAATAATAAGTGTATTTTCAGGACAGTGAGAAATTGTTCCCAATGTTCTGACAAGTACATTTGGAACAAAGGCAGCAAAACACAGTACAGTGCACTTTAAAATTCTGTAGTAATTCAATATGAAATTATTAGACATCTATAAATATTATTCTGCTTGTGAACTAACAGACATAATTAAAAGTTGTGAGATTGAATGACATGCTACTTTCCACTGCCTTTTCATATTTTGGGTCTTTATATGCAATTCTTAAAATATGTTTTTAAAATGTTTAAAAAAGGACTATGGAGGCATTATAATCCTTTATAACTCAAGTTGCTATCACTGGATCTCTAGGCAACAAAAGTTTCCTCAAGGTTTTGGACTGGAAATATAAATCATATTTTTACTTCTTTCTGTACTGCATAGTCCCCATATGGAGCCAAACACATAGTTGATATTTAATAAATATTTATTAAAAAATGAATGGGTAATGATAGTTACCTTGACATATAACTGAATTTCTTAACCTTAATAATACCTTGCATGACTTCTTGAAAAATGAGATTTTTTTCTCCAAATAGCTGCTTTTTAAGTGCCTATTGCTTTAGGGCAGTTCTACTTAAGCTACCATTCACATCAGCACACTGATTAATTCCATTAACACTCCATCTATCCTTTTGCTGAAATTGTAGTTCTCTTTTATCAAACATATAAAGGCAATTACAGTAAATGGCTCTATCCATTTATATCAATGATTTTACACATTGTTCAACCAGTATTAAATAAGGTGCCATCTCAATATTTAAGATTTCAATAAATTTTAGGACAAATAGACTTACTGTAACTTGAAAGTAGAGGCAAAATCTCTTGATACTAATCTTTAACCTAATGTCTTTTTACTAACAATGAGAGTTATAAAAAATGATAAACATTGTTTAGTATACTGGATTGAATCATATGCACCAAAACTTCATGCTTTTCCTGGAATCTCAGAATAAAACCTTATTTGGAAATAAGGCCATTGCATATGTAACTAATCAGTTAACATGGGGTTTCTACTGGAGTTAGGTGGGCCCTTACAAATATGACTGCTGTCTGCTATCCTTCTAAGGAGAAAAGAGACACAAAGACAGATGCACAATGTAGACAACTTTGTGAAGACAGAGGGGGTATGGAGTGATGCATCTACAAGCCAAAGAAGAGCAAGAATTGCCTGCAGATACCAGAAGGTAGGAAGAGACAAGAAATCCTCCTCCCCTAAAGCTTAGAAGGTGATAGCACCTTTGTTTGGACTTTCAGCCTCCAGAACCAAGAGAATAAATTTCCTTTGTAATAACCAACCCAGTTTGTGGTACTTTGTTAAGACAACCCCACAAGACACTTAGTTTTTAAAGCTTAATCAATTTACATGCAATATGAAAATCTATAATTTATGTGGTCACCCCCTCCAACCACCTCAAGTCAATGAGAAAATGGAGGTTTTAACGCTTTCTATTTCATAAAACATGGTACACATTTTGGAAATGTCTATAACTACATTTCAGTGATTAGTCACTTCAAATCTAAGACACTAAGTAAATTCATTTTATTAAAAAAACAAGCGTATCTATATATGCTTATATAGAAATACTTCTATATGTGAATATATATATAAATGAAAATTTAAATTAAAAATATTTGAAAGACTTTTCCTTTTTAAGGATTTATTAAATCACAAAGACTGAGATCCTCTGAAGGTAATGAATTGACAATAAGTGGGTTAAAAATTGAAAATTCCAATTCTGGATCTAAAGTTTTAATGCAATATTTTACACAATAGATAGGCTCTCATGTTAAGAAGTGGACATATATCTGTACACTATTTTCATATTTTTCAATATTTATTTCATCCCTCCCCAAAAAATGCAGTCACCCCGCCTAAAAATCACTTTCCTTCCCTCAAAAACTGTTTTCAGCCTAGAAAGCTAACTTTGAAAAGAATGGGTAAAATCTGTTGTCAGACATCATCCTGGCCATGAAAATGTCTTTTTTATATATTCACTCCATAAAAAGTATAGGGAATGAATTCTACTTTAATAAGATAAGCTGGTTGTGTGTGTGTGTGTGTGTGTGTGTGTGTGTGTGTGTGTGTTTAAGAAACACTGAACAAAGAGTTTGTACTCTAAGCAGAACAGAAATACTGATTTTTTTATCACTCAGTCCAGAAGATCCAACAGTGCTGGAGAATGTATAGGCCGCAAAGGGGAACGAGATGACTGTAGCTATACAACCACTGGCATTGAACTATTACCTAATAGTTACGGATTTCCCACCATTACCTCTAGTTATGCATGAAATCGTTTTTATTCTCCTTCCTTCTCTAATAACCAGGTATTTTGAATTGCTCTGTGATTTGCGCATTAAAAACTTGTCTATATGTCCTTGTGTTTGTTTTTGTCCTGTCAGTACACATCTCTGCTATTTCTCAAAGTCTGGACAAAAGAGTCAGTAGAATATGCTAAGAAAGATGATGAAAGAATGAATTAGTGGAGACTGAAACTAGAATCCTTGATAGGCTTAAAAAAGAAAAACATCCAGATTGTCATCCTGTAATCATTTTTCTTTGTCATATTTTATCCATGGATAGTATTCATCTAATACTCCGAAAAGTTTTTTAAACTTTTGACACTATAATACATTATTTCTGTGCACAATCTTATATTCTTATCTTAATTCATTTTTAAGCAATTTTAAATGAGGTTGAGTAACAAGTTATATTTAGCTATGTCTTTGGTTGTCCATATTTGGCACAATGATTCTAGAGAAACTCATAGTCACATAATTCATGCTTTTCTGGGTTATCTCCAATTGATTATAACTTGTTCTTTTCTCATATTTCTTTTAAAATAACAGTGAAATTAAACTGATGCTGTGTACAATTCCTTCCCTTAGGATACTGTCTATAACCAGAACAAAAAAGATGGAGCTGAATTAAGATTCCATTTGTAGGTATGAATTTGAAACTAGATATAAGTTAAGAGAAGTATGTGTAAAATTATAAAGTGGTATTTTAGAATTCCCCCGGAAAGCCATCCAGCCCTGGACTCTTGTTTGCTGGGAGAGTTTTGATTACTGATGCAATTTCTTTTCTCGTTTTGGGTTTGTTCAAATTTTCTATTTCTTCATAAAGTGCTAATTATAAAAGTTTGTTTTAATAATGATTTCAAATACAAACTATATTAAACCTGTTGTTAAATCGTCTTTGGGATGTGTTGGTTTATCAGAAATTTTCAGGATCTGATATTCTTAAGCATTAACTAATAAGTTTATTGATATATGTTATAATTGTCAAATTATAAAAACTTGTCTATTAAGTATATATATATATGCTTTTCTAAACCTTATTTTGTTGATGCAAAACATTTCATTGGGTATACTCTCTTTGTAAAGCCTACTAGAAAGTCTGAAGCAATTCTTTCTACAGAAATACTTTTGTTTTTAATCTTGAACCAATACCTCTCCTGTACAATAGAAGTCTTTACATATTAAGAAAATTTTATAGAGAAAATTTGTAACGTGTTATAGTATTCTGTATTTTCAGATTCTGTTGCTATTAAACACATGTTTGCTTTCTTTTATACTGGAAGCATATGATAAATATAGGTTGAAGTTTTTACCTATAAAAATCATACTTCTCATAATACAAGTGTACCTCAGTCTAGGAGTCTTAAAAATCAGTGAATTGAGGGAGGGGCCAAGATGGCAGTGAGGCATGGAAGGTTTTTTGTTTTTTGTTGTTTTTTTCATCTCTTGTCCATGAAATGAAGCCAGACCCACACACTTAGAAAACTTGTGGATTAACACAATAATCTGGACAACTTGAACCACAGAACTCAGCAGGTGAGAGGCATGGAGAGGTGAAGGAGGGGTGAGAAAAGCCGCGGAGGGTAGGAAGCTGTTTTTGCTGGCAGAGAGAGGACAGGGCGGGCGAGAACAGGAAAACACTCCTCGTTGAAAGCAGCTGGAGAGAGAAAAAGAGTGGAGACAGCCGCAAAGGGACTGAATAAAAAAGGGAGAAAGGAGAAGTTTAAATTCCATTAGGACTCTATAATTAACTCCATAATTAACAACTCAATACCTGGTGATGCTCGGGTGCAAAGGGCGAATCCCTGGGAGCAGACCGCAAAGTCAGCCAGCAAAGTCCCAGGGTCCCCAGGCCACACGGGGAGAGGCGGTCCCGCTGCTGGCAGGACGTTTGGTGGAGGCTCCCCACAGGCAGAGGCCCCAGCGGACCCCAGAGCCAGCCGCATTCACTGGTGTTTGAAGCCTGGTGCCAGACGTGGGTTGTTCTGCCACATTCCCTGAAACACTGCTGCTACGCCATCACGCAACCTTTCGGGGGGCGGACGGGCACCAGACCGGCAATTTCTAGGCATCTGCAGCCACAGTCACCCGAAAATTCCTGGGAGTAGGACAGCACCTGGCCACTGCTTGGCGAGACCCTCCCCCAGAGGGTCTGAGCAGGTGAAAGCAGCAGCGCCCTCCGACTGAGGGGTTTGGAAACACCACTCCATGTGAGATAAAACTTGAGAGGAAGGTGCTACCTGGCAGGCTGACGGCTAGGTCATGGACAGCGTAGAAGCGGGGAGTGGAAGGAAGCCTGAGACAGAAGAGGTACTTAATTGCTGGTTGGTGAGAGCACAGAGTTCTGATACCAGAGGTCAGTAGCTGGGTGGCGCCATTTTCACTCCTCTCACACATGCGCATACGCGCCTACATGTACCACCAGGATCCACCCCAGTGAACGAAGCAACGCCATCTGGTGGAGAATGGAGCTGTTACACCAAGACCCGCCCAATTGGGCCAAATGTGCTCTAGAGGAGCACAAGTCCTTCCACCTGCTTAGTTTACCAACTATAATCTGCTTCATAGTTTGAACTCTAGGGGAAACTGCATGTAACTCCAATCATATTTCATTCTCTTCTCTGGTCCATCTATTCAACTTTTTCTCTTTTCTTATTCTTGAATACAGAAAGAGAAAAAAATTATTTTATTTTCCATTTATATAAAAAGATTTTTCTTTAATTTTTCTATTTTTTTACTTTTTTGTAAATTTTAAAGCTCTATTTTACATTTACTTCATTTCATCCTCTTCTATTGTATTCATCTTTTTAATTGTCAAAGGTTTCCCTTTTTTCCTTTTCATTTCTTTCCCATTTTTCTATATTCTGTCAAGCTTCTTCCAACAACCAGACCAAAACACACCTAGAATCTAGTATCCTTTATTTGATATTTTTGTGTTTTTAATTTTTATTAATTTATTTTATTTTACTAGTATTTTCTTCTTTCAAAATTATGAAATGAAGGAATTTACCCCAAAAGAAAGAACAGGAAGAAATGACAGCCAGGGACTTAATCAATACAGATACAAGCAACATGTCTGAATCATAATATAGAATCACAATAAAAAGAATACTAGCTGGGGTTGACAAAAGCATAGAATACCTTTCTGCATAGTTAAAAGGAGTAAAATCTAGTTGGGATGAAATTTAAAAGGCTACAACTGAGATGCAATCTTGAATGGATGCCACAGAGACAAATATGGATATAGCAGAGCAGCAAAACAGGGATATGGAGGACAACTTATGGAGAATAATGAAGCATAAAAAAAGAGGGAACCTAAGGCCTATGAGCATGATATAAGAATTAAAAAATACAGTGACACAGTAAAAGGGAATTATATCCAATTCATAGGGGTCCCAGAAGATGAAAAGAGGGGAAAAAGGGGTAGAGGGTTTATGTGAGCTAATTGTAGTGGGAAACATTCCTAACCTGGGGAAAAACACAGGCATCGAAATCCAGGAAGCACAGAGAACTCCCATTGGATTCAACAAAAACTGACCACCAAGAAGGCATATCATAATCAAATTCACAAAATACACAGGCAAGGAAAGAATCATGAAAACAGCAAGGGATAAAATGTCCTTAACCTACAAAGGAAGATAGATAGGGTTCACAGCAGACCTGTCCATAGAAATTTGGCAGGCCAGAAAGGAGTAGCAGGATATATTCAATGTGCTAAATCAAAAAAATATGCAGTCAAGAATTATTTATCCACCAAGGCTGTGATTCAAAAGAGAAGGAGAGATAAAAACTTTCCCAGACAAACAAAAATTAAGTTTGTGACCTCTAAACCAGCCCTGCAAGAAATTTTAAGGGGGACTCTCTGAGGGAAGAAAAGATGAAACAAAACAAAAAAGACCCAAAGCAATAAAGACTGGAAAGGGCCAGTGAACACCACCAGAAACTCCAACTTGTGTGGCAATAAGTCCGTATCTCTTAGTAGTCACTCTAAATGTCAATGGACTAAATGCTCTAAACTGAAAGACAAATAAGACAAAGAAAACAAAACCCACCTATATGCCATTTACAAGAGACCAACTTTAGACCAAAAGACACTTTCATATTGAATGAAGGGGATGGAGAACCATCTAACATGCTAATGTTTGCCAAAAGAAAGCTGGAGTGGCCATACTTATGTCAGACGACTTAGATTTTCAAATAAAGACTATAACAAGAGATGAAGAAGGGCATTATATTAAAATTAAGGTGTGTATCCAACAAAAATATCTACCAATTATAAGCATTTATGATCCAAAAGTGGAGACTCCAAAATATGTAAATCAATTAATCACAAACATAAGGAAACTCATTGATAATAAAATCATAATAGTAGAAGACTTCAACATCCTACTTACAGCAATAGACACACCATTTAAACAGAAAATTAATAAAGAAACAATGGCTTTGAATGACACACTGGACCAGATGGACTTAATAGATACCTTCAAAACATTTCATCCTAAAGCATCAGAATACACATTCTTCTTGAGTGCACATAGAATATTCTCCACAGTAGATTCTCCCAGTAGATCACATACTGGGACACAAATCAGCTTTCAACAAATAAAATATGTGTGTATATATATGTGTGTATACACACACACACACATATATGTATGTATATATGAAGCTCATACTGTACATATTTTCAGACCTCATGCTATGTAACTCTAAATCAACACAAGAAAAACTGTGGAAAAACAACAAATACTGGGAGACTAAAGAACATCCTACTGAAGAATGAATGGGCTAACCAAGATAGTAAAGAGAAAATTTAAAAAATACACGGAAGCTAATAAAAATGAAAACATAAAAAACCAAAACCTCTGGTGTGCAACAAAGATGGTCATAAGAGGGACACATTAGTAATCCAGACCTTCCTAAAGAAGGAAAAAAGGTATCAGATACATAACTTAACTTTACACATTAAAGAGCTGGAAAAAGAACAGCAAATTAAGCCCAAAACCAGCAGAAGAGGGAAAATAATAAAGATTAGAGCAGAAATCAGTGCTATCAAAACCAAAAAACAGTAGAATAGATCAATGAAACTAGCAGCTGGTTCTTTGAAAAAAAATTAACAAAATGATAAACCCCTAGTCAATTTGATCAAAAAGGAAAGGATGCAAATAAATAAAATCAAGAATGAAAGAGTAGAGATCACAATCAGCACTGCAGAAATACAAACAATAATAAGAGAATATGATAAGCAATTATATGCCAATAAATTGGGCAATCTGGAACAAATAGACAAATTTCTAAAAACATATAAACTACCAAAACTGAAACAAGAAGAAATAGAAAATTTGAACAGATCCATAAAAAGTAAAGCAATCAAATTTGGAATAAAAAAAAATCTTTCAAGAAACAAGAGTCCAGGGCCAGATGGCTTCTCAGGGAAATTCTACCAAATATTTAAAGAGTTAACGGCTATACTTCTGAAACTACTCCAAAAAATAGAAATGGAAGGAAAACTTCCAAACTCATTCTATGTAGCCAGCATTACCTTGATTCCAAAACCAGATAAAGACTCCACTAAAAAGAAGTACGGACCAATTTCCATGATGAACATGGATGCAAAAATCTTCAACAAGATACTAGCCAATTATATCCAACAATACATTTAAAGAATATTCACCTCAATGAAGTAAGATTATGTCTGGGATGCAGGCTTGGTTCAATATCTGCAAAACAATCAATGTGATACAATACACCAATAAAAGAAAGGACAAAAACCAAATGATCCTCTCAATAGAGAAAGAGGAAGGATTTGATAAAATACAGCATTCTTTCTTGATAAAAGCCCTCAAGAAAGTAGGGATGGAAGGCTTCTGGATCACAAAGGCCATATATGAAAGATGTACCACTAATATCATCCTCAATGGGAAAAAACGGAGAGCTTTCCCACAAGGTCAGGAACAGGACAGGGATGTCCTCTGTCACCACTGTTATTCAATATAGTGTTGGAAAACCTAACCTCAGCAATCAGCCAACACAAAGGAATAAAAGGAATTAGCAAGGAGTCAAACTTTCACTCTTTGCAGATGACATGATACTCTATATGGAAAACCCAATATATTCCACCAAATAACTGCTAGAACTGATCCATGAATTCAGCAAAGTCGCAAGATATAAAATCAATGCACAGAAATCGGTTGCATTCCTATACACCAATAATGAAGCAAAAAAAAAAAAGAGAGAGAGAGAGAGAGAGAGAGAGAGAGAAATCAAGGAATCGATCCCGTTTATAATTGCACCAAAACCCATTAAATACCTAGGATAAACCCAACCAAAGGGGTGAAAAATCTATACACTGAAAACTGTAGAAATCTTATGAAAGTAATTGAAGAAGACACCAAAAAATGGAAAAATATTCTACGCCCATGGATTAGAAGAACAAATATCCTTAAAATGTCCATACTACCCAAAGCAACCTACATATTCAGTGCAATCTCTATAAAAATAACACCAGCATTCTTCACAGAGCTAGAACAAACAGTCCTAAAATTTGTATGGAACAAGAAAAGACACCAAATAGCCAAAGCAAACCTGAAAAAGAAATCCAAAGCCAGAGGAATCACAATCTCAGACTTCAAGATATATTACAAAGCTGTAATCATCAAGACAGTATGGTATTGTCACAAAAAAAAAGACACTCACATCAATGAAATAGAATAGAGAATTCAGAAATGGACCCACAAGCATAAGGCCAACTAATCTTTGACAAAGCAGGAAAGAATATCAAATGGAATAAAGACACCTTCAGGAAATGGTGCTGGGAAAACTGGAGAGTGACATGCAGAAAAATGAACCTGGACCACTTTCTTACACCATACAAATTAAACTAAAAATGGATGAAAGACCTAAACATAAGACAGGTATCCATCAAAATCCTAGAGGAGAAAGTAGGCAAAAAAACCTCTTTGACCTTGGCTGCAGCAACTTCTTACTCAACACATCTCTGGAGGCAAGGGAAACAAAAGCAAAAATAAACTATTCAACCTCATCAAGATGAAAAGCTTCTAATATCAAAGGAACAATCAACAAAACTTAAAGACAACCAATGGAATGGGAGAAGATACTTGCAAATGACATATCAGATAAAGTGTTAGTATCCAAAATCTATAAAGAACTTATCAAACTCAACACCCAAAAAGCAATCAAGTGAAGAATGGGAAAAAACATCAATAGACACTTTTCCAAAGAAGACATCCAGATGGGCAATAGACACATGAAAAAATGCTCAACATCAATCATCATCAGGAAATTACAAATCAAAAGCACAATGAAATACAACCTCACACCAGTCAAATTAGCTAAAATGAACAACTCAGGCAACAAAGATTTTGATGAAGATGTGGAGAAAGAAGATCTCTTTTGCACTACCAATAGGAATGCAAATTGATGCAGCCACTCCGGAAAACAGTATGAAGTTTATCCAAAAATCTAAAAATAGAACTATCCTATGACCCAGCAATTTAACTACTAGGCATTTGCCCAAGGGATAGAGGTGTGCTGTGTCAAAGGGGCACATGCACCCCAATGTTCATGGCAGTGCTATCAATAATAGCCAAAGTATGTAAAGAGTCCAGATGGCCATTGACAGATGAGTGGATAAAGAAGAGGTGGTTTATACACAATGGAGTATTACTCAGCAGTCAAAAAGAATGAAATCTTGCCATTTGCAACTAGGTGTATGGAACTAGAGGGTATTATGCTAAGTGAAATTAATCAGTCACAGAAAGACAAACATCATATGACTTCACCCATATGTGGAATTTAGGATCAAACAGATGCACATAAAGGAAAGGAAGCAAAAATTATATAAAAACAAGGAAGGGGATAAAATGTAAGAGACTCTTAAATAATACAGAGATCAAAATGAGGGTTGCTGGAGGAGTTTTTGGTGGCAGGATGGGTCAAATGGGTGAGGGGCATTAAGGAAGACACTGTTGGGATAAGCACTGGGTTTTACACATAAGGGATGAATCACTGAAATTTACTCCTGAAATCATTATTGTACTATTTGCTAACTTGGATGTAAATAAATAGACAAATAAATAATCATTAAAAAAATCATTGACTTAATGGCTATATATATATGGTAAGTACGTTTCTAACCATTTCCTATTGTCTGTAACTTTAAAATACAAAAGGATAATATATTTTTGAAGAAATATCGAATTATGTTTTATTTGGAGGTCCCAAACATATTATTTACTTATCCATGTTGTTTTAAAAAGATGTAAATATGCTTCCAGTAGCCATGGTCAGTATTGAGTAACCATGAGAAATTTGATCACTTCACTTTAACTAAGGAATATTCAATAATATTTTAGGAGATAAATTTTATGTGTTTAAAATTTTAGGCTTTGAAGGAGAATTTGAACCCTGTCCTTGGAAAGGATAGCACAGTAATTTGTAAAATGTGCAGTAAAATTTCTCTCAACAGATCACTTTTTGCCTCAAACAGCCCATGGGTTAACTCTTTTTGAATACTCATCATGTTTGTTTAGATTGAAGCAAACTCAATTGTTTATTCTTTGCCAATGGTAAACATAAAGCAAGCAACTCTCATAAAATTAAAAACTTCTGGGAAATAGTTTTATAATTTTGAGAAAAATGTATTTATATATATTTGATTTCTAAAGAACATGTTTTAAGTGCATATATGTGTTTACTTCTTTTTTATTTTTTTAATGTTTTATTTATTTTTGATACAGAGAGAGACAAGGCATGAGAGGCGGAGGGGCAGAGAGAGGAGACACAGAACCGGAAGCAGGCTCCAGGCTCTGAGCTAGCTGTCAGCACAGAGCCTGACGTGGGGCTCGAACCCACAAACGTGAGATCTGACCTGAGCCGAAGCCAGACGCTTAACCGTCTGAGCCACCTGGGTGCCCCAATATGTGTTTACGTCAAGGCTATGCAATTTAGGACTTAATTAGTACATGAATTCACCCTGTTTGCAGGTTTATTTGATAGAAAACTCAGTGTTATAAACTTTTTAGATTTCACAACTAAGAGATTTGGCTATTTAGTAAGAAGTTGGGATTCCTTCAAGGAAAAAGTAGTGTCCAGAACAAGCCCATTTTTAACACATTAGACTCTAGCCGTTAATCTCCTACAAAGGTGACTGTAGTAGTTCTCATTAGACTTCCTCCCTATCCCATGGACATGCTAATTTGCAAAGATTAAATTGAATCACAATCCCTAGTTCATAGTTTCATCCAATCTGTTCCTTTACTGTCATAAAAGTGCCTTTCCAACTAAGTAGGTCACTTGTCTGTTTCTTATTTTTAATTTGTGGATAATATTCTGTCTTTCCTTGGCAAGTTACACCTCTTTCCCATTATCAGTGTCTTTTCTCCCTCTACCTACAGTAATATCAACTCCACAGGCTGACCCAGAATCCTCCATGGATTTCTTACCCGGTGTCAACTCTATGTTCAGACATGGAGTTACTATGTACTTTTATACTTGCTCATACTGTGCATTTTAAATATCAGTGTTTAAACATCAGAACTCTAAACTTGCTTTCCATTGGGCCAATGACATCGGTACCAAATTTTCATTTACCAGGGTATGTCCAACTTAGTCTTGTCATAAGAGTTGCAAGATCTTGAGTGAGAGGCTGTCCTTATGACTGTCTATAAATTGATACTTCTTTAAATTTATTTATCATTAAAATGTTCATCATAAACTAACTACCTATTGTATCAGAAACTTTATCAGGGGAATGAATTTTTATTAATATTGTATTGCCAGAAATGTCTACTACAGGGGTTACAAACATTCAAACAAACAAAATATAGAAGGTGACTACTGTAAGATGTCTGGGGAGCTGTCCTATGGAATGATACTACTGGGTGGATACAAAGTCTATTAAATTGATAAGGTTCTTAATCATATGACAATGTAACAATAAGCAATAGGGAACTATATAAAGACTTAAAAATATATGAATAATGTGGCAGAGTCTATGATTTATAAATTATCCATGAAGAATAGATTGGAAATGAAGGAATGAAGTAGAAGAGACTTTTGGAGAAGAGACTGAAAAACACCTAAGAAGACTGACAATAATAGATGGCCACTTTTATAGACCAAGAGGATTTAACAGATAATCTTAAGTATAGGGATGACTATGTCACTAAATCACAGATTTGAGAAGTCAACTTAATTTGATCTTTCTAAATATGTTTTCTGAGGCTACTTATTGTTTCCTTGCCTTAATTAGAATTAGTTTACAAAGAAAAATATGCCTGAATTTGTAGGTGGGAGGACACAATAAATCTAGTTTCAACAAAAGAGGGATGGTAAGGGCAATGAAACCAGGCAAAGGCTAACAAGTTTGTTTGTTTTTTTTAATTTTTAAGGTTTTTTTACTTTTTGATAGAGAAAGAGAGAGAGAGAGAGAGAGCAAGTAGAGGAGGGGCAGAGAGGAGACACAGAATCCAAAGCAGGCTCTAGGCTGTGAGCTGTCACCACAGAGCCTGATGCAGGGCTTGAACTCAAGTACTGTGAGATCATGACCTGAGCCAATGTTGGATGCTTAACTGATTGAGCCACCCAGGAGCCCAGGCTAACAAATTTTATCTTTAAAAACAAAAGACTATAAAAGGCAGGGAAGATGTAAGGGTGAGGATTTATGATGGAAACAGGCTTTTATATAGTTGTTTGGATATTCTGTTCAGGCAAATATTTTAAGACCCTCAGTTAAAGGGCTAGGGGAAAATTGATATCTTGAATATGGAACCTTGAAGGAAAATGTGGGTAAGATGCAAAGTGTCACTATATATAACAACAGAGAATTTCAAGAAGAGAGAGGCACCATTATCTCTTGAGCTGGAAAGATTAAATAAGATGAATGCTGAAAATATGCCACTGATTTGGCAATTAGGAGGTCATTGGTGATCTTAAAAAATACTATTTCAATGATATGATAGGGTAGATAGTAGACTGCATTGAATAATGGTAAGTGAAGTGGATATAGTTGACTCATTCCAGTAGTTTGGCAATAAATACATAGAAAATAGTTTTATATTTGCTTGCCAAAAGAAGGAAAGTTTGCAGATTTTTAAACTGTCTTTTAAACTTGGGAAACTCAAGAAAATTTATGCTAATTTAAAAAGTAAGTGAAAAGGCAGTCTATTTTTACATGTAATGAGCTTAGAAGTTGCCCCTCTATCATAAGAAAAAGTAAAAAGCTGAACAAAGTAAAAAAGCAGACAAAAATCAGCAACTCTTCTTGCAACAGTAAGTCAGGGAAAGACACAGGGCAAACCACTGAACCCCCCAAAACTGGAGAGACAAGCAAATAAAGGAAGTGTGGCTTGCCAGAGAAGAGACTCATGAAACCACTGCGGAAACCAGTGGTATTGTAGGAAAACCTGAACTGTAATGGGCAAAGTGCTGGAGATTCAATGTGGACAATGCTTGAGAGTTTAAAAACAAAACAAAACAAAAACAAACACACAAAAATTTAGAGAATCAAGTCATATGGATGCCCCACAATATTGAGATTTACCTTCAGAAGGTCAACCGGATTCCTACAGCAAATATGAGATTTAAAAAATTCCCTCATGCTTCTAGCAGGAGGGGGAAAGGAATCATTTTGAAGTATGCCAGAGCACTCGGTTCTTGACAAACCTGTCCTCAATAGAACTAGTTAAAAAGAGCCTAACCTTTTGAGGTATTATCATAATCTAACTTACCTGTGGAAGAGAAATACCCAACTCCAGCCAGTTCTAGTTGTCTTACTCACCTAACTGAGAAGAAAAAACTGAGAAAAACTTGTGAAGTTTACAAACCAGAGGCATAGGACACGAAAAGATTGAAACCATAATAGAGGACTACCAAATGCTTCATTTCTCTTCATATCCCACATATACATTACTAAAGACCCACTTATACCAATTCCTTTTACCCACAATATCATGTCTGGCTATCAAGAAAAAAATGACAAAGCATACCAAAAGCCAAAAAAAAAAAAATAAAAGCAGAGCAATTATCAGAATGAGACATGTCAGGGATGCTGTGCCAGGTTTGACCAGCAAACCCTGGGGCAGCAGATGACCTATTACTCAGAGCAAGGAGAGCGCCGGGGGCCAATGCTCTAGAGGTGATGGGCCCAAGGAAAGCTCATCTTCAATTTCTATTGAGAATCTTACCAGTACATTTCAAGGGGTACAGGGGACAGGGATGTGTGGTTTCAAAAGCAGGAACAAAGCATATTCATAGATTATCAGGGGAACAGTACAATCAGGGTAGTGTTGTGCAGGCAGACTGACAGGGACAGTGTATATGTCATAGAAAGGGGATTGTTTTACTACTTTAGATTAAGTATTTACAGAGTGGGAAAATATGTTGATCCACAAGCATGGTCAGGCTGTCTTCAGCCTTGATATTTCAAAGGAGACCGGGTTTTCCTGATCTGTTTTGCTGCTTCTCAACCAAAACGTTTTTTCTTAAATCTCAGCCAGCCAACCTCTATGTGCTCCCACAATGTCGAAATTTAAAACAACTATGACTAATATGCTAAAGGCTCTAAAGGATAAAGTAGTCAGCATGTAAGAACCGATTAACAAGGTAAACTGAGAGATGAAAATCCCAAAGGAAAAAAAAAATGTTGACGAGAAAGGAAACACTGTAACCTAACAAAAAATTGCCTTTGATAAATTCATTAGTAGACTGGACACACCTGGATAAAGAATCTCTAAGGTACAGAACATATCATTAGAATACTTGTAAACTGAAAAGTAAGAGAACAAAAATTGAAAAAAAAAAGAATATTTAAGGACCATGGGACACTAATAAAGGTATAATATACATAGATGTGAATGCCAAAGGAGAAGAGATAATAAAGCGGAAGAAATATTTGAAGCAACAATGATTGAGAATTTTCCCAAATGAGCGTCAAACACAAAATCACAGACTCAGGAATCTCAGAGAACACCACCAAGCAGGATAAATACAAAAACACTACACTGAGGCATCTCACCCTTAAACTACATAAAATCAAAATTTAAGAAAATTCCTGAAAGAGGCCAGAGGGAAAAACTACTTTCCTATGTTGGAAAGAAGATAAGAATTACACCTGACTTCCCCTCAGAAACCAAACAAACAAGAAGAGAGTGAAGTGAAATATTTAAAGTGTTGAAAGAAAAAAAAATCAACCTAGTATCATATCCCCTGTGAAATTATACTTCAAAGTGAAGGAAAAACAAAAACTTTCTCAAACAAAAACTGAGGGACTTTCTTGCTACTAGATCTGCCTTACAAGAAATGTGAAAAGAAGTTCTTCAGAGAAATAATAAGTAAAAATGATACAGATCAGAAACTTACATTTTCATAAAGAACACTGAAGAAGGAATAAATAAAGGCAAATTAAAAACTTTTCTTTTTCTTATTCATAGTTGAAGAGGTAACTATTCAAAACAATAATAGCAACATTTTTCTTATGTATGCTTATGTATGTGTCTTGTATATTTGTGTTTACTAACAGGCTATGCATGTTTACACATAAGTGAAATAAATGATAGCAATTACATAAGAGATAGGAGAAAGGAATTAGGATTATTTTGTTGTTATAAGACACTTAAACTACACATGAAGTGGTACACTATTATTTAAAAGAGGACTTAGATTAGTTGTAAATCTATATTGCAAATTCTAAGGTAACCACTAAAAAAAATTTTTTTAAGTACAAGTAAAACTAATATGCTAGGAAGAAAAAATTGAATCATTTAAAATACTCAGTCAAAACCACAAAAGGTAGGAAGAGTGGAAGACAAAAATAGTAACAAAAAAAAGCAACAAAAAGAAAGCACTAATAACTATGTTACATAGTAACCCAGCTATATCAGTAATCACATTGAATGTCAGTGGTTTGAATGTACCAATTAAAAGACAGGGATAGAGTGGATCAGAAATACCCCCAATTATATGTTATTTACAAAAAAATACTTTAACATAAAAGCCCATATAGAGTAAAAAGTAAATAGAAGGAGAACAACATATCATGCTAACATTATTCAAAAGAAAACAGAAGTAGCTATATTTATTTCAGACAAAGCAGACCTCAAAGTAAAAAAAGTTATCAGAGATAATGTAGGGCATTACAAAATGATAAAGAGGTTAATTCTCCAAAAAGATTTAACAATTTTTAACATATATATATATATATATATATATATATATATATATACCTAAAAGCAGAGCATCAAATAATGTGGCAAAAAATACTAATAGAACCACAGAGATAAATAAACGCACAATCATAGTTGGAGACTTCAGTACCTTTCTATCAGAAATAGACAGATTCAGCAGGCAGAAAACCAGTAAGCACATAATTGGGCTGAACATCACCATCAATTAACTAGATATAATTGACATCTATAGACTACTTTATTCAAGAATGGCAGAATACACATTCTTTCTAAGCTCTCATGAAATATTCACAATAGACCACAGTCTGAAACACTCCTTAACAAATTTAAAATAATATAAATCATACAATGCTGCTCACAGACCACAATGGAATTACTAGAAATCAATAGCAGAATGTTAAATGGCAAATCTCAAAATATTTAAGGATTAAACAATACACTTCTAAATAATAAATGGCTTGAAGAAGAAATCCCAAGTTAATTTTAAAATGGTTTTAACCAAATGAAAATGAAAACAACTTATTTAAATGTGTGGACTGCAGTGAATACAGGGCTTAGAGGAAAATGCATAGTATTGAATGCAAATATTAGAAGTGAAAATCTAAAATCAGTAATACTTTTCCACCTTTGGAGACTAGGAAATGAAAGGCAAAGCAACAATAAGAATTAGAGTAGAAATCAATGGAACTGAAAACAGGAAGTCAATAGAGAGAAATCAGAAAAACCAAGAGCTAGTTCTTTGAAAACATCAATAAAATCAATAAGCCTCTATCCAGGTTAAATAAGAAGAAAGAGAAAACACAAAATTAGAAATATCAAAAATGAAAGAGAAAACAACTAAAGACCTCATGGAAATGAAAAGAATAGAAAAGGAATACTATGAACAACTCTATGCCTACAGATTTGATACCCTAAGTAAAATGGACCAATTTCTTAAAAAAACCAAACCTGCCAAAACTCACAAAGAATAGATGATCTAAACAGACCTATATATACTAAAGAATTTAATCAACAATTAAAAACCTTTAAAACAGAAAATACCATTCACTGATGGGTTCACTAATTCTACCAAACATTTAAGGAAGAAATTGTACCAATTCTCTACATAATCTTTTTTGAGGATAGAACCTGAGGGAATGCTTCTAACCCAATTTTTGAGACCATCATTACCTTATGTCATAATGAGATGAAAAGATAAGAAAACTACATACCAATATCTCCCAGGATTACAGAAACAAAAATCTCAATAAAATATTAACAAATCAAATCTCAGCAAGTATAAAAACAATTATGCACCATGGCCAAGTGAGACTTATCCCAGAGATGTAAGGCTGGTTTCACATGAGAAAGCAATTAATGTAACTCATAATATCAACAGACTAAAAAAGAAAACTTATATGATTACATTATTGGATCCAGAAAAGGCATTTGACAATATCTATCACCCATTCATGATAAGAGCTCTCAGGATACTATAAATAGAGGGGAATCTTCTCAAATTGATAAGGAATATCTACAAAACCCCACATCTAACATTATACTTAATGGTGAGAAACTTGAAGACTTCCCAGTAAGATCAGGATCAAAATAAGAACATCCCCTTTTACCACTCCTTTTCAACATGATACTGGAAGTCGTTGACAATACAATAAGACATTAAAAGAAATACAAAGTGGAAAAAAAGACATAAAGCCATCTTTGTTCACGGAAGACATGAATATTTACATAAAAATTGAACAAAAAAACAGCTAAGACTAAGAAGAGACTATTGCAAAGTTTCAGGAAACAAGTTTAACATAGAGGAGTTTATTGCTTTCCTATTTACCAACAATTAACAAATAAAATATGAAAATAAAGGCAAAATACAATTTACAATTGCATTGAAAAAAACTGAAGTACTTAGGCATAAATCTACCAAAATATGTAGAGAGCTATGCAAAGAAAATTATGAAACTCTGGTGAATGAAATCAAAGAACTGAATAAACTGGGAGAAAATCCTGTTTATGGATAGGAAGACCATATATTGTCAAGAAATCAGTTCTTTCCAACTTAATCTATAGATTTAATAAAATCCCAATTAAATCTCAGCAAGCCAGTCTGTGGTTATAAGAAAACTGGTCCAGAAGTTTATAATGAGAGGCAAAAGACCCAGGATAGCCAACACAATATTGAGGAAGCACAGAATTGGAAGACTGACACCACCTGATCAAGGTTTAGTATAAATTATATCAAGAGAGTTATTATAAAACTGGTGAAATAATGGATCATTGGAATCCAGAAATGGACCCCAATAAGTATAGTCTACTGATCTTTGACAAGAAGCAGTAGGAAAAAAATAAAAATAGTCCTTTGAACAAATGGTGCTGGAACAACTGGACACGCACATGCAAAAAAATAAATATAGACACACATTTTCGACCCTTCATAAAAATTATCTCTAAGTAGATCAGAGATATAGATGTAAAAGGCCAACTTTAAAAATCCTAGAGAGTAACAGGAGAAAGTGTAGTTAATATTGGGTATGGTGATGACTTTTTAGATATAATACCAAAGACACAACCCATGAAGAAACAATTAATTATATGGACTTGTCTATTTAAAAACTTCTGCTCTGTGAATAATAACACCAAGAGGATTAACAGACAAACCACGTAGTGGAAGAAAATATTTCCAAAGACATATCTGATAAAAAACTGTTATTCAAAATATACAAAGAACTTTTAAAGAACTCAGTAATAAGAAAATAACCCCAATACAAAATGAGCCAAAGACTTCAGCAGACACCAAAAAAACATATATGGGTGGTAAATAAGTATACAAAACTTGTCCCACATAATATGTTATTAGAGAAATAAAAATTAAAACAATGATATACCACTGTACACTCTAGTAGAATGCAAAAATCCAGAACACTGACAATACCAAAACATGGAAGCAATTAAGATGTCTTCCAGTAGGTGAATGGATAAAGAAACTGTAACACATCCAGACAATGGAATATTAGTCAGGAATAGAAAATGAACTATCAAGTCATAAAAATACATGAAGGAAATTTCAGTTTATATTACAAAATAAAGGAAGCCAAGATGACACTTGACAGCATTCATGGAGAGAGCCCTCCAGGAACATAGAAACTGGCAGGTGCCATTTTCCTCCCCTGTCCTTCAGTGTAAGCACAGAGACACCTGTGGGAAACAATGCGGCCCTGACATTCATTACCTACTTTGCTATGTCAAGCTCTGCACCCCTCGTCTCAGGAACACTTGTCTCAGTCCCAGTGCAATGGGCATCCTCCCACAGAAGACTGACCCAAACCCTTACTCACACCACATCTCCAATTCAGGAGTTTAATAAGCAGTTGTAGTGCCAGTGGAAAGAAGTCTCATTTCACAAGCAGACCAGTGCACACCTAATTTAAACTCACCACATTCAGGGGGCACCTGAGTGGCTCACTAAGCTAGGTGTCCAATTTTGACTCAGTTCATCATCTCAGGGTTTATGAATTGAGCCCTGTCAGCACAGCACAGAGCCTGAAGCCTGCTTTGGGTTCTCTATCTCCATCTCTCTCTGTCCCTTTTCTGCTCATGCTCCACCTCTCTCTCTCTCTCAAAAATAAATAAACATTAAAAATTTAAAAAATGAACTCCCACATTCAGGCCAGGGACCAAACACTGACCACAACTGGCAAACAGAGTCTCAGCAGACAACAAACTTGAAAGATAAACTAGCCAGGACTCAATAGCAGAACAATTCAGCGCACATTGCAGATATTCCCCGAAGCAGCAGGCCCTGGGGAACAGAGGCACTAGACTATAGGATTTCTGTTTCATAAGGCCATTACCCTCATGAACAGGAGAAGTAGCTGACTTTCTTAACATACAGAAGCAGGCACAGAGACTTAGACAAAATGAAAAGAAGAATTTTTGATTTGTCATTCGACAAAATGCAAAGAGGAAAAGAGAGGAATATTTCCCAGATGAAAGAATAGGACAAGGACAATGCCAGATATCAAAAGGTAGGATATATAAGTAACATTCCTGACAGAGAAATTAAAGTAATGATCATAAAGATATTTGCTAAACTTGAGAAAAGAGTGAGACATGAGTGACACAAATAATGCAAAGAGGGGGAATAAAATAGCATAGATAAGGGCTGAATAAACAAACTAAGAAATACACTACATGAAATCAATTGTAGGCTGGAAGAAGTGGAAGAATGACTTAATGATCTAGAAGACAGAGTAATGGAAAGATGGGACAACTGGATTGTTAGTCTGTTAAGCGTCCAACTTTGGTACAGGTCATGATCTCACAGTTTGTGAGTTCAAGCCCTTCATTGGGCTCGTGCTGACAGCATCAGAGCCTCTAGCCTCCTTGAATTCTATGTCTCCCTTTCTCTCTCTCTTCTCTCTCTTCTCTCTCTCTCTCTCTCTCTCTCTGCCCCTTCCATGCTCATACTCTCTTTCTCTCTCTCTCAAAAATAAATATTAAAAAAATTTAAGGATACAGTAAAAGAAAGAAATAAAGCTAAACAAAAGAAAAAGAACTATATGAAAAAAGAAATAGAGAACTCGGCGACTCCATCAAACATAATAACATACATAATACAAGAGTTCCAAAAGAAAAAAAAAAGAGAGAAAAGGGAAAGAAAATTTACTTGAAGAAAAAAATTGCTGAAAATTCCCAAATCTACAGAAGGAAACACATATTCAGACAGCTGCAAATGAAATCAACAAAAGAAGATCCACACCAAGACAGATGGTAATTAAAATGGCAAAATATAATAATAGAGAAAAACTTTAAAAGCAAAAAAAAAAAAAAGAATACAGACACATAAAAGGGAAATCAGTTTAGGCTATCAGGGCACTTTTTGGCTTTCCAATCAGAAAGGATGGGCATAATATATTCAAAGTGCTAAATGGGAAAAAGTCTGCAGCCAAGAATAATATATCCAGCAAGACTATCATTCAGAATAGAAGGAGAAATAAAGTATCCCAGACACAGAAAAAATTAAGGAATTCATGACCAATAAACTAGCTCTGCAAGAAGTACTGCAGGGGAATTTGTGTGCAGAGGAGAGACCAAAAGTGACAGTATGAAGGCAGAAAACACAAAAGCAGTAATAATGAAGAATTTTTGGAAAATATCAGTCATGTGACTCATAACACAGAAGGATGTAAAATGTGACATCATACATGTAGAATATGGGGAGGAGAGGAGTAAGAATGGATTCAATCTTAAATGAACATCAACTTAATGTAGTCTGCCATTCAGAGAAGATGTTATATAAAACTTAATGGTAACTACAAATCAAAAACCACTAATAAATATGCAAAGAATAAGGAGAAAGATATCAAATATATCAATAAAAAGTCCCAGCAAAACATGAAAGAGCAAAAGACAAGAAAGAAACTGAAAATCTTGGGAAACAACCACAAAACAGGTAATAAAATGGCAAAGAATACATATCAATCTATAATTACTTTTAATGTAAATGGACTAAATGTCCTAGTCAAAAGACATAGAGTGCCAGAATGAATAAGAAAACAAGACCCATCTATGCTGCCTGCAAGATACTCATTTTATATCTAAAGGCACCCGTAGATTAAAAATGAAGGAATAGTAAAGCATTTATTATGTAAATGATGTCAAAAGAAAGCCAGAATAGCAATACTTATATTGGACAAAATAGACCTTAAACTGAAGACTGTAACAAGAAACAAAGAAGGATAGTATATAATAAAAGATAATCCAACAAGAAAATATAACTATAGCAAATATTTATGTACCCAACATGGGAGTACCCAAATACTTAAAAAAGTTAATAACAGATATAAAGGAACTAATCAATAATAATACTATAATCATAGGAGACTTTAACACCTCACTTACATCAGTAGACAGATCATCTAAACAGAAAATCAACAAAGAAACAATGGCTTTAAATGACACCTTTGATCAGATGGATTTAACAGTTATATTCAGAACATTCTTTCCTAAAAATGTAGAATACACATTATTTTCAAGTGCACATGGGACATTCTACAGAATAGTTCACATATTAGACCTTAAAACAAACCTCAACAATTTCAAAAATATTAAAGCCATATAGCATTCACCTTTTCTGACCACAACACTATTAAACTAGAAGTCAACCACCAGAAAAAAATCTGGAAACACCATAAATGCATAAAGGTTAAATAACATGCTACTAAACAATGAATGGGTCACCCAGGAAATAAAGAAGAAATAAAAAAGTTCATGGAATATAATGAAAATGTAATGGTCAAAAACCTTTGGGATGCAGAAAAAGTAGTTCTAGGAAGGAAGTTTATACCAATACAGACCTACATCAAGAAGCAAGAAAAATCTCAAGTAGGCAACCAAATTTTATACCTAAAGGAACTAGAAAAATAACAACAAAACCTAAAATTAGCAGAAGAAAAGAAATAATAAAAAATAGAACAGGAAAAAAGATATAGAAACTAAAAAAAAAGACAAATCAATAAAACCAGGTTATCAATAAAATAGATAGCCTCTAGACAAACTTCTGAAGTAAAAAAGGAAATAACTCAAAGTAATTTACAAATTACAAAAATAACAACCACTACCCCAGAAATACAATTATAAAAGAATACTGTAAAACACTACATGCCAACAAATTGGACAGCCTAGAAGAAATAGATAAATTCCTAAAAACATAACCTAGTAGACAGGAAGAAATAGAAAATATGAAGAAACCAATTACCACCAAAGAAATTGAATCAGTAATTTAAAAACTCTCAACAAAGAAAAGTCTAGGGCCAGATAACTTTATAGATGATTTTTACCAAACATTTACGAAAGAGCTGATGCCTGTTCTTCTCAAACTATTCCAAAAAAATAGAAAAGGAAAACCCCCTATTCATTCTATGAGTCCAGCATTATGCGGATTCTAAAACCAGATAAAGACAGCACCAAAAAAGAAAACTACAGGCCAATATCTCTGATGAACATAGATCCAAAAATTCTTAAAATATTAGCAAACTGAATCCAACAATACACTAAAAAAATCGTTCACCATGATCAAGTGAGGCTTATTCCTGGGTTTCAAGGGCAGTTCAATATTCACAAGTCAACTAATGTAATACATCACATCAGTAAGAGAAAGGATAAAACCGTATAATCATTACATAGGTGCAGAAAAAGCAATAGACAAATTACATTAATTCATGATTAAAACCCTCAACTAAGTAGGTTTATAGGGAACATATCTCAATGTAATAAAATCTACTTAAGAAAAACACACAGCTAACCTCATCTGCAATGGGGTAAAACTGAGACCTCTTTTCCTAAGGTCAGGAATAAGACAAGGATGCCCACTCTCACCACTTTTATTCAAAATAGTACTGGAATTCCTAGCCACGGCAAGCAGACAAAAAGTAATAAAAGGCATCCAAGTCAGTAATGAAGAAGCAAACTTTCAATATTTGTAGATGGCATGATATAATATGTGGAAAACCCTAAAGACTCCACCAAGAAAATACTAGAACTTATAAATGATTTCAGTAAAGTCACATAATAAAAAAATCAATGTAAAGAAATCTGTTTCATTTCTATATACTAATAATGAAGCAGAAAAAAAGAAATTGAGAAAACAATTCAATTTATAATTGCACCAAAAATAATAAAATACATAGGAATAAATCTAACCAAAGAGGTAGAAGACATGTACTCTGAAAACTATAAAATTCTGATGAAAGCAATTGAAGATAACACAAAGAAATGGGAAGACATTCCATGTTCATGGATAGGAAGAGCAAATATTAAAATGTCTATACTATCCAAAGCAATCTATATAGTCAATGTAATCCCTATCAAAATACCAACAGCAGTTTTCACAGACCTAGAAGAAATAACCCTAAAAATTGTATGGAAACACAAATGATCCTGGATAGTCATAGTAATCCTGTAAAAAAAGAACAAAACTGGAGGTATCACAATCCCAGATTTCAAGATACAGTACAAAGCTCTAAAATGAAAACAGCATGATACTGCCACAAAGATAGACACATAGACAATTAAACAGAATAAAGAACCCAGAAATAAACCTATGATTAGATGATCAATTGATATTCCAAGAAGGAGGCACAAATATACACTGGGAAAAAGACCATCTCTTTGACAAATGGTGTTTGGAAAACTGGACAACTACATGCAAAAGAAGCATACCGGACCACTTCATTATACCATTCACAACAATAAACTCAAAATGGATTAAAGACCTAAATGAGAGACATGAAACCATTAAACCCTAGAAGAAAGCACAGGCAGTAATTGCTCTGATATTGACTATAGCAACCTCTTTTTAGGTATGTTTTCTGAGGCAAGGAATACAAAAAGCAAAAGTAAACTGTTGGAACTACATAATAATAAAAAGCTTCTGCATAGCAAAGGGAAGAATCAGTAAAACAAAAAGGCAACCTACTAGATGGCAGAAGGTTTTTGCAAATACTACATCTGATAAAGGGCAAGCATCCAAAATATATAAAGAACATATACAACTGAACACCCCCCAAAACAAATAATCCAATTTAAAAATAGGCAGAAGATATTGCTCTAAAGAAAACCTACAGATGGCCAATAGATACATGAAAGGATGCTCAACGACACAAATCATAAGGGTAATGCAAATAAAAACTGCGATGGGCTATAACTTCATACCTTTAGAATGACTAAAATCAAAAGCACAGTTAACAAGTTTTGGCAAATATGTGGATTAAAGGAATACTCATGTATTGTTGGTGACAATGGAAACTGGTGCAACAACTGTGGAAAACAGTAATAGGTTCCTCAAAAAAAGAACAAATAGAATTAACCTATGACCCAATAATTCCACTACTGGGTATCACCCAAAGAATATGAAAACTCTAATTTGAAAAGCTATATGCACCGCTGTGTTTATGCAGCATTATTTACAATAGCCAACAGATGAAAGCAGCCCAAGCATCCATCAATTAATGGATAAAGAAGTATAACTGAGCCATAAAATAAATGAAATCTTACCATTTATAACAACATAAATGGATTTGGAGAGTTTAATGCTAAGTGAAATAAGGCAGGCAGGGAAAGACAAATATCATATAATTTCACTGATATGTGAAATTTAAGAAAGAAAACACAAGACTGAAGAAAAAAAAAAAGAGACAAACCAAAAAACAGGCTCAAGTATAACAGAACAAATTGATGGTTACCAGAGGGAAGGTGGAGGAATGGGTGAAATTTGTGAAGGGGACTGAGAGTACACTTGTCTTGATGAGCACTGAGTAATGCATAGAATTGCTGAATGACTATATTGTATATCTGGAACTAACATACCATTGTACCTTAATTCTACTAGAATCAAAATACTTTAAAAATCAATATACAAAAAAACTGAAAGTTTGGTATAATTTTAAAAACATAAATAAAAAGTAAAATATTATTATTATTTCTATAATTTTGTAAAAGGGGAATACTTAGAATAATTATAACCAAGCAGATAATTTACAAATACAAAAAAGATTGAAAAGAAACATACCAGAATTATTATACTGGATCAACCTGGGCAAGGTGAGTGAGTCAATGTGCGCTTTGAAAGGATTACTTTGGATATAGCATGAATAGAGCTTAGAGAGATATAACCACACACACAAACAGAATAGTTAAGAGACTATTACACAACTATTGGAGGTTGCTAGGAATAATATGCTGGTAGTGATAATGGGGAAAAGTGGAAAGATCCTTAAAATGTTTGCAAGTTAAATCAGTGGGATTTTAAGTGAAGGTGAGACGTGCCCGTCAATTATGCATTTTTCTCCCTTGAATGACAAGAACAACATTGGAGCCAGTAGTGATTGCTTATTGGTGTTCTTCACCTCCCTTTTTCCCCATGCATCTTACTTAAGCACTCAGCATTAGGTCAAAATATTTGCCACATTGTCTATTGTAGGACTTGAGGACAGCACCTTTTCTATCTCTGCTTTCCTTCTCTTTCTATCTGACTGGCTTTTCTCCTACTGCACCTAAAAACATTGAGGTTTTTATTATCATAGTGCTAAGCCTCCCTCTTTTTATACTATACACTCTAATCAACAGCTTTAAAAGTTTTTAACTGTGGTTCAATGTAAAAACTAAATTTTGCCTTGCAACCTAGCATATATGTATGAATTTATATAAAATTGAAACAAAAACATTTTTGAAACATTCACCTGAACTATGTGCAATGCTGACGTTTTCCATTTTGTACTATTTTATTTCATTGTTTTTAAGTGAAGTCTTGATTACTCTAAATTTATTCATGGACCAGAAAGAGGTCTTTGCCCATGATTTCATATCAATATTTGATTTGTGCTTATCCACAACAGTGACTTCAATTTTATCTATTAGCTGTTTAAACACATATATGAATTTATTGTAAAAATCTCTTTTCAAAATCAAAATCATGAATTATTTTTTAACTCACCTGGAACATTTTTTAATTTTCCTAAAATATACATTTCAAATCCAAAGTGACTGAAATTGAGCCTATGAAATTTTCCTTCAAATCTGCTCCACCTCCAGAAAGTCTTACCTTTGCAAATGCAGTAACATATACACATTGTGCAAGGCAGGAACTGGGGTTCATTCTTATGGGATCTTTCTCACTCTTCTCTCTATATAATCAATGTCCAGGCCCTGTCTATTCTATTTAACATTTCTTGAAGTCATGTTCAAAAGTATACCCATTGAGGATAACTTTAGCCCTATAAATTTTCTCTGAATTACTGCTCTGATATCTTGGCTTCTTGGTTAGACCAGAGCAATCTTTTTACCATACCAAATCTAGACAAATTTTTTGAAAAGTAAAATATTTTTAGTATTTTCCCATTTTTATAAGTCTTAAGTAGTTCCAAATTCCTAGTACAAGTTCATTAAAATGTGGATAATACCCTTTGTAATCCTATATAGATTTGCCTTTCCTGGGACTTAGATTTTGCCTTAAATCATTCTATCCCTGGCAGAGTTCTAAAGATACTGTCTCGCTTAAAATGCTATGCTTCCAATCCTCAAATACTGATCCTTTAGATTTAGGGTAAAATTAACTGTTTTAAAAAGAGTTTCCCATTGTGTGTAGAGTGGGGAGAGCTAATTCTAAAAGTTGCCATTTGCACTTATTTCTAACAAAATTAATTATATAGACTTTTAATTGCTTGTTTACTTAATCATCTCTTATTTAATACATAGGCCCACTGAAGTAAGGGATATTTCTTGTCCATCATTGAAATTTCAGTACATGGCAATAAATTGGTGGCACAAAGAGAAAAAAATAATCTTTAGAAGTATGATGACCGAGGGGCTCAGTCGGATGGGTGTCCAACTTGAGTTCCGGTCATGAACTCTCATAGCTCACATGTTCGGTCCCTGATTCAGGCTCGGTGCTGACAGCTCAGAGACCGGAGCCTGCTTCAGATTCTGTATATGTATCTCTCTGTGGCCCACCCCTCTGCTTGTCCTCTGTCTGTATGTCTGTCTCTCTGAGAAATAAATAAACATTTAAAAACTTCAAAAAAGTTTGATAATTGAATGAATCAACAAATATTCAAATTTAAGATGCAGATGAAATCAGTGCCTAATAAAAGAATACCTGGGGTCAGCTCACAAAAGATTATGTACATGAAAATAAAGATAGAATTTATTTTAACCCTAGAGTATTACCCAGCCTCAGAGGGCACATATTGGAGGGTAGGTCAAGTGTCCATATTAAGACACCATGTTCTCTCTTAATTTTGGTTATTGTGGTTTTCAGTTATAGAATTTCTATTTGATTCTTATTATACTCTCTAAGTATCTGCTGAAAATCTCAGTATTGTTTGTATTTCATTGTGCATATTAACCACAATTATTTTAATGTCTTTTTCTGAAAACTTCATTATCTGGATCCCCTGTGGTTCTGTTTCAATTATCTATTGTTTGCTATGGTTTAGAATCACATTGCCTTATCTCTTGATGTGTCTGGTTAGTTTTGATTGAGTGGTGGATATTGTATATAAAAATTGCAGAAATAATTTCAGGCCTGGGATAATGTTATTTTCTTTCACAGAGAACTTGCTTCGCATTTTCCAGCTGCCTGGGGAGAATCAATCTGAGAGAAATACAATCCAGTTCAGGGATTCAGATGATCTTAAATTGAGCTATAGTGTCTGTTAGATTATTTCTACTTCTGGTTCATCCTTATTCCTAGCATACAATCTGTGTCTCTACTCATAGAAAGTATGTTCATTGACATATATCACTTGACAGGTGTTTGACTTTAATAACATCTGACCACTAGTGATTTGGGACTGTCAAAACTGCTTCCCAAGTTTTCAGATTATCAGTACAGTCTCTTTCAAACTGGACAAATGTCTCCAGAGTAAAAGAAGACCCAAATGATGTGCTCATGTCCCTGAGTCTCTAACTTCTCCTAGATTTTGACCCAGTATTTCTTTACTCTCTTGGTATCTTCCCACACCTTCATGCAGCTGGCCATAGTCTAAGTCTTGGCTTAGATCTGTATTTATGCCACTTTTTCATTTGTTCTGAGAAAGGAATTAGTCTACTTACCAATACTGGAATATAAATCCTTGAGCTAAATTTAAATAAAAATTTCCCTATGGACATCCTTTAAAAATTGAGTTTACTCTACTTTCCTATAGAACATCTTTACATTTGCTTTTACCGGATGAATTTTGACTTGGGATATATTTTCATCTTAGCTTCTCAGCTTGGGGCTTTCTGGCTCACACAGATAAATTTGCAGTCCAAACATATTTAAGACCTAGGCTCTTGGTTACAAATTCATAGGTAAAATATTTTTTCTGACCTAGACTCTAAACAGAAATATGGAAAAGTCTTACTGTTCTACCAGTGGTAAATTACTATTGTTTTAAAGGTTTGGTTCCCTTCCATTACCTTCTATACAACCCAACAAGGTCGGGCTTTATCTCTTTATATGTTATAAACCAAACCCCTTAGTTTGGAATGGCCTTAGGATAACTTTAGGTATTCAACCACTAGCACTTTGATTTCACTGATGTTTTTTCAGACTCAGAATTTTGCTTAGTTTCTGGGATGCTTAAGTGGTCACTTAAAAATATATTAGATAAATTTTATTCAGAGTCTATCTATATTTTGTAACAGCAGCCTCTTCATATTAATTTGTCTGATTCATCACTAGAACTAGAAGCCTATTAAAATGTTTATATATAGTATCAATTTTAGTATAAAATAGAAGTCAACTGTTAATATGAATAGCTACAAAGACAAATTTTAAAAAATCAATATAGCACTGAAATATCAGAACATAAATCAAAACTCAATGATAAATCATATTGAAAAATTAATATTGATCAATGGATGATTTGACTGATCAACTACATTAACAGGGTCAAATATGAAACCTTTTATAATAGATTAACTTTCTTAAGATTCACCACTATAAAATCTCAGAGTTTATCAATTCAGAAACTTCATATTCACTTCTTTGTGGAAATTTCTGAGAAGAGTCCATTATTGTGCCTCCTAATCCAACACTGATGCTGCCACTTCTCACACCATCCAATTATCTTAGGTACCTTTATCTCTCCATCCATTTAGAGGGACAGCTCTAGGGTTTTTACTAACCCATCACTAAGTAAGCCTATCGGACCAGGAATTCTCTTTTTCTTTGGTTTCTCTGAATAAAGAGGGTATTAGAAGTGAAGTCTGAGAGTGTGATTGACATTATCTACTTAAATTGTGGTGTTTCATGTACTCCTTCTAGGGGCACCTGGGTGGCTCAGTTGGTTGGGCAACTGGCTCAGGTCATGATCTCACAGTTCATGAGTTTGAGCCCCAGAAAGCTCAGAGCCTGGAGCCTGCATTGAATTCTGTGTCTCCCTCTCTGTCTGCCCTTCCCCCCTGCTTGTGATCTGTCTGTCTCTAGGTCTCTCAAAGGTAAATAAACATTTAAAAAATTAATGTATTCCTCCTGATCAAAGAAGGAGGACAGATTGTATTTTATTATACAGGAATACATTTTTCTCCAAAGAGATAACCATCAATGGGAACAGGACAAAGTTTCTTAGCCACTAAAGTTGTTTTATGCAAATGCTGCAAGGTCATGAGAATTTGTTGTTGCATGTGCATATGCACCTAGGCAGTACAGTGGTAAAGTACAAAGAAGGACTCTGCTTATGCCTAACCAAACAATAATGCACATGCAAAAGAATTCATATCTCTTTTATTGTAAACATCAATCTTATATAGAACTATTCTAATTGAAGATGAATAAATCATTAGCAACAACGGAGAAAAAGAGAGAACATTCTGTACTGTCACAAAAATGGAGAATTTCTATAAAGATTGACAGACAAATTATATATTTTAAAGTTTTTTTCTAGAAAACTAAATATTTGGAAAGCATCTACTTTGTATAGTTATAATACAAATACAAGACATAGCTTCTGTGAAACATGAGATTAAAGATTAGATTAAAAGACAATGGACTGAGTGACTCAGGTCATAGAAGTAAAAAATAATTCCAATAAAGACAGAAAACAAAATGAAAAGTATCTAAAATATCAGAATAAAAAACTTAGGACCCAGTAAGAGTCCCTAGAAAGGAGATTCAACATTGCAGAGAAATGAGTGACAAAATGAAAAAGCTTCCTAAGAATCCAGGGAAAAATGAAATATAGATGAAAGTAAAAAAGATGATAAATAAGAAGGGCAGAGAATAGAAACCCAACCCATGATTTACAGGTGCTGCTGAGGAAGGTAGGCAAACAAACAGAAGTAATGAGCATGAGTATAATCATTAAATACACACGCACACACATTGTCCCCGTGAAAGAATATCTGTCTTCAGGTCTTTTTGCTTTTAGTACTATGAGAGAGAAACAAATTTAACCCCTGAATACGTTTATATAAAAATAGAGGTGTCTTGGGCATGACTATATGGAAAAGCATCTGACTGTTGATTTTGGTTCAGGTCATAATCTCATGGTTTTTGAGATCAAGCGCTACATCAGGCTCTAAGCTGACAGAATGGAGCCTGCTTAGTATTGTCTCCCTCTCTCTCTACCTCTCACCCCACACTCTCTCAAAATAAATATATAAACTTTAAGAAGAAATAGAAATGTCACTAGTATATTTTAAATAGAGAAAAAGATTTTGTTATCATAGAAAATATGCATACTTAATTCATTGATGAAGAAAATTAAAATATCAAAACTTAGCTAACACTAAGCACTTTGCAGATCTCAATTCTTATTAAGATTACATATAAAGTTGACCCTTGAACAACACAGGTTTGAACTCTACAGGTCCATTTATTTATTTTTTTAGAATTTGCATTTCTTTTTTTTAAAATAGATTATTGTCAAATTGGTTTCCATATAACACCCAGTGCTCTTCCCCATAAGTGCCCTCCACCATCACCACCACCTCTTTTCCCCCTCCCCCTCCCTCTTCAACCCTCAGTTGTTTTCAGTATTCAGTAGTCTCTCAAGTTTTGCGTCCCTCTCTCTCCCCAACTCTCCCTCTTCCCCTCCCCCTGGTCCTCCATTAGGTTTCTCCTGTTTTCCTGTTAGACCTATGAGTGCAAACATATGGTATCTGTCCTTCTCTGCCTGACTTATTTCAGTTAGCATGACACCCTCAAGGTCCATCCACTTTCTTACAAATGGCCAGATTTCATTCTTTCTCATTGCCATGTAGTACTCCATCGTGTATATATACCACATCTTCTTGATCCACT
>NC_043706.1:59444195-59519505 GCF_006229205.1 Suricata suricatta
AGGAGTTCTATGGATAGTTTTTTGAGGAACCTCCACACTGTTTTCCAGAGCGGCTGCACCAGTTTACATTCCCACCAACAGTGTAGGAGAGTGCCCATCTCTCCACACCCTCGCCGGCATCTATAGTCTCTTGGTTTGTTCATTTTAGCCACTCTGACTGGCGTGAGGTGGAATCTCAGTGTGGTTTTGATTTGTGTTTCCCTGATGATGAGTGATGTTGAGCATCGTTTCATGTGCCTGTAGACCATCTGGATGTCCTCCTTGGAGAAGTGTCTGTTCATGTCTTCTGCCCATTTCTTCACTGGGTTATTTGTTTTGTGGGTGTGAAGTTTTGGTGAGTTCCTTGTATACTTTGGATACTAGCCCTTTATCTGATATGTCATTTGCAACTATCTTTTCCCATTCTATTGGTTGCCTATTAGTTTTCTTGATTGTTTCCTTTGCCTTGCAGAAGCTTTTTATCTTGATGAAGTCCCAAGAGTTCAGTTTAAGTGTTTATTTTTTATTCTAATCCAGTATACTTAATATACAGTGTTATATTAGTTTCAGGTGTGCAATACAGTAATTCAAAAATTCTATACATTACTCAGTGATCATCATGATAAGAGTACTCTTACTCTCCTTTACCTATTTCACCCATTCTCCCTATCCTGTTTCCTCAGGTAATGATTAGCTTGTTCTTTCGAGTTAAGAATCTGCTTTTTAGTTTAGGTCTTTTTTTATTATTCCTTTGTTTTATTTCTTAAATTCCACATATGAATCAAATCATATTATTTTGTCTTTCTGGACTTATTTCATTTAGCATTATACTCTCTAAATCCATCCATGTTGCTGTACATGGTAAGATTTATTCTTTTCTATGGCTCAGTAATATTCCACTGTGTGTATAAATTACTTATCTATGTATACATCAATGAATACTTGAGCTGCTTCCATGATTTGGCTACTGTAAATAATGCTGCAATAAACAAAGAGGTATGTATATTCTTTTGAACTAGCATTTTGTATTCTTTGTATAAATAGCCAGTGATTGAATACTGGATCATATAGTAAATCTATTTTTAGTTTTCTGAGGAATCTCCATACTGTTTTTCACAGAGGCAGCATCAGTTTCCATTGCCTCCAACAGTGCTCAAGGGTTTCATTTCTTTCATATCCTCACCACAGTTGTTGTTTCTTTCATTTTTTTTATTTTAGCCATTCTGATAGGTATAAGGTAATGTTTCATTATGGTTTTGATTTGCATTTCCCTAATTATGAATGATATTGAGCATCTTTTCATGTATCTGTTGGCCATCTGTATGTCTTTTTTAGAGAAATGTCTCTTTGTTCATGCCTTCTGCCATTTTAAAATTGGATTATTTGCTTTCTTTTGGTATTGTAGAAGTTCTTTATCTTGGATGCTAACTCTTTATTGTATATGTCATTCACAAATATCTTCTCTCACTCAGTAGTTGTCTTTTAGTTTTATGGATTGTTTCCTTTGCTATGCAGAAGTTTTTTATTATGATGTAGTCCTAATCATTTATTTTTTCTTTTGTTTCCTTTGTCTCAGAAGACATATCTAAAAAGAGTTTGCTATGTTCAATGTCAGATTAATTTACTGCCTGTGTTTTCCTCTAGGATTTTTACGGTTTTAGGTCTCATATTTAAGTCCTAATCTATTTTTAATTTATTTTTGTGAATGGTGTAATAAAGTCTTCCAGTATGCTTCTTTTGCATGTAGCTGTCCAGTTTTCCAAACACCACTTGTTGAAGAGATGGTCTTTTTACCATTGCATATTCTTGCCTCCTTTGTTAAAGATTAAAATTGACCTTATAATCATGGCTTTATTTTTGGGCTTTCTATCCTGTTCCATTAATCTATGTATCTCTTTTTGTACCAGTACCATGCTGTTTTCATTCCTACAGCTTTGTAGTATATCTTGAAATCTTGGATTGTAATACCTCCAAGTTTTGTTCTTTTTTATCGAGATTACTTTGGCTATTTGGGGTCTTTTGTGTTTCCATACAAATTTTAGGATTATTTGTTCTAGGTCTATGAAAAATTCTATTGGTATTTTGATAAGGATTGCATTAAATATGTAGATTACTTTGGGTGGGTGGACAGTTTAAAAATATTTGTTTTTATAATTCATGATCATGAAGTATCTTTCCATTTGTTTGTGTCATCTTCAGTTTCTTTCATCGGTGTTCAATAGTTTACAGAGTACAAGTCTCTTACCTGCTTGGTTAAGATTAGTCATAGGTATTTTATTTTTTTGGTGAAATTATAAATGGGATTTCTTTCTTAATTTTCTTCTGCTTCTTCATTATTAATGTATAGAAATGCAATGGAGCTCTGTATTGATTTTGTATCCTGAAATCTTACTAAATCCATTAATCAGTTCTACTAACTTCTTGGTGGAATATTGTCTTTATGGTTTTCTATATACACTATGATGTTATTTGAAAATAGTGAAAATTTTACTTCTTCCTTACCAACATATTTTATTAATTTTTTTATTGTCAGTTTGCCATGGCTATGACTTCTATTACCATGGTGAATAAAAATGGTGAGAGTAGTTATTCCTGTCTTGATCTTGATCTTAGAGAAAAAGCTCTCCATTTTCCCCCTTTGAGAATAATGTTAGCTGTGGGTTTTTCACAAATGGTCTTTATCACACTGAGATATGTTCCTTGTAACTCTACTTTGTTGACAGTTTTCATTATGAATGAATGTTGTACTTTGTCAAATGCTTTTTCTGCATCTATTGAAATAATCACATAGTTTTTATTCTTTCTCTTGTTTTATTCTATCACATAGATGGATTTGTCAGTATTGAATCACTTGTGCATCCCAGTGAATGTTTTAAGAGACAGAGGGTGAGCAGGGGAGAGGGGCGGAGGAGGAGGAGGAGGAGGAGGAAGAGGAGAGAGAGAGAGAGAGAGAGAGAGAGAGAGAGAGAGGGAGAATCTTAAGCAAGTTCCATGCTTAGGGCAATACCCAACGCTGGGCTTGATCCGACAATTCTGGGATCATGATCTGAGCCAAAATTGAGAGTTGTTGGGGGCCGCCGAGTTTTGGCTGCCTCAGGCAAGGGCATATCGCTCTCCAGGGAGTGAACCAGAAAAACAAGATTTACATATGGAGGCGAGGAGAGTGCATTTCCTGGTCCAGGATTCAGAGACAGTCATACTGAGCCAGACAAAAAAAGCCAAAATGAACAAAAGATCAAACCGCATTTTGGATTATGCAGCGCTAAGCTTCCCCTCCCCAGCATTGCAGACCCTAGTCTGGGTGCTTCTTTTTGATGCTCTGTCCCGGAGTTTCAGTTTTGGTTTCTCCCTTCTCTAATAATCATTTGACTCTGTTACCTGGCAACCAACCTGGGTCAGTTCCCCGCCCCAAACCCTATATAAGAGTGAATTATTTTCTTAATAAAGGGGGGCTTGATCAGGAATCGCTTATCTTGCCTCACTCTCTGTGCATCCCCTTCCTGCCCTATTTCTCTCTCCCTCCCTCAGGAAAGAACCCACAGGCTTTACTGCCCTGCTGGCCAGGGCAGCTAGACCAGACAAGTGCCACCCCAAATCTGGCCAGGGTGAAGGAATCGACAGAGAGTTCCATGCTTAACTAACTGAGGCCCCCAGGTACCCCACAGTGAATAGTTTTTATAAAGTAATTTGTAAGCCTTCCTTCCTCTTCTATTTATTTTTTGAGTAGTTTGTGAAGAATAGGTTTTACATGCTTATTTTTAATGAAAGTATTTAAAAAATATTTAAAGATTTGTAATAATGTAAAAAAAAAACCTACAGATGTACTAATAGACTAGATAATGATAAAATTAAGAAAAAGTTAGCTATGTCATGAATATATATATTGTACATAAATACTAGTTTATTTTATCATTTACTATGCTGAAATATACAAAGATCCATTACAAAAAGTTAAAATATATCAAAACTTAAGCACACAAACACAAACCATACATGGGACCATTTGTAGTCAAGAGAAATGTAGACAAAGATGCAGTATTTAATAACTGCATAAAATTAACTATAGTAGTGTATATAGTGTACTACTATAATAATTTCATAGCTCTCACTTCTTGCTCTTACAGTAAGCTCAAGTGTTGCAAGATTTTGCTTAAAACCCTGTGTGATGCTAATAATTTCCATGTGAGCAGTTCAACTCCTCCATAAATTGCATATCACAGCAAAAAGTTTTCTCTCCTGGCTCTTGTGTATTTTTTAGTGCAATACCTTAAAACTTGAAAAATACCAGGGGACCCATACAGAGAGTCACTAGTGATGCTGGAAGTGCTCCCGGAAATAGCGAAAAGTCATGTCACTACAAGAAAAAGCTGAATTGTTTGTTATGTGCTGTAGACTGAAGTCTGTCACTGCGGTTGCTCACCATTTCAAGAGAAATAAATCCAGCGTAAGGACCAGTGTATAAAACAAAAAGAAAATTTATGAAGCCATCATTGGAGCTATGCCAGCAGTCCTGAAAACCTTGCACTTTTTGCAAAATACATTTTTATGTCATATTAAAAAAGTATCTTTTATATAAGCACAGAATTATTATAAGAAAGGCATACCTATAGATTATAATTGATTACCAAAAAATAAAAACTAAAGAGGAAGGTAAAAGATCCAAACTGGAGAATTGAGTGCCAACAATAAATGGTTTGATAATTTAAAAAGAACTGTTATAGGAAGTCATTTAAATAAACATACTTAGTTCTGTTTCAAAAAATAAAAATAAAAAGAGGGTTGGTTTAAAAAAAAATGTCAAAATAAGAGAAGAAGCAACTTCTGCCAATCAAGAGCCAGCAGATATTAGTTCCCAGACACCATTAAGAAAATCACTGAGAAGAAAGGATATGTCTGCCTAAATAATTTTTTAATGTTTATTTATTTTTGAGAGAGACAGAGTGTGAGCTGGGGAAGAGCAGAGAGAGAGGGAGAAACAGAATCTGAAGCAGGCTCCAGGCTCTGAGCTGTCAGCAGAGAGCCCAAGGTGGGGCACGAACCCACAGACTGTGAGATCATGACCTGAGTCAAAGTTGAACGCTTACCCAACTGAGCCACCCAGGCACCTCTGCCTAAACAATTTTTAACACAGATAAAAGTGCCCTATTTTGGAAATAAAATGCCATAAAGGATTTTATTAGAAAGAAAAAGAAGCAGACAACAAGACTTAAGGCAGTAAGGAATAGGCTAACTCTACCAAAAAGTGCAAATGTAATGAGGTTTATGATTAGGACTGTCCTTATTTATAAAGCGGCTAACTTCCAGGTCTTGAAAGGAAAAGATGAACACCAGCTGCCAGTTTTTGGTTGTACAAGGCCTGAACAATAAAGACACTTCTGAGTTTGTTCCATTTAGGAAGTCAGGAAATACTTTGCCATTAAGGGACTGACTTTTGAACTTATTTTGATATTGGACAACAACTCTGGCCACCCAGCAACCCATGAGTTTAATAACAAAGGTACCAAAGTGGCTGACTTGCCCCAAACACAATATCTCTAATTCAGTCTATAAATTAGGGAGTCATAAGGACATTTAATGCTCATTAGACATGGTATTCTATGGAAAGGATGATCAATGCTATGTAGAAATCCCTGATGAAGAAAATATTTTGAAAGTCAAGAAAGATTATACCATCACAGATATCATCATTGTTATAAAAAAAAAACCATAATAGCTATGAAACCTAAAACAAGAAATTACTGCTGGAGAAAATCTGTATCTAGATATTGAACAAGATTTCACAGAATTTACAACAGAGCCAATCAGGGAAATCATGAAAGAGATATGTCAAAAAAAAAAAAAGTTAGAGGGTGAAGGGCTTCACGATATGTATCTTGAAAAAAGTCAACAGCTAAGAGATACCACACCAGAGGAATTAACCAAAGAAAACTTGCTGGACTTGAACGCTTTTGAACTAATTCCAGATGATGAAGAAGATCTAGAAGTGGTGCCAGAAAACAAATTGACATTATTAAAGCAGAAGGTTCTTATCATTTAAGCCTTACGAGATAAACAATTCCATGGTACAGACACTGAAACTAAAGCAAACAGCAGAAGAACTGGTATTGTATAGAAACATTTTAGACAAATGAAAAAGCAAAAAAGCTAGATAAAAATGAGAATATATTTTCAGAAAGTTACATGGAGTGTGTCTTCCTTTCTTGCCTCCCCTTTCACCTCCCTTATCGCTTCAGTCTCTGCTGCCTCTACCACCCCCGAGACAGAAAAACCAACCACTCCTTTTCCTCCACCTCAGCCTAGTCAATGTGAAGATGCCAAGGATGAAGACCTTTCTGATGACCCACTTGCACTCAATGAGCAGTAATCTTTCTAAGTATTCATCATGTGGGAATCATGTGCAGGACTTTTATGGAAGTGGGTAACCTACCCTTATGTAGGCATGTTTAATATAAAAGTAAGAGTATATTCACCTTCATACTGTTTTATAACTTTACTTTCAAAGAATTACCTTACCATACAGTTTGTCTCTCATGTAATTAGAGAATCTGCCTATCAGACTATCATCACAGTCGAGTGATTTGTTTAATGTAATAATGTTTCCAACACTGTATTATGAGTATGACTAATACTGTATGCCATAAATCTTTTTTAACAGTTCATGAATGAGGCTAGGCTACTGTGATGCAAGGATATTGATTATGCTAAGGTGTAATAAAGCAATTATATTCCTGTTTCTTCATTATCAATGCATGAGTCGTTATGCCTGAAAATAAACATGAATTTTTTTCATATTACACTTTCATTTTTGATGTCTAGTTTTAGTAATATATATAACATCTACAGTGCTTTATATCCTATAACACAATATTGATACAGGTAGTGACAAGGTATCTTATGAAAAGATTATGTAAATTTAGTTTTGATCAATACAATATTATAAATATATTTTCTCTACCTTATGATTTTCTTACTATTTCATTTTCTCTAGGTTGCTTTATTGTAAGAATACATTAAATAATATGTATAACATACATAATATGTATCAGTTGACAATGTTATTGGTAAGACTTAACCGTCAATGATACCTATTAATAGTTAAGTTTTGGGGAAGTCAAAAGTTGTATGTGGATTGTCCACTGCCCAGTATATTTGCACTCTTACTCCTGCATTGTTCAAGAGTCAGCTGTAATTTTATTTCTCACAAGAACCCTACAGAGTAGGTGTTATCATTCCCTTGTACAGAAATGGATTAACTGAGTGCCCATTTTTACACAGCCAGGTAGCCAGAATTGAAAGTAAGCAAAATACTTCCAGAAACTGTGTACTTAACCACTGCTGTAATTACATCTAAATTTTAAATATGTTGATAGACATTTAAATAAATTATAAGTAAAAGATATTAAAGCAAATGTTTGTTTAAAGAGTAAATATAAAAGGGACTTTAATTTCCTAACAACAGGCTCAGATTGAAATAAATATATAGATAGATAAATAGATACATATAGATGATAATGGTGATATAGATGCATATAGATACAGATATAAAACTGTACATTTCTATTTTAATCAGTAGCAAAATATTAACTTGTCTTCTAGTAGCAAAAATATTAACTTGACATATGAAATTTATTGGCATATTTATTGGCATATTGGCATATTGGCATATTACATAATAATGTATTCATTTTCACACTGCTTTATAACTTGTCTTTCAAAGAATTATTTTCCATACATAATGTCTCTCATGCAATTGCAGAATCTGCATATCAGACTATCTTCATAGGTAAGTGATTTTTTTAATATAGCAATGTTACTTTTTTTAGTGTTTATTTTTGAGAGAGAGAGTGTGTGTGAATGGGGCAGGGGCAGAGAGAGAGAGAGAGGAGACAGAGGATCTGAAGAGGGCTCTGCCCTGCGTGGAGAGCCCAAGGCAGATCTTGAACGCATGAACTGTGAAATCATGACCCGAGCCAAAGTCAGATGCTTAACCAGACTGAGCCATTCAGGCACCCCAACAATGTTACATTTTTAATGTAACAATTGGGAAGTATAAAGATGCAACTGATTTCAGACATGACAGAACCCCGTGTTTCAAAGGAAGCCTTGGTACTCCAGGGTTCTCCATCTTTCACTTCATTTTCTAGTTCTGACTTCGTACACTGAATAGCTCGCTCATGTGATCACCAAGATGTAAACAAGTCATTACTATAGACTTAAAAATGAGGACACCTAGGTGACTCAGTTGATTAAGCATCTGACTCTTGATTTCTGCTCAGGTCCTGATCTCACTGGCGAGGGTTCGAGTAGGCTCTGCAGTGACAGCTGGAGTCTGCTTGGGATTCTGTCTCTCTCTGTCTCTCTCTCTCTCCCTCAACAAATAAATAAATAAATATTTTTAAAAAGTATTAGTAGTGAGTGGTTCACAGAGAAAGGACTCTGATTGGCCTGCTTACAGCTACAAATACTTTTCTGTACCAATCCCGATCCTGGTGTATGGGAATCACAGAGTCACCCCTGTGGCAGCGAAGGTAGATTAATTCAGTAAGCGCTACAGAGTAAAGCAGGGAGCTTTTAGAAAGGGAGGGAAAGAACACCACACAGCAAAAGATGTCCACGACAACTGCTCATAAAAGGACCAAAATGGTATAAAACTTTTTAAACAAAATGATGAGCAAAACTCATAAAAAATAAAGAAAAATTGGAATACTAACATTAGAAAGGAATTCAAATTAAAAGCATAAATGTAACAAACATCTATTCCGATGAAGGTTAAATTTATAATGAAACAAATATATAGGCCAAGGTTAAATAATAAGGCAAGAAAATATAGATTGGACAATAAGAAAAAAATGATAAATGAATAGAAATGCAATTAGAATGTAAAAACTAGGGGTGCCTGGGTGGTTTAATCAGTTAAGTATCCAACTTTGGCTTAGGCCATGATTTCAGGGTACATGAGTTTGAGATCCATATCCAACTCTGCTGACAGTGTGAAGCCTGCTTGGGATTCTCTCTCTCTCTCTCTCTCTCTCTCTCTCTCTCTCTCTCTCTCTCTCTCTCTCCCTTTGTCTCTAGCCACCCTTCTCCAACTTGTGTACGCTATCTCTCTATTTGATGCTCTTAAAATAAATAAATACTTAAAAAAACAAAAGAATGTGAAAACTAAAAAGACAGTAATCAGTATATGGCACATCATGTACAAACATGAAGAGCAGGAGGATTGTACAAAATAACCAATAAGGAAACATGCTAATGTGTATTTTGAGCTTTTTTACCCAACATAGAGTATGTGTTTTTAATTTTCTATGACATTTTTTGTAACTGGTCATAACCTGTAACACACAAATAAAAGCAATCTCTAAATTCAAAACACACTTTACTGGCTAGAATTACACATTAATGACAAATATTTATATTGGAAAAGTTTAAAACACTTGAAAATGTAAAAATCCTCCTAAGTTAATTATTAGGCAAAATAAGATACAAAGATTACTTCTAACTCCAAGTTTCTAAGCTGTGATGATTTGAAAAAATAGTAATATATGTAAATCAAATCAATGAAGCACATTATTTTTAAATTAAGTGAAAGCATTGTTTATTCATGTTTAAAACTAATGACCAAATCAGTAGATAAAAATGTGAAACAACTGTTTTTTAAATTTAATCTACTTTAATAAACTTAATTGTGTATTTTTAAAGCTCCAGCTCATTTTTATCCATATCATGACTTCCAATGTGTAAAATAACCTACTTTTTAATATTTAACTCTTCCAAAAAATTGATGTGCATTAAAAAGTATCATGTGTGATGGAGATATCAATAAAGCTTGATTTAAAAGGATGCAGTCAAATAGGACTGTGTTCTAATTGAATTTTATGGTACCAATTAACACAAAAATGGAAAAAGTTTTATCTTACCTTATCTCTAACTTTAACACATTTAAGTTAATCTTTACTCTTAGATACTGATACTATTTTTCTCTCAGATAGCTCTAAATTCCTAAATACAATTCATTTCCCAAATGAATTTGCAAACTCTGTAACTACTAGAGGGCAGTAAAGTCTTTTACATGCCCAGGAGATTACCAGTACAATTAGTCCCTTGGAAAACCACATGGAGTAATTGTATGATGCAACTTTCAGCTTTATTTACGCTTAGCAGTAAAGTCTATCTGAAGAATCATTTTGGTTCTAATATTTGTACTTTAATCAAAACCCAATCAGACGATCCATCCAATCAATAAACACTAATTAGCAAGCCAACCATTGTAATTAGGTTACAAATTGTTTAAAGTGGTGTATTCCTTTTTAAGTATCAGATATTAACTCTCTTCCTGTAACACTCTCCAGTCAAATTGTTTTAGGAATTTCTTTGAAATGGTCATTGGAAAGTAAACAATTGCCTCATTTAAGATGACAGGACAAATATTTACTATAAAATTATGTATCTAGCAAACTTTTTAACATTTAATTACTCATAGGAGAGAAATACCCAAAATAGAATTTTGGTGCTCTGAGGAACATATGTAAAAATGATTTAGTTGCCTAGCAACACCCCCAAAAAATAGAAGAGGAGAAACTTTGTGTACTGTTTAGCCATTTTTTAAAAAATGTTATTCCTGTCGTGCAGCGTATTAGATCAGCGTGCCTTGTGAACAGGATTTTAACAGTCAGGAGATGTGACTGTGTTTAAGATTCCTTTTTCCAGTCACTAGTTCATTGTCAGCGGCAGCTACAGAGCAGCTTTATGTGCATTCAGAGACCGCCAGGAAATTAGTTCTGCATGACTGAGTCAGCACTGTAGCTCAGAGAACGAAGATCACCCATTTCCTTAAGCAATTGTTTATTCCTTGTTGTGATAACAATATTAAATATTATAATTCTCGTGTAAAAAATAGTCACTCCATTATAAACCAGGTAAAAAAACAAGTCACCCCTAAAAAAGTGACCACACTATAGATTTAAGGTTTAAATGTAATTTGCCAGCCTTTTCTTTGCTTTTTCTTGCATTCCAAAGTGCTTGATAGCTGTTGATAGCTTGTTTAGTGTCTTCAAGCCTTCTTCTAAACTACATGAGGCAGTGAAGTAAAATGTCAGTGAAATAAAGTCCGAGAAAATGAACATTTAGAACTAGCAGTAGCTAAAATTAAACTGATCTTTAAAATTAAGACAAATGTTTTTGTTTCTATGGTTTTCGAAGAAAAAAAAATAGCATGGCATTAAGATTTTCCTCTCTGTACTAATTAGTCAGTAGGCTAGTCCGAGTAAGTTTACTTCTTCCCCTGTGCTTCACCACTGGCCCATTCCCGTCCACATGCACACTGCACATTTCCAAATCACTCTTTTCTGTCCTCTCTGTGAAAAGGCATAATAAAATATTACTATACTCAGTACTGTAGATTAGATCTTGTCTCCAGATTAAACTCCAATTTAAGTAACTAAAGAATACTTTTGCATATTCTTTAAGATTGAGAAGGATTGTTTTCCTCATTACCACACACTATACATGCAAATGCAAGCCTGCGGATAGTTTTAGGGTTTTTAAAATATATTTCTTAATCCCATACCAAATATATATAGAATATATTTATATTAATATAGATCCAAATATATATAATATATGTTTATATTATATATATGTATTTTTATATATATATTCCCAAAATATTATACATTCCTGCATGTGCACACACATGACTTTGAGTTTGGAAAAACTATCCTTGTCTGAACCCAAAGGTGTAGCTCATTTAGAATTTTGGCCTAAGAGTTTTCTGGGGGAATTTCTAGGTATTGTAAAGCAGGATTCCTATTTTAGCTTTTCAGTGTACACTAAATATATATTTATGTTTCTTTTTAGAATTTCAACAAAATTATTAGCTGTCACTTTTTAGACCTAGGAAACTGGTCTGAGACTATAATCTAGAAAATGGCAAGAATATCAATTCAACAAAAACTTATAAAGCACTTACTAAATGGCTAGAACTTTGCAATGGTAAAAATACAGAAGTGCATGACACAGTTCTTATCCTGAACCTTGTTCCTTTAACAACATGAAAGATACCAATTTTCCTATCTGTCATAATTTTTTTAGTTGAAAAATGTAAGGACATGTCAAGCAAAACCAATTTGAAAAATTTCATAATCGCATGAGGAATAGAACAGACTTCTGCATAACCATATTCTTCAAATTATCAAAAATTTTTTTATTCTATTTTATCACAGAACAACAGGCTTCCCAAATCAGGAGAATCAAGAGATATAATATATTGATTCTTCCTAGTCATGAGCACTCACAAAAAGTGGGGAATATGGCTTATTACAAACGGTTTGCTCTAATGTTAGAAATAAAGTAGTCTAAGAAATAAATGTTAAATGATATATGAGCCCAAGGAAAACAGAAAATTACTGTTAAGATCAGTTGTTTAATTTGAACTTGATAAATGGCAAAGTTGCATGAAGCTATTGCATTGCAATCACAAGACAAGTTGTAGCCAACACACAACTAAGGAACTGGGAGAGATTAGTAAGTAACAATCAAAATCAGAAAAAGAGATAAGGTTATATAATAAAGGAGTAAAAATCAAACCCAACAGAGTTTTGCAATTTGTGCCACTTTGTGAAGAGCTGAGTCCTAATTTTTTGTTCATGCTCTGAGAGTATCTAAGAGACACTCCCCTGAATATATCACAAATGAAGTTAAATTTTGAAGAACTAAAGGGCATCACAATTCACTTAGTGAAAAATATTAAACTTGTTCAAAAATAGTAGGGCCAGGCCACAAAAGGATGCAATTTTAAGCAATACCTGAGAAGTCAAATTACCCAAGTTTGTGATGATAGTTTTGGGATATGTAAAAAGAAATGATATCATCAAGCTTATTCCACATTTTACCTAGAATATCTGCTTATACATATAAAGTCTGCAAGTGAAGGTAAAAAGGGAATACTTCTGGTATTCTTTAACTCTTAATGCATGCACAATATTGATCTACAAATATCATCAGGGATGTCCTTAGTAGGTATGCAGGCCATGTCCTACATGTGAACACTTGTCTGAGGCGGTGATTATGGGCCGAAATCCACCTTTATTCTGCTCCTGAAGGTATAGGTCCTGGCATTGGGTTGGATTGGCCTGGAAAGAAAGGGTACCTTTTTTAGACCTATTTTGTTTCACTCTATAATAAGTCAGGACGTTATAAGACGTTGCTCACTCATAAAGATTTTTCTATTCACTTGACCCTTCCTCCCATTGTGTAATAAAGAGATATCAGTACAATGTACTAAGATCCATTTTTTGGCATTTATTATGAGAGGAAGCATTAATACATATCTGTCCTTTCATAACTTGTTCAATTTTATATTTCTTACACTGAAGTTATTTTTAAAAAAATTTTAAAGCAAAATCTCTGTTTAGGTAGCCCTAACATAATAATTTAAACTTAAAAATAACTGTATCTTTCTAACAATAAAAAGTTGATTCTGTTTTATATCTTTAATAGATATGAAGATAAATTACTTTTCCTTTTCCTTTTTTAAAAGTTATTATTTTATTTGTTTTTTAAAAAGCTAGTCAAATTGCAAGAATGAGAATTTCTATATAAGCTACAAAGTTTTATTTTCTGGGTAAGACATATAAGTCTTAGAAAAGGGAAAGAAAAATATCAATTAATGCATGCAATATAATGCAGTGTTATTTCATATCACCAACCAGTTGATGTACACTGAATAGAGGCATTATGCTAAGAACTGCTCACAATTTCAACTTTAAAACAGCTCTAAGCTCATTAGAAACTGACAATCTGTTGTCATAAGTAATCTCTGCAAGGCAACTATGTGACAAGACTTGCAAACATATTTACTTCCAAAAACATAATCCAAATTATAAGATTTTAGAGCTCTGCCTGAGAACGTAAAGATTCTAGGGATAATAAGATGGGACTGTTATTGGGAGAAAGGTAAAATAACAGAGGCAGGGTGTCCACAGCAAATGGAGGTTGATTAAGAGTTGGATTCTTAAAGAAAGAAGAGCGAATAAAAGATGGAAAAAATAAAGAAAATAGACATCTTCACCTACACGAGTGAAGAAAAAAAAGTCCCCCTTTCTCACTTGAGTGCTATTTTAACTTAATTGTGTTTCATCTCTAGTCATTACTCTCTACAAACATCTGTTACAAGTAGGCTCTGCAGATAATGATGACTTACAGTTCTACTCTGATCTTTTGCTATGCTTTGGTTGCTCACAAAAATACAACCCACACTCAGAGACTCACTTGTGTACCTCTCATTTCTCTAGGAGCAAGAACTGTTAACAGGACAATCTCTTGTTAGGTGTCACTTCCTGATTCTTACCATGCTCATTCTAGTCCTCTGATAGCTTCTTTTAGAGAATGGGATCAGGAAGTCCACAAAAGATTTTTAGTGAAAGTAATGAAAATTCAATGACCAAGCTCAAATGTGCTAACATCTCCAGGAAACTTAGTATCTGTAGGAGTCTTATGTTTTGGCCCAGAATCATTTCTATGGCCATTTGAGTTTGTTACAATATTGCACAACACACAACTAATACACAGTAACATCATGTGAATTTCATTTACAATAAAGGGAACACATTACCCCTTGGGAGAACATACATAAATACAGCAAGTAGAAAATAAGCACAATATTGAAGTTATGGAAAAAGACTCCTTCATCTCTAACTCCAAAAAAGAAAATAAGGAATATGCTGATGTTACTATGCTTATTCACAAAAGAAAAAACTAAATGGACAATTGTCATTTAAGGTATGTTGGATGTGTTTGGAAGTATTGTTTGAATTTGGTCAAATAGAAATCATAATCATGAGTTCATAATTTACATATCTATAGGATTACACTTTTGGTAGATTAGCTATGTAATGGAGTGTTTCATGGATGGATATTTACTTGCTTGATTTATATTTGTAAAGATCTACTGTTAATCCAAATTGGAGATTTGGTTTTATAAATATGTAACCGTGAAAGTCAATAAAAGAATATTAAACAAATGAAGTGAGACTTGCAATAGACCTTCAAGTGTGTAAGGTAACCATCTCCATTTGGAAGACTGTCTCTCATATAGTTTGTTCATATTTTTGGAACTAAAAATACTAACAGAATCATATATTACCCAGTTATTTTGTTGTACATTAGGTTTCTAAATGTTCAAAATCAAAAAAATTTTTCTTCCCCGAGCAGACTGTTAATACTGCATCTGGAAATTCTTTTAAGTTTTCATCCATTATCTGAAAGAACTGTGGAAAAATTTCTTGTTTTATCTTTGGTAGGTGCGCTAATGGACATGTGATAGACTCATAACCCTTGAAGGTAATGGTGTGAAACTGCTCCAAAACTGGCTAGAGAAATAGATATCCCATTTCAGCTCTGATCTCTTGATGGTTGCAAATCATATACTTTTGCTATCAGAGTGAAACAGTCCTGCAAAGAATATCTTCTAGTTTTTACTCTAAAGAAGAATTTTGAAATATCATATTTAAAAAATAACTTTTTAGCCATTACTTTGTATTCAAAACTGCTCAACTCTAAATAATGAGTGATCATGAACAAATCAGAATTTTCACTTGAATCATAAAACTTCCAGGTTATAATAGCAATGGCTTACCTAACACACACACACACACACACACACACACACACACACACACACACTTTAAATCTCACTAAGCACTACACAATATATTTTAGATATATTTCAATGCCCCATCAAACAGGCCATTTGTATCTCTATTTTAGATACATATAAAATTACTATCTTGCTAGTATCTTGTTCATAATCAGAGTATATGCTCCATCTTGAGGAAACATTATTTTTTTGAATTGATAGTGACTTCATATCATATTTTTTTGCCTTCATTGCAATTTTATTAAGCTTAAAGTAAGTCTGACTGTTAGCATGGGCTGATTCTTAAAAAACAATAAATTGCTGTCCTTTAATTACAAAAATCTTAGATTTATGAGCATTTGAATCAGTTTTCCTTTGTGAGAGGTTAGTTGAAGAAAACTTATATGGCAGATTTCAATGTATCTATATATCCAAGGAAGATCTGATTTCTCTCACCCTAGCAATTATAATTTAATATTTTATTTTCAAGTTATTATATCTAATAACTGCTATATTTCTTGTTTTCAAACAGCCACATTTTGTTTTTAATTATTTGTTTTCTAAGGGCCATGCAGAAAGTTATAATATCTGTGATCTTACTACTTTTTCACTCTCCCATGAACTGGATTGAAGAAACACATATCCATCAAAAAAACTGCCGACTAACAGAACACAACAGATAGTATTTCTCTATGAGCCAGAAAGATTTCAACAGAGTGAAGATATAATAGTATATCTCTATTTTCTTAGAGCCAGTCTCATTTATCCTCATAACACTAACCTTTACAGAGTTAAAAATATGAAGGCATTGAAAAACGATTGGAATAAATGATAAAAAAGATGATTTATTTTTTTAGAAAGCCCTTTAGAGAAACAAAATCTTGTACTGTGCATAAGAGACAGAAAAGTGAATTAAAAACGAGAGAGGGCCATGAATAAGTCTACGGAAGAATGGGTGCACGAGACAAGATAAAGATTCTGGAAAGTGGATAAATTATTAGTAGGAACTTTGATAGCGCATCTCCAACTCCACATTGAGATCCAAAAAAAAAAAAAGTAAAGAAAAAAAGTCATGAGATATTGTGGAACTTAAGGACCCTTTTTATAAAGCCTATATTTTTCAGCTATTAATATCAGCTATGTCAGGAGAATAAGGAGCTCAAATATTTGAATCAGAAAAATTTAGGGAGTCAATTATATAATAGTAAATTGTTTCTATGTATAATGGTTAAAAGGGCCGGTTTTTTGATGACACAAATATGGGTTTGAATCTTGGTAACACTCTTAAATTAGTTAGGCCTTCTGAACTCAGTTTTCTTATCTTAACATGGAGGCAATAACATTTATCTAGTGAATAATGTTACAGACTGAATAATTAACTAGCAAATGTGAAGGAAATTACAGCACAAAGGGACAATGAAGAGCAAAGCTAGCATCCTTCACCATCTTGGCTCCCTGTGGCACAGTTAATCATTCCTTTTTAAATAGTTTTCTCCCTTGTGAACTCCTATGATAAGACATCAACTCTTGTATATATAAACCACATCCTCTTAATCCATTCACCATGGGGTAGGGAAAGGGGAAAAGAAGTTAGGGAGAGGGAGGGAGGCAAACCATGAGAGATTCTTGAATACTGAAAACAAACTGAGGGCTGATGGGGGAGGGAGAGAGTAGGGGGGTGATGGGCATGGAGGAGAGCACTTGTGGGGATGAGCATTGGGTGTTATATGGAAACCAAATAACAATAAACTATAAAAGAAAAAAATAAACGTTAATGACAACAACAAAAACAATTAAAAATAAATTAAAAATAATATAAATAAACACACCTTTCTTTTCCAACTAAAAAAATAAATAAATGAATGAATAAATAAATAAATAAATAAAAGACAACAAATATGATTCATACTGCCTTCCCATGAGGACTTCATGGGCAACCAGTATCCATGAACATGCAAGACTGAATAAAAATAGGCAGGGGAGAGGTTTTTGTGAGAATGAATAGGTCTGATAGACTGGAAATTTGTAGCTATTAGGCATCCAGAGAGATCTACTAACATGACTAAGAATGATCCACCATGATGGCACAAGTAGGTGACCAAAGGGAGTTCAGTAAAAGTGCCCAGCAAGAGTTTTGAGTTACTGCTGCGTGGATAACTTGGTAAAAAGTTGAGAAACTGTAGTAGAAGTGAAGGCAGAATAGGAAGGAAGGTCACAAATAGTCTGAAATTTTGTAAATAAAGCTAGAAATGAACATTTTACTTTTACTGTTAAATATATAGTAACACAGCAATTATAAAACTATATATAACACTACCCTCTCCAAAAATGGATATTGTTTACTGTGGGGACTTATTAGCAAAGAATATGGTGCTGGACAAACATCCATCATTGCTCCCAGTCCAAAAAATGGAACATGTACATAAATAAACTATTTCTACACTCAGAATAGGGTCATCCACATCTAAAGTTACAGACACTAGAGCATAAAAATGACAAGCTGGACAGAAATGAAAAAAAAAATAGATACAGGAAAATCCACATTAAATTAGAAATTTAAAAGGGAGAGAAGTGAAAACAGGAATTCTGCATTAAAACTAAAGTGATTTTTTAGGAGACTTGAGTGACCCATTATTTCTGTAATGTTAATATAATGAATTTTCGTCTCAGCAACACAACTTGGAACTCTATCCTGCTTTAGTCTATGCAAAATTATGACATGAACAAATCATGAAGGTACAGTCTTACCTTCATCTGGGTAATCAGTGTTTTTACTTCCCACCAAAGTTTGGTTTTCTAATCAGTATTGAAAACCACCTAAAATGTCACTCCTTATAACCTTTAAATTAAGTCACAGAAATCAAAGTCTGTTTTAGGTCAAGTCCCCTAGGATAGCCTGAAACTGAGATTCTTACACCTGTGATGTACAGAAGGCTTATTCTCTGGATCAGTCAGTGAGAGTACGAATGGTGCTGCATCAGGAAAGGGGAGAAGTGAAGGAAGGATGTAGTTTCAGAGGAAGTCTAGCCTCAGCCTGATCCCACTGGAGCTCGAGATTATAAACTGCATTACAGAGTCTTTCCCATGAGGCAAGGGTTTTTGTAGCCCAGCACCAGTCAGTCATTTTCTGGCCTTCTAGTGAGTGAGGCAGCTCCAAAACCAAAAGGAGTGCTCCAGGGAGGGCTGCCAAAAGTTAAACTATAAGCAATGCCTACAGCTGCTCTAAAAAAGTCCCCAGGAATCTGGGTGAGAATCCAATGGTGTCAGCTAGAGCCATTATCAAAATAATCTTTAAAATTCTCAAAACGGTTTCCCTTATAATCAAGATGAAATAATTTTTGTGCAGGGGCAAAAGGAGAGGGGAAAAAAAGCATCTTTTCAGTATCCTTAACATTATTTTTCTAGGTTCTAACCCTTGACTTCTCAATGATATGACTTGACACTGTTTGCTAAACATTTAGTAATGCAAGCAAAAAGAAGAAGTCTAGTCTTCAGACTTTCTGGTTTATCTATGTGAATTATTTTTCAGGTTTCTGCACATAGATTTAAATATTGTACCTTTTAATAATACATATTATTCTTGAATCTTCTAATGATCCTGAAAATATGTGGGGCAAGTATTTATTATTATTTTACAAATACACAAACCAAGATCTAGGAAAGCTATCATCTAATGGTATTCACACAAGTCCTACGTGGAAATTCCAAAACCTGAAGCCAGATCCTTGTCTAGTGATTAATTCAATGTTAGTCCTGCATTGCTACAACCTCCATTTCAAAGATGTTTCAACTTTCCAAACCAAGTATTTTTTAAGAAACTTTCAACAACTGATTCTTTTAGGGGAGAGAGTTAAGATGTCAGAGTAGTAGCGGCACCCGGAGCTACATCAGCATCAAATCATTTTCAACACCTAGGAAGTCCATCTGAGAATTAAGAGAACAATCTGCACAACAGGTACAAGATGCAGAAATGTGAATTGGGGGAGAGGAAAACCATCCACAAAGCAGAGGGAGACCTTTTTGTGGAGAGAGGATAGAGAGAAAAAGAAAGAGGGAAAGAGAGAGTACTCACCAGGTTCACACAATAAAAGCACTTCCTCAAAACCATTAACTGGAGAATCCAGAGGAACGATCAGTCCTGGCGGGGGCATTGAGCGGCCATTCAACAAGAAAGAGACAGAAGCATGCACCTAGGACAGATAACCTGGTCTCAGCTTTTCTCTGTGCCTTAAAATAAACTCCAACCCCCTGCGAGGCCATGCAAAGGCTTTTCTGGGACAAAATGGCACCAGACACAGCATTGCAAGGCTCTCTGCTGAAAAAGCGGAGAAGGTCCATATCGTGCAGGGTCCTTTAAGATTTGGAGTCTTTAATCCCAGCTGTGCACCACAGGTAAAACACAGGAGAACTGTGTTGTCAGGCAGGTTGAGGGCAGGGATTCCATGGAAGCCTGGGACACAGGAGGGGAAATGGTTTGCTTTTCTGTAAGGGCATCCTGGATAGCACCAATGCAAGCTCCCCATCCCGGGGATGAGAGAGTGGAGTGATGCCATCTCTACCCCACCCACCAGTACAATGGGACTTCAGTGAGCTCCACAGCACCCCAGTGAAGGCTAAAGAAGCTTGCACCAAACCCCCTGCCCACTTCAGGGGTATCTTTACTAGGGCAGCTCTGACAGTAGTCAGCACAGAGGAGCTCTCTCCCAAAGGACAAGTACAGGACCCCTGCATTCACCTAGTCTACTAATCATAGAGTGGTCCAAAGCTTCAGCTTCAGTTCTGATAGAAATAGGCCCAGGCTTTCTTTTTTTTCCCCTTGGAATCAGGCTTATAGTTTTTTTCTTTGCTTTTTCATTTCCTTTTCTATTGTATTAGATAAACCTTTTTTCTTTCTTTATCTTTGGAATCAGGCTTTTATACTTTTTTGTTTGTCTGTTTAGTTTTGTTCCTTTTCTTTTTCTCTTTTTGGGATCAAGCTACTTTTTTAATTAGGCATATTTTAACAAATATATCAAAGCATGCCTAGTTAAAAGGTCAAACACTCCCCCACTGCAAGCAAGGAGAAACTCTGCAGAGCACTGATCCATGGAAAGAACAGCCAAAACACAACAGCATTTTCACACAGCATACAACAGAAAGACTTCCTGAAGTGCTAGGCCCTGCACAGTGAATCATCTCTTTTTGTTTTTTTCACTTTTAAAGTTTTTCACTTTTTAAAGTTTATTTGAGAGAGGAGAGAAGGACAGAGAGAGATTTCCAAGAGAATCCCCAATTCTAGGCTCAGACTCATGAATCATAAGATCATGACTTAAGCAGAAACCAAAAGTAAGACACCCACTCAACTGAGCCACCCAGGCATTCCTGACCTCTTCTTAGTATAGCTATTACTCTCAGGAACAGGAAACATAACAAGCCTTCACAAGGTGCAAAAGAGAGAAACATAGACAGAATGACAAAATAGAAGAATTCTCCACAAAAGAATGATCAAGAAGAAAACACAGCCAGGGATCTACTCAAAAGACATATAAGCAATATATTTATACAAGAATTTACAGTAACAGTCATGTATATACTACCTGAGCTTGAATAAAGCATAGAAAACAACAGAGAAACTTTTGCTGCAGAGATTAAAGACCTAAAAATGAAGTAGGCCAAAGTAAAAAATGTTATAACTGAGATGTAAAACTGACTGGATATAATCACCTTGAGGATGGAGGAGCAGAGGAATGAATGTGTGATATAGAAGATAAAATTGTGGAATATAATGAAACTGAAAAGAAGAGTGAAAGAAAACTACTAGATCATGAATACACACTTAGGAAACTCTGTTATTCCATTAAGTGAAATACTATCCATATCATAGGAGTCTCAGAAGAAGAAGAGCAGGGAAAAGGTGCAGAAGGTGTACTTGAACAAATTATAGCTGAATATTCCTTATATGGGGAATGAAACAGGCATTCAAGTCCAAGAGGCACAGAGAACTCACCTCAAAATCAACAAAAACTGGTCAACACCAAGACATAACACGGTAAATCTTGGAAAATACAATAATAAAGAGAGATTATGAAAGCAGCTAGGGACAAAAGGTCCTTAACCTATAAGGGTAGACACATACGTTTAGCAGCAGACATGTCCAAAGAAACTTGACAGAACAGAAGGGAGAAGCACGATGTATTTAATATGCTAAATAGGAAGAATATGCAGCGAAGAATCCTATATCCGGCAAAGATGTCATACAGAATAAGAGGAGAGATAAAGAATTTTTAGTAAAAAATAAGGAGTTTTAAGCTATTAAACAAGCCCTGAAAGAAATATTAAAGGGGGTTCTTAGAGCAGAAAAAAGATACCAAAAGCAACAAATACTAGAAAGGAATAGAGACAATCTACAGGAATAGTGACTTGACATGTAATGCAATGGCACTAAATTCAGATCTCTCAGTAATCACTGTAAATGTAAATGGACTAAATGCTCCAGTCAAAAGACGTAGGGTATCAGAATGGATTAAAAAAAAATCAAGACCCATCTCCTGCCTACAGGAGACTCTTTTTAGCCCTAAAACCCCCTACAACTTAACAGTGTTGAGATACACAACCATTTATCATCCTCAGAGATTCCAGAAAAAAACCTGGAGTGGCCATGGTTATGCCAGACAAACTAGCTCCTAAGCCAAAAACTGTAACAAGACATAAAAAAGGGCATTAAATTATAATTACGGGCTCTATCCATTAAGTAGAACTCAGGTGTCTTGGTGGCTCAGTCAGTTGAGCGTCCGACTTTGGCTCAGGTCATGATCTTGTGGCCTGTGAGTTTGAGCCGTGCATTGGGCACTGTGCTGACAGCTCAGAGCCTGGAGTCTGCTTCAGATTCTGTGTCTCCTTTTCTCTCTTCCCCTCTGCCCCACACTCTATCTCTCTCTCTCAGAGATAAATAAACATTAAAAAAAAGATCTGATAACTGTAAATATTTATGCCCCCATAAATGAAAGAATTAATACAATTAATAACCCCCTAGCTAGACTTATCAAAAAGAAAATAGAGAATGCAAACAATGGAATACTACTCAGCCATAAAAACAATGAAATCTTGCCATTTGCAATGACATGGAAGGAATTCGGGTGTGTTATGCTAAGTGAAATAAGTCAGTCAGAGAAAGACAAATATCATATAATATCATTTATATGTGGAATTAAAATTTTTTTTAATGTTTACTTATTTTGAGAGAGAGAGAGAGAGAGCACGAGCAGAGGAAGGGCAGAGAAAGAGAAGGAGACACAGAACCTAAAGCAGGCTCTAGGCTCTGAGCTGTCAGCACAGAGCTCGATTCGAGGCTCAAACTCATGAACCATGAGATCATGACCTGAGCCAAAGTCACTTAAACAACTGAACCACCCAGGCACCACTCAAATATGGAATTTAGGAAACAAAGCAGATGAACACAGGGGAAGAGAAGGAAAAATAAAAAGATAAAAACCAACAGGCAAACCGTACAATACTCAACAATAGAGAACAAACTGAGGGTTCCTAGAGGGGAGTTAGTTGGGGCACGAGCTAAACAGGTGATGGACATTAAGGAGGGAACTTGTAATGAGCACTGGGTGTTGTATGTAAGTGATGGATCACTAAACTCTCTTCTTGAAATGAATTTTTTAAAATAATGATTGTTTTAAATAAGGTCTAGATAACCCTAGATAGATAACTCTAGTGAAGTAAAAAGACAAATACCTAGAATCAAATGAACATTTAAAATCTACATTTATTATTGGCCATTAGTTAATGCTCAGCTTTAGTTTTTTTCTGCTGACAAATTAGAGGTAGAAATAACATCTAACCTTAAGGTTGATTGAGGTATATTTCAAGAACTAAAATATTTGCATATTGTAAAATACTATGAGAGATTATCATTATTCTCCACATTATGTGGAAAAGACCAGATACTCTTGTCAGACACAGTTATTTCCAGAAGACCATTACACCAAGCCTTTAGATTTTGCATTATTCAGAAGATTTTAAGATTTAAAGATAATAATACTCCTAATTTAAGGTTTATCATCAGCCAATGTCTTGTCCATCCTAATTACAGCCAAACAGGACTCTTCTTTCATCACCTAAGGCCTAAAGTCACTTTGATGCCAGACAAACCACTGATGCCCAAAGTATGTGCCGAACTTTCTTGATAGCTTTTTTTCTTATTATTTATTTATTTATTTATTTTTAATGTTTTATTTATTTTTGAGACAGAGAGAGACACAGCATGAACAGGGATGGGCAGAGAGAGAGAGAGAGGGGCACGGAATCTGAAGCAGGCACCAGGCCCTGAGCTGTCAGCACAGAGCCCAATGCAAGGCTTGAACCCATGAACTGTGAGATCACGACCTGAGCCAAAGTCGGACGCTCAACCTACTGAGCCACCCAGGTGCCCCTATTCATTTATTTTTTTGAGATACATGCATCATTTGCTGCCTATATAGCATAGTTTGGTGGTGCCATCTAACTCTATTTTTCTGAAGAAAATGTTCACATTCTGCTGTTTCACTTTTCCTGTGACCTCAATTAAAACTGAAAATAGAACTCATAGCCATAGTTTTTGGTCATAAAATATGGATACCTATAAAAATTTTTCTTCAAATCAAAGCAACAAATTTTGAGGTTTTTAAAATGGATAACACACCATATTTGCAATGTATGCCTAGTATAAGTCGTTTTTCCTCCATGACAATGAGTTAAGAGATTTCAAAAACTAGATTAGATAGAGTGACATTTCCACCCTTAATCTCTCCACCAGTAGCTCTGGGGATTAGTAACTAGTTATTCCAGCATTCTGAGCTATTTCTAATGATTATTACAAGCCATTATTGGCTCTAAAAATTCTTAAGTGTGGTAATATATTTAAAATACAGAAATATAGGAGTGCCTGAATGGCTCAGTCAGTCAAGCAACCAACTCTTAATTTCAGCTCAGGTCATAATCTCATAGTTTGTGAGTTTAAGCCCCACATCAGGCTCTGTGCTGTCAGCACAGAGTCTGCTCTGGATCCTCTGTCTCTGTTTCTCTCTGCCCCTTCCCCATCTGTGTGTCTCTCTCTCAAAAATACACAGTAAAAAATAATAATAAAATAAAATACAGAAATGTATTCTGAAAAATTGTCACACTCATAAAGTATTTGAATTCAAACAGTATTAAAAATTAATCTAAAGCAATCATATTTCAAATTATTTTAATCAAAATAAAATACACATTTTTGCTTAACAAAAATAACAAAAATAGTCAAATATCTGAATGTAATATAACTGATAGTAGAGGAAATATTTTACCCCCACAAATCTAAAAATAGGCTTTTGAAATATACATAATCTCTCGATTGTTCCCCTATTTGTCTGAGTTGGACCCAGTAGAAGGTGGCTGTGCAATAATGTAAATGACTGAAGATGGCTTAAGTGCTTGCCATCTTAAATTTTATGACTGATAATTCAAACTGCAGTGTAACACATAACTCAGCTTTAGTGAAACAGAGACACAGAGAGATGGAGAAATGGAGCAGGACACACACACACACACACACACACACACACACATAGAGAAGGAGGTGTACAAGCAGACAGCAAGACATAGTTCCCATGCACATTCTCTCTCTCTCTCTCTCTCACACACACACACCCACACACACACCCACACACTGAGACAGAGACTTTTAATGAGATCAAAAAATCATTTTGTCAACAATATTTTAACCACTTGAATTTCTTCTGGAATAATTCTAAATATTGCAGCAAGGAGACTATTTCTGTGGAGGATAACTCTGGAAGGACTTTTAAATATTTAAAGTTGATGCCTAGAATCTAGCTTTTATCTGCCCTCCTCACCCGTACTTGATGAGATGATTTAAGAGTGCAGTTATATTAGTTTGTTAAATCCCAAGAACAACACAAAGATATCCTAATGATCTTAGGATCTCCTTTTCCGCTACTAGTTTTTCAGGCTTCCATGCATATCTTATCTTGAGCGAGAGAATATTACTGCCCAGATAGCCTAAACCTAGTCCTTTGTTTTAGTTTGTAATCAGCAAATACAAAACAATATAAATTATATATCAGATTTGGCTTATACTGGCATAGTAGCATATTTTTAAGTATCATGTCAACACATAATATAAAAAATAGTACATTAGGTCATGCAGAGAATTTTCATCTCTATCCAATTATTTGCAGCCCAGGCTCTTTTCTACCTATAGTCACAGATTGGGTCATTATTCTTTTTTTTCTTCTAACATGCGATGATCACACAGTCAGGTGTATTTTGTACTTGCTAAAGTCAAATTTACTCTTAATAAGGACAGTTTACTAGAACAACTATTTAATGATGTAGTTATTTCCATCATCAAGACATGCTATTAAACCTGTAAAATCCCTAGTGCATATTGCTAGTTGGTTTGCAGGTCTCAAGTGAATATCATTGTATATTTATTTCCATAAATCAGTAGAAAGAAAAGTTTCAAATGAGGTGACAACTATTAATTCCTATAGTTTTCTGGAATAAAATAACCAAAACATTGATTCTTCTAAATTAAAAGCTAAATGAATATGAATATAATGGCATCACAGGTGGAATACTAGACAAGAAGAGACAAACTGCTTGGTATTCAATTGTTTTCTCAGTGTCCAAGATATCATTACTAACATTCTTCCATCATATTCTTTCAGTCAGTGTTTATGTAATAAAGCAAAATTATCTTATCTATTAGTGGGTATTGTATATTCAGGGAGGTACTCCCCCACTTTACGTCAGTAATAATACTACAATTCATACAAATGGCACACGAAAGTTAAAAAGAATATTTTCACTACAGTGAGTTCAACATGGAGGTACCACTCAATTTTTTTTCAGGCTTGTATTTGGGGAAATGTACTGTCATATCAATTATAAACCCATCTTTATCTTCCTATGGGAGATCAAATCCCATAGTCAGAAACTGTATCTCAATTAGCTTTGGGCAGCATTTTCCAACATGAATTTTGGAGATTTATGTTACATATGTAGGATTGTTTCTGTCTTTTTTAAACATAAATATTTTTGACAGATTACAGCTTGGTTTGCAATTCTACCGAACAGAATAACTCTTAATACCTCTTTTTTATTATTAAAACCTCATACTTAAGGCTCCATTATGTTTTATAAAAGCTATAAGATAAGCACATATTCACAGTCATTTAAGGATTGTATTTATGCCACATTTTGTTACTGAAACATCAAAGGAATTATCTCTTACTTGGTGGTTCTTGATCAATCATTAAATTTTAATGTTAATCATACAGTTGATATAGGGATTCGTTATTTTCCCTTTTTTATTTTATTTTTTTAAGTTTATTCATTTTGAGAGAGAGGAAAGAGAGACAGAGAGAGACAGAGAGAGAAAGAGAGAAAGAGAGGAAAAGAGAGAATCCCAAGCAGGCTCCGCACTGTGAGTATACAGCCCAAACCAGGGCTCGAACCCATGAGCCGTGAAATCGAGCTGGATGCTTAACCAACTGAGCCACTTGGGTGCCCCTATTTTCCCTTTAAAAACTGTTTTTAATTTATTAAATTCTAACCTTTGCTCTTCAAATTCTCTTCACAGGCAAACATTTAATCTTAGGTCTGCATGTGGTTTTTCAAAACATGGATTATTGTCTTGTATGTTTGCATTTTTAATTTTCATAAAGACTAGTGTGTTGTATAGCTATTTCTTTCTCAGATTTTTCACTAAGCACTCTGTTTTTTACAATCTGCCTTTGTTGTATGTGGACTGCAAATCAGTCGTTTCTAACTGTAGTAAAATATGGCATGCATCAGGCATATTTGTGTATTTATTCCTGTGTAATGGACATCCAAAATGCTTCCAACATCGCACTTCTACAAGTAAATTGTTGCAAGTAACATATGCATACATAATTCCCAATGAATCTGTATAAAAATTACTCTGGGACTTATATTGAAGAAGACAATCTATAATTCCACCAGAAATACCTCACCATTCCCAAGTCCAATACAATCACCAATTCTTTCCACTTTTTGTTTAGCTAAGAGTGGTATAGTGCAATCACAAGGGTTGTGTTTTTTTACCTTTTTTATTTAAATTCCAGTTAGTTAATATACAGTGTAACATTAGTTTCAGGTATACAATATGGTGATTCAACACTTCCATACAACACCTACTGCTCATCACAAGTACCTTAATACTCATCACTTGTTTAACCCATTTCAAATTATTCAAATTACCACAAACTTCCCAGATTGAACAGCAAAAATTTATGACCTTACTTTTCTAGAGATCAGAACTCTGACAGATGTCTTACTGAGCCAAAATCAAATCATCATCAGGACTGTGAGCAGGACTGCATTCCGTTTTAAAGACTTTTGATAGATACATTTCCTTACCTCTTCTGGTTTCTAGAGGCTCCTACAGTCACTGGTCTGTGGTATCCCTTCCTCTATTTTCAAAGCCAACAAAGGTGAATGGAGTCCTTGTCATATGCAATCACTCCAACCACCTTCACAGTTACATCTGGCTATGAGTTTATCAATTTCATTAATTCTTTCAAAGAACAAGCTCCTAGTTTTGTTGATATGTTCTCCTGATTTTTTGTTTCTATATTGTTTATATATCCTCTAATCTTTCTTATTTCCCTTATTCTGCTGGCTTTCAGCTTTATTTGTTTTTCCTTTTCTAGCTCCTTTAGGTGTAAGATTGTGTTGTAGATTTGAGACTTTTCTTGCTTCTTGAGGAAGACCTGTATTCCTGAATGCTTTCCTCTTAGAACTGGCTCTGCTGCACCCAGTTTTGGACTGTTATGTTTTCATTTTCATGTGCCTTTATGTATTTTCTTATGTTTTATTTAATTTCCTGGTTAACCCATTCATTCTTTACTAGGATGTTCTTTAACCTCATTGAATTTGTAATCTTTCCAAAATTTTTCTTGTGGTTGGACTTCAGGTTTCATAGTGTTGTGGTCTGAAGATATGCATGGTATGATATCAGTCTTTATGTACTTGTTGAGGGCTGATTTGCAACACAGTATGATCCGAAGAATGCTCCATGGGCACTCAAGAAGAATCTGTATTCTGCTGCTTTAGGATGAAATGTTCTGAATATATCTGTTAAGTCCATCTGGTCCAGTATGTCATTCAAAGCCATTATTTCCTAGTTGATTTTCTGCTTAGATGATCTGTCCATTGAGGTAAATGAGATGTTAAAGACCCTGACTATTATTGTATTATTATCAATGAGTTTCTTTCTGTTTGTTTATAATGATTTATATTTAGGTGCTCTCTCCAGTTGGGGGCATAAATATTTATAATTGTTAAGTCTTCTTAATGGATAGACCACTTAATTATAATTTAATGCCTTTTCATGTCCTATTACAGTTTTTGGTTTAAAATCTAGTTTGTTTGGTATAAGCATGACTAATCCAGCTTTCTTCTGGAATCCATTAGCATGCTAGATGGCTCACCATACCCGTTTACTTTCAATCTGCAGTTATCTTTGGCCTATAATGAGTCTCCTGTAGGCAGCATGGGATGGGTCTTTTTTTTAAATCCATGCTGATATCCTATGAGCTTTGATTGGAGTATTTAGTCCATTTAAATTCATAGTGATTATTGATAGATATGAATTTAGTGCTTTTGTGTTACCTGTAGAGTTGGTGTTTCTTGTGATTCACTCTATTCCTTTCTAGTCTTTGTTGCTTTCCATCCATTTTTTCCCACCCAAAGAGTCTCTTTAATATCTCTTATATGGCTGGTTTAGTGGTCATGAACCTTTTTAGTATTTGTTTGTCCAAGAAACCATTTCTTCTTTTATTCTGAATGACAGCATTTCTGGATAAAGGATTCTTACTTGCATATTTTTTTTTTCCATTCAGCACGTTGAATATATCATGCCACTACCTTCTGGCTTGCCAAGTTTCTGTGGGCAATTCTTCTTCAAACCTGGTGGCTTTTCTTTTAGGTTAAGACTTTTTTTTCCCTAGCTGCTTTCAAGATTCTTTCTCTGTGTGTTTTGTGATTTTGACGATGATTTGTTTTTTAATGGCCAGCTTTGATTGAATTTAATGGGAATTCTCTCTGCTTCTTGAAATTTGACATCTGTTTTCTTCCCAAGATTAGGGAGGTTTTTAGCTATAATTTGCTCAAATAAACTTTCTGTCCCTATTTCTCTTTTTTCATCTTCTGGGACTCCTGTGATATGAATGTTATTATGCTTTAAGGGGTCATTGAGTTCCCTATATCTACATTCATAATCCAATCAATACTTTTCTTTCATTCTTCTTTTCAGCTTCATTGTTTTCCATAATTTTATCTTCTATACCCTGATTTGCTTCTCTGCTTCCAACATCCTCTTAGTCAGGGCATTCATTTGGTTTTACATCTCAGTTATAGCATTTTTAATTTTAGCCTCACTATTTTATAGATCTTATATCTCTGCATAAGAGATTCTTTAGTGTCTTCTATGTTTCTTTTTCCAGACCAGCTAGTATCTTTATATTTGTTGTCTTAAATTCTAGTTCATGCATATTACTTATATCTGTATTGATTAAATCCCTGGCCATTACTTCTTTCTCTTCTTTCTTTTGGGGTGAATCCCTCCGTCTTGTCATATTGTCAAGATAAAAGTGAAAAAGAAACTACATCCTAGGTATGTTTTGGTCTGCTTTTTAAATGAAGACATGTATATATAATTTAAAAATTCCCTTTTCTGTGTCATAAAAAATACACACACACACAAAGATATCTAGATCCTATTTCTCCTAGACCTGAAGCTTTGCAGCACTCTAGAGCTGAAGTTTTACAGATTTGGAGGGTGTGAGGAGTTTGTGCTGATCTTCTGGGGGTGGGGCATGACTGATTCTCAGGGATGACTTGCCTAATGGACAGGCACCTACAGGACACAGGGCAGCATGACTTGGTGTAAGTGGCTTTGGCCTCTCCTGGTTGGCACTATTCTGTTAACTAAAGTCTCTCAGTGCTGATGGGGAGGGTGAAAATGACATCACCCCACTCTCATTCCAAGGGGTTGGAGTTCGTGCTCACCACTCTTCGGAAGCCCTCACAGAAAAGCAAATAATTGCCTCTCTTGTGTCTCCAGCTTCCACCATATCCCCGCCTACATCCTGCCTGGATCTGAGCTGTCTGCTTGCCAGGTGGCACAGCACTTGTGTTTTATCTCAGGCCTGGGCTGGGTTTCAAAACTCTAAATTATAGAGATCCACATGGCACAGACCCACACTGATTGTCTAGTGGAGGATCTCACTGTGCTGTGGTTGGTGCCATGCTATCCCAGAAATCAGTTGTGCGCTCATGCAGCAGTTCAGTTTATGATAAAGTGTAGCAGGAAGCCAGTACCAAGGGTCACTGTCCTCAGCCAGCATCCTTGTTTTGTATGTTAATGAATGGGAGCAGCTTAATGGTATCCACTGGATCCTTTGCCCCCAGAGAAGCCATGTTACATCTCCCAAATTCACTCTTAGAAGGGGAACTCCTGCCCATGCAACCCAGGAAATTTTCACACTGCCAGCTCCCAGGTCTCTACCCTCTTTCCTCAATGGAGCATCACTAAGGCTGCGAGGTGTGACCATAGCAATGGTGTAGACCTCTGAAATGTCAGACTCCGTGCTCTGCAGTTTATAAAAGCTTTCTGTATTCAATCTCTCTCCAGTCAATGGTTTGGAGGAAGAGTTTTTCCTATACAATTCCCCGTGTGCACTTTCACTCTCTCTGTGTCTCTCTCTTTCTTTCTCTCTTGCTCCTCTCTCGGTGATCAGGGTTCCTTCCCCATGGCAGGATATACAGGTCTTCTTCCCCCCAAATCAACTCTGCAACTCCTACCTTCCATGATGTGGTGGTTTTTTCACCTCTAGTTGTGCATTTTTGCTAAGTCTTGAAATCCATTTCTTGGGTGTTCAGAATGATCTGATATTTATCTAGGTGTTTGAGTGACAAGGCAAGCCTAGAGCATCCCTATTCCTCCACCATCTTAACTCTTCTCCCTCTTATGTTTTTCTTTAATTTTACCCAAAGAAAACAAAAAAACTAATTTGAAAAGATATATGCACCCTTATATTTATTGCAGCATTATTTGCAACAGTCAATATATGAAAGCAACCCAAGTGGCTATCCATAGATGAATAGATAAAGAAGACATGATAAACAGGGGCATCTGGCTGGTTCAGTCAGTAGAGCATTCAACTTTTGATTTCAGAGTTTTAAGTTCGAACCCCATGTTGGGTATAGAGATTACTTAAAAATAAAAATATATTTTTAAAAAAAAAGAAGAGGTGGCGTGCCCACATGGCTCAGTCCATTAAGTGTCAGGCTATTGGTTTTGGCTCGGGTCATGATCTCACAATTTGTGCGTAGAGTCTTGCATCAGGCTCCATGCTAATAGTGTGGAACCTGCTATGGATTCTCTCTCTCCCTCTCTCTCTGCACCTTCCCCATCACTCTCTCTGTCTCTCTCAAAAATAAATAAACTTTTAAAAAATTTTTAAAAAGGAAGACATGATAAACAGATATAGATATATAACAGAATATTACTCAACCATTAAAAAGGATGAGATCTTGCCATTTTCAACATGGATGTACTTAGAGAATAAATCAGTCAGAGAAAGATAAACACTATATAATTTTACCCATATGTGGATTTTAAGATACAAAACAAGTGGACAAAAAAGAAGAAAGGGACAAAAAAATGGACTCCTAAATACAGAGAACTGATGGTTGCAGGGCAAGGTGAGTTAGGGGATGGGTGAAATAGATAAGGGAGATTTAGAGTAGACTTGTCTTGATGATCGCTGAATAATGTATAGAATTGTTGAATCATTATATTGTACATCTGAAACTAATAGAAAGCTGTGTGTTACTTATACTTCTATTAAAAAAAAGAATGAAAAATTATGTATCATAAGCTGGGTAGCTTAAATTATAGAAATTTACCTTCTCACAGTTCTGGAGCCTGGAAGTCTGAGAACAGAACCCAGCATGGTGAAGTTCTGGTGAGGGGTCTCTCCCTGATTTGCAGATAGCTATTTTCTTGCTGTGTCCTCACACGAAAGAGAAAAAACTAGCTCTAATTTTCTTCTCTTCTTATAAGGACACTAATTCAATTATGAGTGGTCCAAGGTCATTACTTCATCTAAACCTAGTTATTCTCAAAGACCTCGCTCCTAATACTGTCACATTGGGGTTAGGGATTCAATACATAAATCTGGTGGAGGGGACACAAACATTCAGTCTATAGCAATCCCTGAGAGAAATCTGGAAAAACAGGTATCTCCTGCTTTTCAAAAGTTGACATTAGGCCATTTCACTTTTAAGAAAGATTTTCATTAGTAACTGTTCTTGCTAGCAAAAATAAATCTTCAGAGGATTTTCACTTTTATGAAAAAAAGTTACCATACTAATGTAGGTCTTCTGTAAAAGTAAAATGTCATAATGGAGAAAACTGTACTTAAGAAAATGACATAAGCCTTACTCCTTTAACCCAGCAATCCTACTTCTAAGCATTTACCCATGGGTATATATCTCTACCTGTGGTGTGAAAAGTCACAACAGAAAGTTATTTATTGTGGCATTATTTGTGTCAGCCAATATTGGAACTAATCTCAATGCCAACACATAACTAATTAATTAAATAAACTTATATTCATGCAATCAGGTACTATGTAGGTAGATGTTTAAGAAAATAATGAGTAATAGTCCATTGTGTGTATGTGTGTATATACCACATCTTCTTTATCCTCTTATAAAAAAAAAAGAATGCAAAGACATGGGATGGAGCTAGAAAGTATTATGCTAAGCAAAATAAGTCAGTCAAAGAAAGACAAATACCCTATGATTTCACTCATATGTGAAATTTAAGGAAAAAAACACACAAATATGGGGGGGAGATAAGAGGGGCAAACCAGAAAACAGACTCTTAACTCTAAAGAATGAACCGATGATTCCAGGAGGGTGGGGAAAATGGGTTAAATTGGTGATGGGTATTAAGGAAGACGCTGTTGTGATGTACACTGGGTTTTATATGTAAGTGATGAATCGCTAAATTCTACCCCTGAAGCTCATATTACACTACATGCTAACTAAATGGAATTTAAATAAAAACTTGAAAAAGGAAAACAAAGAATGAGGAAGAGCTCTGTGAAGTGATTTATTGAATGCTATAATGAAGGTGGATAACCCAGGGTTGTATGGGTACAGAATGGTTCTAATTGTATTGGCTGTTTACCCTTGCGGTAACCGGTGAGCTGTGGCTCACTGCTGTTGACCAGCATCATGAAAAATATCGCACTGTATGTTGCTGGCCTTGGAAAAGATCAAAAATAAAAATTCAACATGAAGCTTCTATTGAATATATGTTGCTTTTGCAGCATCATTATGTCGAAAAATTATAAGTTGAGCCACCATAAGTCAGGTACCATCTGTAATGTGTAAAATACTTTTGTCCACAGTTCTCTTACTATACAGATTCAAGAAACTAGTTTAAGGACAAAATAAACTACAGAAAAACTTGAACCATACTCAGTGGGAAGTAGTGTTTTTATTTCTAAAACCATTTTATAAAGAAACTAGAGTGAATGAATCAATATAGTAATATTGTTTAGAATAAAGGTTCTTAATGTGAAGGAAGAGAGATATAAATACGAAGTGTAGGAAGGAGAGAATGAACCCACTAAAAGGCTTTGAACTTGGAAATGTCAACATGAATAAATGATTTTGCCCACTCTGATCACTGAAAGGATCTAACAAGCAATAATATATTGAGTAAGAAACACATCCAGTGCTCATATTTTGCTTATTGAGTCCCATTCATCAAGAAAAAGGGTGTAGGGACAGAGAATGATTACTGGAGCAATGGCAGATTCCAGGACTGAGTTGTGAAACTGCAAAGTAAGGTAAGCCTGGAATACCTTGTTGCTATGCAAAGAGGAAGTACTCAAAACCCGAATAGGATAGATCACAAGGCAGCAGCTAGCTTGAAAGTGTTTCTTCTCGGAATATCTTGAGCATCAAAAATAGTAATGTCAGTAATAAAGTACCACACACCAAATGTGTGTGTGTGTGTGTGTGTGTGTGTGTTAATTGAGTCTTTAGAAATACTCAAAAAATACTATGGAGGGGATAAGGAGGAAGCTGTTCTTTTTTTCTAATTTTTTAAAATGTTGATTTTTGAGAGACAAAGAGAGCGTGAGTGTGGGAGAGAAAGTGAGAGAGAGAGAGAAAAGACACAGAATCTGAAGCAGGCTCCAGGTTTGGAGCCATCAGCACAGAGCCCGATGTGTGGCTCAAAACCACAAACCGTGAGATAGTGACCTAAGCCAAAGTCGGATGCTTAACTGACTGAGCCACCCAGGTGCCTGGAGAAGCTGTTTTTTACAGAAAAATGATGAAAATTAAAAGGAATGACAGATTAAAATTACCTTTAGAAACCATTAAAATAATAAATGATATAGAAAGGAATTACCAGTTGATACTAAAATCATTAGGTGAATGATTGTTGGGAAATAGGATATTCACATCATTTCAAAGATTTTATGTTAATATATAACTTACTAATTAAAAAGAGAAAAGGATATCTTAGCAATGGAAAAACCTGTCAGACATCTCAATCAAGCCTTTGAAATTAAAACTTCCAATAATAGAACCTACTGACATTATGTGCCTCCTGCTGTGATATACTGAAAAGAACACATTACCTATTTAATGTTATATCCAGAGAATATTTAATCTGAATATAACATCATAAGGTATTCATCAGACAAATTCATATTGAGGGGCATTTTGTAAAATAGTCTATTTTTTCTTTTATGCCAACATCATTAAAGGGACTAAAGGAAAGGAATGGCTCTTCTAGATAAAGAGAGATTTTACAACTAAACTCAATGTTTCAAATTGCCTTAAATCCTGCTTATTTTTTAATTATTAGAAATATGGAAGTTTGAGATATATAATATACATTAGATTTCTGTATCCATGTTTAATATTTTCTTCTGGAAATGAGGTGAGACATATATATATAACTATATGTCCCATCATTACTAAGTATTGTATATTACATATAATACAATGTTTATAAATTATTGAAGCCTTAGTAATGTCTCCATGTGATCAATAAAAAGCATTTATTTAGGGCCTATTATATACTAAGTCAATAACTGCCACAACAGAATTCAGAGGCATGTAAAAACCTCAATGGTAGAAAGTTAACAAATTAGCTTGTCAGGAAACAACAGGCAATAATATAGATATTTTTAAATGTCAAAGTCCATGGTATAAACCAGTGCGTCTGAAAAACTTTTATGTAACTACGAATCACCAAAAATCTTATTAAAAAGCATCCTCTGGGGGCACCTGGGTGGCTCAGTCGGTTAAGCCTCCGACTTCGGCTCAGGTCAGATCTCACGTTCGTGGGTTCGAGCCCCGCATCAGGCTCTGTGCTGACAGCTAGCTCAGAGCCTGAAGCCTGCTTCCGGTTCTGTGTCTCCTTCTCTCTCTGCCCCTCCCCCTCTCATGCTCTGTCTCTGTCTGTATCCAAATTAAATAAAACATTAAAAAAAAAATTTTTTTTAAAAAGCATCCTCTGATTAGGTAGGTATAGAGTGGGGTCTAAAGTGTCTTATAAACTCTAGTCTTTGGATCACAATTTAAGAAGTGAGTAATCATCCATTTCCTATATAAAAGGTAGCTACTTTTTTGCATGGACCGCAAGTTATTGTAGTATAGAGGTGGAATTTAAGGAAAGGTATTAAGCAGGCTGTGTTTTAGCTTATGGGAAAGTAATAAATTATATCATGTATCTTGAATGTATCATAGATAAGCTGCTATACAATGATTGCCACTTCAGATAGCTGTGAAATTAGGTGATTAACTAGTTGTTACTTAACCTTCTAATTTCTGTATAAGTCTAATTACATGAAATAGAAGTTGGGGTTCTGATTTTTTACTTTGCTTATCCACTTGGAGTGTCATTGTAACTACTGTATTGTAAATGATGGAAAATAATTGCATATGTTAAAAAAAATAGTGTTATATTCTAAAAAAAAAAACATTGTTTACTAAAAAAAAAGAAACAGAATATTGTTCCTATGATGTCATTAAATTTTGTTTAAACTTGAAAAAAAAAAGAAGTGAGTATATACAGTAAGAACTATAAAAGACAGAAAGTATTCAGAATTAGAGAAATTAAGAGAGGCTTTGTGGAGGAAATAAACTTTGATACTTTAACTCTTTATCAAGAAATGAAGGGTGAAGAGAAAGAAAGTCGTTTATAATAGCACTATTCATTTGTTCCCTCCTTACCCTAGGTGTTTTCTCATCATCTAGCATGTAAAAGACAGTGTGCCACAGTGAGGGCAGTGTTTGGATCATTTAATATACAGTGTCTTCTGTAGAGGAGGAGCTCAGTGAATATATTTGTTAAATCCAATTCAATTTATGGCTAGAAAAGACCCTGAAAAGAGAATTATAGAGAGAAATTATCGTTAACATGATGAAGTTGTGGGCTGGTAAAATAAGTTCTCCTGACTCCAGAGAAGCATAACTGCACCTAGACGGATAGGGTGAAGAGAGATTATGGATCATCAGGGTACATTTGATACAGTTAAAATTTTCTGAATAGAAGAATGACATTCTAAAAATGTTTTACAAAAATTAGTTTGGCAAAAAAAGTAATCTTGATTGGAAAAGGGCAAAGTGGAAGCCAGTTGGAAGCTGTTGTATAATCTGAGCAATCATTTCTCCTTCTAATTTATCAATCCTCTCCTGACATCAATAATTTTCCTTGCCATTTTCTCTTTTGTCCATATCAGACGTTCAGGAAACAAAGTTATTCTAACTCCAGGACAGTAGGGCATTGATAAATGTGAGAACCTGGTTACCTTTTCATTTTTTATGTCAAAGTTCTTACATTCACAAGTGAATTTTTTTAGTTTTTAAAGATTTCTTTTCAAGTTGACTTTTAAAAAACTTTATCTAAGCTAAAGCACTATGTTAATCATCTTAATCTGGTTCTCTCTTGAATCATTGATAAACTTTAATTAGCTAGACAATTATTGATGTTAGCTTGTTAAGCACAAACATTTAAAAGCCTCTGTGTGCTACATTTAGACCGATTAGTAAATATTCACATGCATATTGGGAATAACTTCTCTCTGTCCATGCCTTTTATTTTCATTATCTTACTGCTATCTTTTGATAAATAAAATTTATCACTTTTTAACAACAATGATCCACTTTTTCATCTATACCTAATAAACTTGAAAATTGTCTAGAAAGTTTTGGTAAATAAACAAAAAAGGTGAAATTTTACTTACCAGATAAAAACTACATTGTAAAGTTAAACATTTTAAGCATGTTGGTTTCTCTAAGAGATTTGAGAATAAATATTTAGAAATAGAAATGTGGCATTTTAGCTATCTATTCAGAATCCACACATAGTCCTGGAAAAAAGTAATAATGAATATTAATTATTTATTTCTATATAACAAATTATCACAAATTTGGTACTTTAAAAAACACAAACAAATTTGATCACAGTTTCTAAGAGTGAAGAGTCTGGGTACATTGTTATTGAGGTCTGTGTTCAGGATTTTAAAAAAGCTAACTCAACTGTAGACCACTGCATTAACTATCTTAATATTAATGGCCATCTTCCGAGTTCACTGAGGGTTGCAGAATTCAATGCATTGTGCAGTTATTGGACTGAAGTTGTTCAGGTGTTGTTCCTCATATATGGTCCTCTCCACAAGATGGAAAATTGTTAACTCAAGAACAATAGGAATATATTTCCCTTCTTAGAGTCTTTCTGCCTTTTCCACTTCTCACCTCTAGACTCTTTCAAAGGGGTCACTTGGGTCAGACTCATCCAGAATGACCTTTTTGATTAGGAACTCTAATTATGGACACAAAATACCTTCATCCACCCATGACCTAATGTAATCATTTGAGTACTTTCTCATCATATTCATAGAGGTCACTCACAATCAAGGGTTGGTGTTGTATAGCACATGTACGTGAGGAGGGTGTGTGGGGAGAAGGGAAAACCAAAAAATTAAAGAGTTAGAAAAAAATAATGGTGAATATTTAGTCTGCCCCATTGTGGAGAAAAAAAAATCATTAAAAAGAGTATAATAGTTTTGTTTACAAAATACTTCTTAATTATGTTAATTTAAATGATAAAAATATGACAAAATCTGAAAAACTTGGAAAATATTTTACATTTATTATCTAAATTGTTGATATGCAAATATCACTTAGAAATTAATAAGAAAAATAATATCAGTGGGAGAATGGAATGATTATATGTACAAGAATCTTAAAACATCAGATAAACACATATTCATATCAATTTAATTCTGCTATATTCTGTGCTAAGTACATGCTATGAATTAATCTTCACAATGAGTTTGTGATGAAATAATATTACGCTGGCTATGAGTTGAACTGTATCCCCTCCAAAAGGATATGTTGGAGTTCTAACCCCCAGTACTTCATAATGTAAACTTATTTGGAGATCGGGTCTTTACATAATTAATCAAGCTATAATTAAATCATTTGAGTGGGCCTTAATCCAATATGACCAGTAGACTTATAAAAGGGGGAAATTTGACACAGAGATATACACACACACACACACACACACACACACACACACACACGCAAAGAAGATGTGAATAGACACAGGGAAAACAGCCATCTATAAACCAAAGAGAGAGGTCTCAAACATTTCCTTCCCTTCAAGCCCCTTGAAAGGAACCAATTCTGCTGGCATGTAGATTTTAAATCTCTAGCCTTCAGAACCATAAGAAGATAAATTTCTGTTTGTAAGCTAACCATTTGTAGTGCTTTGTTACAACAGTCATAGCAAATAAATAAAATACCTTTTATGCTTAAAGGAAAATGATGCCTTAGATTAATCGTCTTGTCCAAGGGCATACATCCAATGATATCAGAGCTTTTTCCCAAACTCAGCTTTCCGTGATGAAAGCCATGTCCTCAACCACTCTATTGCACTAAAGATACATAAATAGTCAACACATGAAAACAGTTCTACATAGAAATCAATAGAAACAATACTTAAAGAGGCAATATATCTTGATGAGGGAACATAAGGCAGGCTGAGGTCAAAATACAAGCCAGCACCCTCCCCCCACCCCTAGGTGGGATATGCGTGATATTCTTCAGGCACTCCTCTTTACGTGAAGCAAGGGGAAAAAAAAGAAAACATTAACTGATGGAGATCACAATCATGTAGGACATGAGTCTCCATCAGTTTACAAATGTTTTGGTAAATTACAAGAAAAAGGTGATCTTATCAATAGCCTAATCTCCAGAAACCTATAGAATCAGTTTCCAGGTGTCTCAACCCCCCTCATAGTGATATGGGGAACAAAGACAAGAAGAAAATGGCAGGTAAAATTAAATTTCCTTGTAACCTGCAGCCCATTGATAACAACTTGAGACTGGTGGGTACTCTACTGTCTTACTCTTAATGCTTTACGAGAGAAAAAATAATGTTAGCTTGACAATAGCTTGGCTTCCAAAATCCTATTAATCTTCTTTAGTATATGAAAATCTCTTGGAAAACTTTCCCTTGACTTTACCTCACCCCACCTCCCAAATATATAACCAGTCTCTCCACAGGGTCCAGGGCAGCTCTTCCTACCCATGGATCCTGTCCCTGTGCTTTAATAAAATCACCTTTTTGCACCAAAGAATTTTTCTCGGCCATTGGCTATGGACATCACCCCACCATCACCCCAAAAGTTCATATCTTACTTGCTTACCAATACAAAAAAAATTTTAATAATAAGTACTGCAGTGGGAGATGGCTTACTAAATTTTCACTCCTGCCCACTGTTACTTGGTGTGTAAATTAACAAAAACTCATTCATGATCTTTGATAACTTGGCAAAATAAATATAAAGGAATCCTTAGAAATTATTATCATTTTACTAATAAATAATTTATCCTGTAATTTAATTAAAAGTGTGCAGAAAATTTGATCATTGCAATATGTTTTATAGTACCAAAATATTGGAAACATTCAAAATAATGAACAATAGGGGAATGTTTAAACAGACTGTGGCACATTCATATGATGGATTTTACATAGTTATTAAAAGTGATGATGAAAAAAATGATTAATAAATTTTTTTGAAGAAACATTTTTTTTAAGTTTTTGTTGAAAAGTTTCAAATGGCATGACAACGATTGAGAAAGGGACATCAGCAAGAAGGCAGAATAAGTGTTTTCTGTGGACATCCCACCACCACCAGGGCATCAATTTTAACAATTACCACAGATGATACTATCTTTATGGGAGCCCAGGAATCCAGCAGAGTAGTTCTAGCATATTAGAGCAAAAATTTGGGAATTCATACATTGAATAGAGTAAGAATAGTTTCGGTTTACCCATATCATGTCACCCAAGATGGCACAGCTGAAGACCAAAAGAGATTTTCTCTGCCCATGAATTTTCTCATGGGGAAAAATTGAGACTGTGAGTGTCTGACCAGCTTCCCCACCTGTGCAGGATGGGGCCCACAGACCCACTTACTCTTCTCCCCACCTAGAATACTGAGATGACTACAAACATAAGAAGTTCAGAGAAACTGGGAGCACAACAACCAAGGCTCGGGACTCAGCAAAAGTAGGTTACTATTCAACTCACTACTCATTCTACTAAGCTTTTCAGATTACCAGCCCACATGCTTCTGCAGATGCCTCACCTGCAGACCCCTCTAACTAGCCCACAGGCAAGCCCAAAGCTCCAATGCTTGCACAACTCACCCACAATCCTCTACCCCATCTTGGCCAGATTCCAGCATACACTTTTACAGGCAAAAAGTGTGAGACTTTGCAGTTGTCTATCAGGTAAACACTGAAAGCTACCCAATTCTGTGGGATTGAGAAGAGACTCACAAACTTGAGGACTTCATGGTATTCTCCTGGGGAAACAAGTGGAAGGTTTTTCACTCTTATTTGTCTTAACAGGATTGAGGGAAAACATACAATAGCAAGAATCGCCCCACACACAAGAGGGAACAAATATAGAGAAAGCACATCCATAGAAAATGTCTGAAAATGCCTAAGAATCCCTAACTAAACTAAATTGTGAAAATATTTCTCCCCTGAGCCAGTCAGTAAAGTTTGAAGGAAATGGATGCTTCTTCAAATGCAAAGACAACAGTCCAAGAGTTCAACAAATATTAAAAAACAAGGAAACATGGCACCGCCAAAGGAACTAAATAATTTTCAGGTAACACACAAAAATTGGAGATCTACTAATTGCCTAAAAAAGAATTCAAAATAATTGTTTTAGGAGTGCCTGGGTGGCCCAGTCGGTTAAGTGTCCAACTTCAGCTCAGGTCATGATCTTGCAGTTCATGAGTTCAAACCCTTCATTGGGCTCTGTGCTAACAGCTCAGAGCCTGGAGCCTACTTCAGATTTTGTGTCTCCCTGTCTCTCTGTCCCTCTTCCACCTATGTTCTGTCTCTGAAAAATAAATAAAAACATTAAAAAAATTTAAAAACCCAAATAATTGTCTTAAAGATCAGTGAACTTTAAGAGGACAAAGGCAACTCAATAAATTCAGAAAAATAATACGTAAACAAAATGAGAGTATCAACAGAGAGATAGAAATCATAAAAAATAAAAAAACAGAAATTCTAGAGCTAAAGAATATAATGTAACGAATACCAAATGCAATAGATAATCATGGAAAATTTGATCAAGCAGAAGAAAGAATATGTGAACTCAAAGACAGATTATTTGAAATAATCCAACTAAAGGAAAAAAATTGAAGAATTACATGAATTATGTGAAAAATCAAGTGAAAAATATACACATTAAGGGAGTTCCAGAAGAAGGAGAGAGAAAGAGAGAAAAGGGGACAGAAACTTATTTAAAGAGATGATGGCTGAGAAGATTCCTGGGGAGGGGACAGAGTAGGAGAATCCTAAATTCACCTTATCCCATAAATACAATTAGACAATACCTACATCAGTACTCACAAAATGTGAACAGTCTGTCCAATAAATTGCATCAGTAATCGAAAAACTCACAACAAAGAAAAGTCCAGGACCAGATGGCTTCAAAAGTAAATTCTAACAAACATTTAAAAAAGAATTAAAACATTTTATTCTCAAACTACTCCAAAACAATAAAAGAGGAAGTAAAACTTCCAAATTTATTCTATGAACCCTGCATTTCCTAGATACTCAAACTGGATAATAAAACAAACAAACAAACAAAAAAGAACAATAGGCCAATATCTCTCATGAACTTTGATGTAAAAATCCTCAACAAAATATTAGCAAACCAAATCCAACAAAACATTAAACACATCATTGGGGCACCTATGTGGTTCAGTCAGTTAAGCATCTGACTTCGGCTCAGATTATGATCCTGCAATTTGTGGGTTCGAGCCCCATATTCTGCTTCAGAATCTGTGTTTCCCTCGCTCTCTGCCCCTCCCTCGCTCTCATGCTATGTGTCTCTAAAACATAAACATTAAAAATTTTTTAAAGACATCATTCACCACAATAAAGTGAGGTTTGTTCCTATGATGCCAGAGTGGTTCAATATTTGTAAATCAATCACCGGGATACCTTACATTAATAAGAAAAAGCATAAAAGCCATATGGTCATTTCATTAGACGCAGAAAAAGATTTTGATAAAGTACAACATTCGTTCATGATAAAAACCCTCAACAAAATAGGTTTATAAGCTACATAGCTCAACATAATAAAGGCCTTATATGAAAAACCCCACAGATAACGTCATACTCAATGGAGAAAAACTGAGAGCTTCCCCTCTAACACCAGGAACAGGACAAGGATGTCCACTCTCATTCATCACTTTTATTCACCATAGTCCTGAAGTCCTGAAATCAGACATGAAAAATGAATAAAAAGCATCCAAATAGGTAAAAGAAGAATAAAAGTTTCACTGTTTGCAAATGATATGATACTGTTTGTAGAAAACACTAAACATTGCACCAAAAAACTGAAAAAACTGCTAGAATTGATCAAATGAACTCAGTAAAGTTGTAGGATCTAAAAATCAATCTACAGAAATCTGTTGCATTTCTATACACTTTTAATAAGACAGCATGAGAAATTAATAAAGGAATCTCATTTATAACTACACCAAAAATAATAAAATATTTAGGAATAGACTTAACCAAGCAGGTGAAAGACTTGTATTCTAAAAACTATAAAACATTGATAAGAGAAATTGAAGATTGCACAAATAGAAAGATATTCCATGCTTATGAATTGGAAGAATCAAATGTCCATACTACATGAAGGAATCTACAGATATAATTCAATCTCTATCAAAATACCAACAGCATTTTTCACAGAATTAGAACAAAAATCCTGACATTTGGGAGAGTTGAATTAAGATGGCAGAATGACATGGAGACCCTGAGCTTCTCTTGTCTCTGAAACGCAGCTAGATCATCACCAAAAAATTTTTGAACACCTAGGAAATTGATCTTTGGATTAACACAACAATCTGCCATACCTTGAGCCTCAGAACCTGGCAGCTACATGGTGCTGAGAGGTCAGCTGGGGCAGAGAAAAGCCATGGAGGGCAGGGAGCTGTTTTTGCAGAGAGGGGACAGAGAAAGTGAAAGGGGGAGATTGCAGTGTTTTAGGATCATGCAAGAAAAGCACCCCCCCCCCAAAGCATCTGGAGAGAAAGAGAGAGAAAAAGTGAAAAATCTCGCAGAAGACTGAACAAGAAATCTGTTCCTCAAAACCACTGGAAGCGAGGAGAAGGTTTCAATACCACCAGGATTCTATAAATAGTGGAGTGCACAATCTAAGTTTCAGAGCTCCATGCCTGGTGGTGCTTTGGTGAAGAAGTAGGGTGAATCCCCAGGATCAGGCAGCAGGGGCTGAGGGGTTCCATGTGCTAAGGGGAGAAGTGATTCCTCTGCTTGGAGAGCATTTGGTAGAGGCCATACCGCTTCTCCACAGACAAAAGTCCTAGGGGACCCAAGAGAGCAGACACATTTGCTGGTATTGAGACAAAGATACCAGAGTGTGGTGATACCTGGCACTGGTTGGGGTGTGTGTTGTGGTTTGCCATAACCTCTGAACCTCTGCCACTGTGTGATTGCATGTATGCTTTCTGGGGCAAGCCGGCACCCAGCCATTGCTCTGTGAGACCCTCCCCCAGAAAGTCTGAGATAAAACTGGAGGGAGGTGCCACCTGGCAGGTGGACAACTTGGACATGGACGTGGTAGAGGCAGTGAGTGGATAGAGGCCTGAGACAAAGGAGGAGTACTTGATCATGGGTCAAAGAGGGTGCAAGTTTCCTGTGACAGAGACTAGGGAGCTAGGTGAAGTCATTTCCATCTCTCGAGTGCCACACTGATCCACCCCAGTAAACTAAGCCGCACCACCTAGTGGAGAACAGAGCCATTACACCACGCCCTGCCCAACTGAGCCCTACAAGCACATCCCCTAAAAGACTAGCACAAGTCACTCCACCTGCTTAGTGTACAGGCTGTAGAAGGCTTCACAGTTTCAGTTCTAGGGGAAACTGGATGTAACTTCATTCGGGTTTCATTCCGTTTGCTCGTTCATTTATTAGTTCTTTTTTTCACCTCTTTTTTTGCTTAAACTGTTTTCTTTTTTTCTGGTTTTTTTTCTTTTTTTCCTCATTCTTAGATACAGAAAGAGAAAAATTTGTTTATATGCTTTTATTTTATTTTTTGTTTTTAAAAATTTTAGCTATATTTCATTTTATTTATTTCATTTTGTTCTCTTTTATTCTATAAGTTTTTAAATTTTTAAATCTTTTTTTTATCTTTTTTCTTTTTACCCCCTTTTCTCTATCAAACTCCTTTCAACAAGCTGACCAAAACAAACCTGGGATCTAATTTCCTTTATTTGATTTTTTGTTTTGTTTTTAATTTTTTAATTTTAATTTTTTAGTTTATTAAGTTTCTTCCTACAAAATGACAAAATGAAGGCATTCATCACAAGAGAAAGAACAGAAAGAAATGACAGCCAGGGACTTAATCAACACAGATATAAGCAAGATACCTGAACTAGCATTTAGAACCACGATAATAAGAACACAAACTGGGCTTGAAAAAGGAATCCCCCATTTTGTGGAGAGCAAGGAAATAAAACCTAGTCAGGACAAAATTAATGCTACAACTGAGATGTAATGTTGAATGGATGCCATGAAGCAAGGATGGACAAAGAAATGTGAATTCACGATTCAGAAGATAAAATTATGGAAAATAATGAAACAGAAAATAAGAGGAAAACAAAGGCAAAAGATCATCATGCAAGACTTAGAGAACTTATGGACTATAAAAGGAATATCATCTGAATCATAGGAGTCCCAGAAGATGAAGAGAGGGGAAAATGGGTAGAAGGTTTATGTGATCAAATTATAGTGGAAAACTTTCCTAATCTGGATTAAGACACAGACATCCAAATACAAGAAGCATAGAGAACTCCCATTATATTCAACAAAACCTAATAACCAACAGGCATATAATAATGAGATTCACAAAATATGCAGACAAGGAAAGAATTATGAAAACCTTAAGGAAAAAAAATTCCTTAACCTATAAGGGAAGACAGATCAGGTTTGAACCAGACCCATCCACAGAAACTTGACAGGTCCGAGAGGAAGGCAGGATATATTCAACATGATAAATTGGAAAAATATGCAGCCAGGAATTATTTATCCAGCAAGGCTGTCATTGAAAAAAGAAAGAGAGAGTTTCCCAGAAAAACAAAAACTAAAGGAATTCCTGACCACTAAACCAGCACTGCAAGTGGGTTTTTTTTAAGAGGGACCCTTTGAGAGGAGAGAAGACAAAGCAAAACAAAAAAGGCCAAAAGCAACAAAGACTAGAACAGAGAACATCATCAGAAACATCAACTCAACAGACAACACAAAGGTGCTAAATTTGTATCTTTCAGTACTCACTCTAAATGCCAACAGACTAAATGTTCTAATCAAGAGACACAGGGTATCAGAATGGATAAGGAAACAAGGCCCATCTACCTACATATATTATGAGTATTCCTCAGCAATCAAAAAGTGAAATCTTGCCATTTGCTACAATATGGATTGAACTAGAATGTATTATACTAAGCCAAAATGATTTTACTCATGTGGAATTTAAGATACAAAACAGATGAACATAAAGGAAGGGAAAAAGAAGCAAAAATAATGTAAAACAGAGAGGGAGACAAATTATAAGAGACTCTTAAAGACAGAGGACAAGAATTGCTAGGTGGGTGTTGAGTGGGGGGATGGGCTAAAGGTGTGAGGGGCATTAAGGAGGACATGTTTGGATAAGAACTGACTGTTATATGTAAGTGATGAATCAATAAATTGTATTCCTGAAATTATTACTACACTATATGTTAACTAACTTGGATTTAAGTGAAAGAAAGGAAGAAAGAAAGGAATGAGGAAAGAAAGAACGAATGAACAAATAATCCTAAAATTTGTATGGAATCACAAAAGACACTTGAATAGTTAAAGCAGTCTTAGAAAAGGAAAATAAGACTGGAGCTATCACAATCCCAAATATCAAGATATATTACAAACTGTAGCAATGAAAAAAGTATGGTACTCAGAAAAACAGACACATAGATCAATAGAACAGAATAGAGAAACTAGAAATAAACTCATGATTTTATGGTCAACTAATACTTGAAAAAGGCATCAAGTATATGCAATGGGAAAGAGTCTCTTCAACAAATGGTTTTGAGAAAACTGAACAAAAGAATAATATTGGACCACTTTCTTACACCATACACAAAAATGAATTCAAAATAGATTGAGGATCTAAATATGAGACCGGAAACCATAAAAATCCTAGAAGAGAGAATAGGCAATAATATATAGAAACATTTTTCTACATATGTTCCCTGAGGCAAGAGAAATAAAAACAAAAATTAATTATTGGGGCTACAGCCAAATAAAAAGCTTCTGCACAGATAAAAATCATCAACAAAATGAATAGACAACATACTAAATGGGAGAAGATTCTTGCAAATGGGATATCTGATAAAGAGTTAGTATGCAAAATATATAATGAACTTATACAACTGGAAGCCTTCATAAAAACTAATAATTCAATTTAAAAATGAGCAGAAGACATGAACAGACATTTTCCAAAGAAATCTACAGATAGCCAACACACACATGAAAAGGTGTTCAATATCAACCAACACCCAGGAAATGCAAATCAAAACTATAATGAGATATCACCTCACATCTGTCAAAATGGCTAAAATAAAAAATGCAGTAAATAACAGGTGTTGGCAAGGATATGGAGAAGGAACTCTTAAGTACTCTTTGTGGGAATGCAAACTGGTGCAAGCACTGTGAAAAACAGTAGGAAATTTCCTCAAATACTAAATAGAGAATTACCATGATGTAGTAATCCACTACTAGTATTTATCCAAAGAATATGAAAACATTAGTTCACAAAGATATGTGCACCTCTATGTTTATTGCAGCATTATTTATAATAGCCAAATTATGGAAGCAACCAATGTGTCTATCTATAGGTTAATGGATAAAGAAATGGTATATATACACAATTGCCTATTGCTCAGCCGTAAGAAAGAATAAAATCTTGCCTTTTGCAACAACATGGAAGGAACTAGAGGATACAAAGCTAAGTGAAATAATTCAGAGAAAGAAAAACACTTTATGATTTTCCTCATGTGGAATTTAAGAAACAAAATAAATGGACAAGAAATAAAGAGACAAACCAAAAATCAGACCCTTAAAAAAAGAAATTAATGGCTACCAAAGCAGTCATATGTGGGGGATGGGTAAAACAGGTGAAGGCATTTAAGAGAACACTTACCATGATAAGCACTAAGTAATGTATAGGATTGTTGAATCACTATGCTGTACACCTGAAACTAATGTAACACTTAAATTAAAATAAAATTTTAGTAAAGAAAGAAATAAAGGCTGAAACCTACCAGATAAAGACTTTCCCAGACAAACAAGAACTGAGGGAGATTATTATCATCACTAGACCTACCTTACAAAAATTGCTAAAGGGAATTCTTCAAGGTGAAATAAAGGAGCACTAATTAGTATCATGCAAACCTGAAACCATAAAATCACTATTAAAAGTAAATGCATGTTGAAATCAGATCCCTCTAATAATATAATGGTAGTATCTAAACTCTGAACCCTTGGCTAAAGGTTGAAAGGTAAAAGTATTAGAAAGAATTATAGTAACATTAATTCCTTAATGGATGCACAGTACAAAACTACATAAAGGTGATATCAAAAACAAAATGGAATAGGGTGAGTAAAACAGTAGATATTTTGTATGCAATTAAAGTGAAATAATTATCTTAAAATAAACTACTATAACTATAAGATGCTTTAGGTAGGCTTTATTGTGACCACAAAGAAAACACCAATAGTAGATTTATAAGAGCTAAAGAGAAAAAAGTCAACACACACACTGCTATGGAAAATTATTAATCACAAAGAAAGACAGCAAAAAAGGAAAAAAGAGACTAAAAAACAACTTGAAAACAATTAAAAAGAGAGCATTAGGAAGTCCTTATCTTTCAATAATGCTTTAAATTTAAATGAATTAAATTCTCCAAAAAAAAAAAAAAAGACAAAAAAAACAGTTACTGGAGCAACTGAGAGGCTCAATCAGTTGAACATCCAACTCTTGATTTTGGTTCAGATCATTATCTCAGGGTAGTGGGATCAATCCCTGCATTGGACTCCATGCTGAGTGTAGAGCCCACTTAAGAGTCTCTATCTCCCTCTGCCCCTCTCCCCTACGCATATACTTTCTATCTCTCTGTCTAAAAAAATATGTTTTAAGTGACTGAATGTAATGTAAAAATAAATAAATAAAAAACATGATCCAACAGTATGCTGCCTACAAGAAACTTATTTTACCTTTAGGAACACACAGACTGAAAGTAATGAGATGGAAAAAGATATTCAATGCAAATGGGAATCAAAAGAGAGCAGCTGTAACTACTTATATCAAACTGAATAAACTTTAAGTTTAAAACTCTAACTAGACACACATAAGGTCAATAAAGGGTTTAGTTCATCAAGAGGATATAACATTTATAAATATATATGTACCCAACACTGCAACACTTAAATATATTAAACACCATTAACATTTATGAAGGAAGAAATAGACAATGATGTAATCATAGTAGAGGCCTTCAATACCCCACATTCAAAAACTGATAGGTCATCTAAACAGAAAATCAACTGGGAAACATTGGACTTGAATGTCCAACTTGAATGTTGGACTTAACAGACAAATACAGAATATTGCATTCAACAACAGAAAAATACCCATTTTTCTCAAGTGAACACAAATCATTCTCCAGGATAGACTATGTTAGGTCACAAAACAAATCTTAATAAATTTAAGAAAATTGAATTCATATCATGTATCTTTTCCAACCACAATGATGTAAAACTAGAAATCAATAACAGGAGGAAAATAGAGAAACTCACAAATATGAGGACATTAAACAGTACTCTCTTGAGAAACCAATAGGTCATAGATGAAATAAAAAGGAAATTTAAAAAAAATGTCATGAACATTGAACAGCACACCAACTTTTATGGAATGTAGAATGCAGTTTTAAGAGAGATGTCTACATTAAGAAAGAAAATATATCATAACACATAACTTAAGGAACTACAAAAAGAAGAACACACTAATCCCAAACTTAGGAGAAAGAAGGAATTAACAGATATCAGAGTAGAAGCAAATGGATTGAAGACAAGAAAAACAATAGAAAGAATCAACAAAACTAAAAGCTACTTTTTTGAAATGGCTAACAAAATTGACAAATCTTTGGCTGGTCTAAGTAAAAAAAGAGATGACTACAGTAAAATCACAAATAAAACAGGGGACATTATAACTGATAACACAGAAACATAAAAGGTTATAAGAGACTACTATAAACAATTATATGCCAACAAACTGGATAACCTATAAGAAATTATAAAATCCTAAAAATGTACAATAATACAAAGACTGAGTCATGAAGAAATAGAAAATCTGAAGAGATAATAGGAGTAAAGAGATTGAATCTGTAAATAAAATTCTCCCAACAAAGGGAAGCCCAGACCAGTTGCCTTCACTGGTGAATTCTGCTAAACATTTAAAGAGGTAACACCAAAGAAGTAACACCGATTTTCTCAAACTATTCCAAAAAATTGAAGAGGAGAGAATACTTCTATACTCATTTTATGATGCCAGCAGCACCCTGATATCAAAGATATAAAGAAAAAAATTACAGCTGAGCATCCCCATGGATATAAATGCAAAAATCTTCAACGGTACTAGCACACTGAATTCAACAGCACATTAAAGGATCATATATCATGAGTAAGTGACATTTATTCCTGGTATGCAAGAATGGCTCAACATAATGCAGATCAACTAGTGTGACACACGACATTAACAGAATGAAGGATATAATTCATATCACCATCTCGATTGGTGCACAATAAGCATTTGACAAAATTCAACATCGTTTCATAATACAATCTTTCAACAAATTGATATAAAGGAGTGTATCTCAATATAATAAAGGCCAAACATGACAAGCCCACAGATAATATCATACTTGACAGTGAAAAGCTGATGTCTTTCTCTCCAAGATTAGCAATAAGACAAGAATGCCAATTTTTCCACTTCTATTCTACATAGTACTACCTATCCTTGCCAAAGCAATTAGGCAAGAAAAAGAAAAAAAAATTCCAAATAGGTAAGAAAGACTAAAATTGTTTGTTTAAAGATAATAATTTTATTTAGAGAAAATCCTTAAGACTCTACCAAAAAAAAAAAAAAAAACCAGCCTGTTAGAACTAAGAAAAGAATTCAGTAAAGTTGCAGTATACAAAATCAATACATGAATTTAATACACAAATATATGTTGCATTTCTATACCTAACAAGTATGTGTCAGAATAAGAAAATAAGAAAACAGTCTCCTTTACAATAGCGTTAGAAATAATAAAATACTAAAAAATGTGATGAATGAGCTGTAAAACCTGTACACTGAAAATTATAAAACATTAGGGAAAACACTGGAAGAAGTCATTAATAAATTGAAAGATAGCCTATATTCATGTATTAAAAAAATCAAAATTACTAAAATATCTGTATTACCTAAAAGGATCTACAAATTCTGTGCAATTCCTATGAAAATTCCAAAGATACTTTTTTTACAGAAATAGAAAAAGGAATCCTAAAATTCACATGCAACCAAAAAGTACTGCAAATAGTCAAAACAATCTTGAGAAAGGACAAAGCTGGAGGCATCACACTTATTGATTTCAAACTAGATTATAAAACTATAGTAATTGTATTATGGTGCTAGTATAAAAACAGAATGATATAGTCAAATTTAGCAAATGTAAAATATTGCAACCTGTTTTACAGATTATTTTACAAAGAAATAAAACTTAACAGATGTCGTTTTAAAACACTTACCACTATTTTTTCTTCTTTACTCCTTATGCAAGTTAACCCCTATCTTGAAACGTTTCTATTTGTTTTCTTATGTGTTGTTTTTTCTTATTATTCTGTGATTACTATATGATTTTTACTTTTTATAATGTTTACATAAATGGTTTCATACAGTGGCATTAGATTTCCCTTTAAAAAAAACTTGCTAAAAATGTTATATACATGATGACACAATCGTGTACAAGTACTTAAATGGACTGGTGGTAGTTTTAAATTAAAATTATTGTAAATACAAATTATGGTATTAGTTGTGTGTTTCTTCTGGAGATATTCTCTGATATTTTCTTGCCTTTGTCACTTTTGCTCTTTGCACTCAGAGTCTCCTTTAATATTTCTTACAGGAATTCTTTAGTTTCAGAAACTCATGTAGTTTTTGTTTGTCTGGGAAACTCTTTCTCTCTCCTTCTCTTCTGACTGGTAGCCTAGCTGGATACAGTATTCTTGGCTGTAGATTTTTCCAATCCATCACTTTGAATATATTATGCTACTCCCTTCTGGCTTTCCAAGTCTCTGTTGAGAAATCTCCAGCTAGCCTTATGGGTTTTCCCTTATAAATTAAGGATTTCTTTTGCCTTGCTACTTTTAAGATTTATTCTTAAAATTTAATTACAATATATCCTCATGTTGGCCTGCTTTTATTAATTTTGTTGGGAGTTGTCTATATTTCCTGGATCTGGATGACTGTTTCCTTCCTTAGATTAGGGAAGTTTTCGGCTATTATTTCTCAAGGAAATGTTCTGCCACCTTTTCTCTCTCTTCTTCTGGGACTCCTATAATATGAATGTTATAACGTTTGATGAAGTCCCTAAGTGTATTCTTTTGTAACATAATTCTTCTTTCTCTCTTTTGGTCAGCTTCTTTATTTTCCACTATTTTGTCTTCTAAGTCACTAATTTGTTCCTCTGCTTCTTTCAGCCAGCTTTTCATTGTTATCAAGCCTGTCTCCAACCTCATTTATTTCATATGCAAATAATATGTATAATTTCATAAGGAACATTCATAAATCAATGAACATATATAAGCTGAGGGACTTATTCAACTATTAGTATTATGTAGGTGACAGTGGGGTCTAAAAAGTGTTTAATATATAAGCCAAAGTTATATAAATATGTGTAAAATCTGTATGGATGCATATTAGATTATAATTCATTTGAAACAAAAAATTAAAATAAAGCACATTAGTCCACTAGAGATATAAAGAGTTACAAAGAAAGAAAATATCTGCATAAATATAAGTAGGAATGGGTGAACATAAAATGTAATTTATGTTAAGGAGAAAAATGACATTGAAATACATGATCTTTACTAATAAGACAGTAAAATTCTTTGAAATTGTCAAGCCATGAACAGAGATTGGAATAATAAAGCCAAATGTGCTTGATTATCCTGGTATTTGTTAAAATAACACAGTGAGTCCTATGATAAAAACTCAGACACCTACAATTGGTACAGTAAAACCTATAGCCATGACCAGAGGCCAGCTTCAAGAACTTAAGAAGTCCAGAAAGCAGTTATCAGAGCAGAAGGTATGTCCTGGAAATCCTGGATACTTTTTTTGTTTCTCTGGAACCTCAATTTTGGTTCATATAGTTCTCACTCACTTTATATTTCATCAACAACCCCTCTCACTTAAACATTTTTCCTTGTTCTTGTGTTTCGGCTTCCAAAACATTGCATATTCCTATGGCAAAAGTCGCTCAACTTTGTACTGCTGCTTCTCAGGATTGATATACCGGCTATGAAACATAATGCCTGATGCCTCAATTTTACTTGTAGATTTCAGGCAATTAAGCAGTTGTACAATGAAATGGCATCTATACAACCATATCAAATAAAAATAGACTGTAATGCTTTTCAGCATTGCAATAGGTGTTTGCTGCTAATATTCATAAGATGGTAAAAAGAAAATAATCCTGGACTTGGATTCAAAGGATTTCAATTTGCTTTTGAGTGATTTTACTTTTACATTAGATTAGATATATAAATACCAAATATTAGTCAAACTTTCTGCATCTCAGTTTAGGCATGTATTTATTAAAATTTTGGAATGTTTACTTAGTTTTGACAGACACAAAGAGAGAGAGAGAGTGGGGGAGAAGCGGAGAGGGAGGGAGACAGAATCTGAAGCAGGTTCCAGGCTCGAAACTGTCAGCACAGAGTCCAACACAGAGCTCAAACCAAAGAACCATGAGATCATGACCTGAGCCAAAAAGTCAGATGTTTAACCGACTCAACCAGCCAGGTGTCCCTCAGTTGATGCATTTGTAACAGCATTGGACAAACTACTCTGAAGAATCAGATAGTAAATATTTTAGTTTTTTGAGTTATACTTCTCTTTCAGGAATACTTAAGTCTGCCTTTGTACTCCAAAGCAACCATAAATAATACATAAATGCCTGGCATGGCTATGATCCAATAAAATTTTATTTACACAAGCAAGTGGTTGGCCAGATTTAACCCATAGGCCATTATTTGCCAAATCCTGATCTATGAAGCAGGCATAATCATGCCAGTTCTAGCTCTTTCCAAAGGACTGATATAAATGATCAACACATGGAAACGGACTCCTTCATAAACTATAAATTGCTATAGTCTTGCATAATGTTATTATTAGTAATTTCTTATAAACTTAACATTCATTATGTGAGATACTTTTATGTTAAAACATCATAATATGTTCCTTCAATACCATAGCAAATAATTTCATTCACATCCACGAACAATTTGACTGTAAAATCTGCTCTGTATTATTGAAATACAAAATTCTAGATTTTTAAATATATCGTTATGTGTAAAATTTTGCTTCTTCATCAATGAAAAGTATATAGATAAAACATTGCTATATTTTATTTGATTAATACACATATATAAAACTGTAGGAGTAAATTATAAAGGCAAATAAAATTGATGATGCCAAATTAAAAGTATATAACATGACACACTTTTTTTACGGTGCTACCTTAAAGAGATAGAATGTTCTGAACTGGATTTCCATCAAGAGTCTTAAGAGATGATGCTATACATTTAAATAGATTTTAATTCATTCTAAATTATAATTGAAATACAAAGCACATGAGATGACCACATTAAAGAGTCATTGTTGAACAAGACAGAGCTTGATGGCAGTTTTGCTGTCTGCTTGGGAATGCTGAGCAGAGACAATGGCACTTCTGCTAGGAAATCTGCAAGAGCACATTTTATGGACATCTCTGAGGAGCAATTAAATTAACTGAATTCAATTAAAAATTGGCTTGAAATCAAGAGGATATGAACTTAGCCAAGAGAATAGAGCTATGCATTAATTTTTTTAAACCCCAGACTTTGAGGTAGAGGTAGAGCATTGCACCAATTCTTTCAGATGCTATCTAGAATGAGATTGTGTCGTTACTATGATTGCAAATCATATTAATAAGCAAGGACCTTTAGGGATTATTTCCAGGTCACTACTTCAAAGGCTAAACTAAGGATCTGAGTATGAACCCAAAGTATTTAGTTAGAAATCTCTTATACACCACTGAAATTATTCTAAGTACAATTTGTTTGACAGAAGCTAGATATGTCTTAAACTAATTATGTGATACATTGAAAACCACAGAACTTTGTAAGTTAATTATTTTGATCTAGTTAATTATCATGATTTTATGTATTTTTTTTTGCTTTACTGTTCCCTGAATTAGCCTCATAAAAGCACGTGCGGCGCGCACACACACATGCATACAAGAAACCATAATCTATAAGACTATTCCAAAAAGCTTGTCATTCTATTATAAACATTTAGGTGAATAGATTAAAAAAAGAGATAGAAGATTATCAATTTTTCTGAACACTTTTAAGCGTTTTTTTATTTTATTTTTTGAGAGACGAAAGGACACAGAGTGCGAGCAGGGGAGGGGCAGAGAGAGAGGGAGACAGAATCCAAAGCAGGCTCCAGGCTCTGAGCGATCAGCAGAGAGCCAAATGTGGGGCTCCAACCCATGAACACAAGATCATGAACTGAGCTGAAGTTGGACACTTAACCGACTGAGCCACCCAGGTGCCTGGGATTATCTAGTTGTATTATTGAAAATTTACTACTAAATGATAGTTTGGATACCAAGAACTATCAAATGTAGAGTATGTGTCTCTTCTTCTTAGGCATTTTTATATTTATTGATTAAATACATGCTAATGTTTGACTTTGATTTGTGGACCCAGTAGAAAGTCTTGCTTGTGGTGTAGAAAATGAAAAACTATCTGATTTAATAATAGATATTAAGTGTTATTAACATAATATAAATGATGAAATATTATTATAATTAATTTCTGGATATATTATGTATATATTATGTCTAGAAGAATTGTGTTGAGTTACCACTAAGGATGCAGCAACAAAATATATTGCTCACTGCTGCGTGCCATGTGCTGTTTACTGTGTTAAGCATTTTAGTTGCATTTTTCACTTACTGCATCACAATAACTTTATGAAAGAAGTATTATTACTATTTCCCACCTTATATTTGAGGAACTAAGAATGATAATCAGTACTTAACACTTCTTACCATTAATGAACAACTCTATAAGGTGAACATTATTCTCCCCATTTTATTGATAAAGAAACAGATTCAGAAGTTAAGAAACTCAAATAAATGGCAGTATTACTAATTAAACCCAGTATTCTTATTTCAGAATTAGCTCCCTTAGCCAATACAATACACAAAGTATAACTAGCAATATCAGTATCAGTGTTAAAAATGATTTGGCTATATGATACTGAAATTATTTTTACAGCTAGTATTAGAACATTATTTAGGAAGGAAGTATCTTTTTTTTTTTCGGATAAATACATTGGTAGGTAAGATTTGGAGGTAAGATTTGAATACACGGGTATAGGGACATGATTGCAAACAAGTTAATTTTTCAGTCATTGTTTCTGGAAAGGAAGAGAAAAAAGATGGAAAGGAAAATGGCTATATAATTATAAGGAATTTTCAATATAAATGTCTAATATTTAATATCACATTATATATTGTGTGGCTTGTAACATAATTTCTCCACAGATGTGAAATTGGGGTTTTAAAGCATTCTTATTAAGACTTGGGAGACAGAAAAGATTTCCAATGACATCAGAATTATCTATCTATCCATGTATCTATCTATCTATTTATCTACTTTACCTAATTTACTAAGCAGACTACCTACACTGGCTGGCTCATTTTCATTACTAGGGGATTCATTCAAATATTTCCTTATAATACATAGGTTTTGAATATTTTTTAAAACTTATCTGATAACGGAATCTCTCATATAATTTTACAACTGAACAGGTTGAAAAAAGATGGACGTGAAATACCTGTGTTAAAAAGAAAGTAAATTAAAATACCAAAAATGTCAAACATAAGATGTAGGAATTTGATCAAAATTTAGGTTTGTTGAATCTAAAATCTTATTCCATTCCATATTCCAAAGGACATGAGGAGAATATACAAAGAAAAATGAAACTTCTTTTGATACATTATACCAGCTCTGATGTGCTTTGCAGGTCTCAACATCAATTTCCTTTACATAATGGTGGAGATAACCTGATTCTAAAAGTCTTATTGAATTTCAGTGAGATTCTATGATTTTATGAACTCCAGGGGTATTGATATGAGAATTTGACACCTTGGCTACATAGTGGTTATTTCTGGAAGCTCAGAAGTGTAAGAAGAATTGCCTGACCATTTGTATAATGTTCTCTTCAAAAGTATCCATGAGTCCTTTTGCATTCAAGTAATTGATAAACATAACAGTTTTTTAAAAGTAGAAATATGGGTTATTGTATCAGCTTAACTCTTTTACCTAATAACTGCTTGGAAAGAGTAATGTAATTTAGTATGTCAATAATTTATAACAGCCAATTAATATTAAGTATTAACCCCTCTGAACTGTTTTCAATGATTATTTCAATCTGCTTTTTACTGTAAACACATGGCAGAAATTTAATTTTCCAATTACTAGGGTTTTACTATGGAAGGATTCAATTATACCACCAAAAGCATATTCTTTGAGTGTTTTTCAGAAGGTTATGAGTAGTTTGACATTAACTAGATATATTCACCTCAGAGTAAAACTTTATATTCTAAGCCTCATATAGCAAAGTTTTTTATCACATGGATTGAAAAAACATGAAAATTGTTAACATGTCTTGGATCTATTCTTGTGCAACCCTTGAAAATAAGATAATCATTAAATAATCAAAAATGAAAAATAAGGTTAAAGATTACAGTACCATTTTCTTACATACAGGAAAATTTAAATTGGTATTTTGATAGTTTACTATTTCTCCCCTTTTCACAGGAATAAGACTAAGTTTATTTTAAAATGCTAACATACTTCCTGAATCATGAACTTATTATTCACTACACAAATTTGATTATATAAAATTATTCAACATAACTTAGAATATATCTCCATGGTTGCATTATATGTCACTAGTAAATACAAGCTATAGTCACAAATAAAATTTATAAATTTATGTACATATACTGCTTAAAAGCATAATTCATATCTTATCATATAAGTAATTTTTGAAAAGAATTTACATATGTTTAGAATTTACTGATAATCAGACTATAAAGTTTATGACCTAAATGCAACTATCTCTAGAAAACTCTTTAATACAAATATTTTTCTATAGAAGTTGTTTTGTTTGTTTGTTATTTTTGGGCTTTTCATGGAAGGAAAAATATATAGCCAAATAAGCTTAAATAATTATATTATAGCAGTTAAACCATAACAGTGTAGGTAGGTATATTAGCTCTTTTGAACTTTTCTCCACAGAGTTCTAGGAATATTTGACTGGTCAAAACTTTCCTTTGCCTTGGGAGCAGGGAAGTTTTGTACTCATCCTTTTATCACCAGCGTTTGCCTCAGACTTACATAAACATGTTTGTAAAAAGTGCCAAGAGGTGCCTTTCACTGAGGTCCTTCTCATTTTCTCTATCATATTTGGCACTTCTCATGTTATGCCTAATCCTCATGACAATGACATAATGTAAGTAGTATTGACTTAATAACTAATTTTTCAAAATATTAAGTCTGAGTGGTTCAGTCAGCTAAGCATCTGACTCTTAATTTTGGCTCAGGTCATGATCTCACCATTCCTGGGTTAGAGCCCCACATCGGACTCTGTGCTGCTGCCAGTGAGGAGCCTGCTTGCCTTTCTCTCTCTTTCTCTCTCTCTGCTCTTCCCCTGTTCAAAAGCACTCTCTCAAGTAAATAAACTTTTAAAAAATTTAAAAAATAAAATAAAATACTGAGTCTCAGATGTGAAGCGACTTGTCCATGTCTACACAGTCATTAGGATGCCAAGTCAGAATTCAAACTTAAGTCTGTCTCAAAATCTATACAGCAGCACTAACACATTTTGGTTATCTTGCACTGTGGGCCATGATCATATTCTTTGAATTATTTCCAATACTTCATATTTGCTGCTGAAACAAATGTACAACAAACATTCTTATTAAATAGATACATTAATAAAATTTTATTGGTTCTATGAATAGCCTTCTTTCCTTCATGAATTTCCTCCATAATTTTAATTAATTAATTTCAAAGTGTACCCATCAAAACTCTCAGCAGTTAAATGTGTTCAATATCTCTAAGCCCAGATAAGACAGGTCACCAGCATGACTTCACATTGTGTGAAACTTGCCCACTCTGAGCAGCTAGAATGCTAGTTCCAGTGCAGAAAGATAAATAATGCCTAGATCTTATCATCAAGTAAGAGAAGATAATGCTATATATTTTGTGTTAATGCAATCTAATACAATGATAAAAACATACTCTGGAGAATTAGGTGAATAACTAACTCATTCAGGAATCAAGGTAAAAATATCAAAATAGAAATCATTTTGGGGGGCGCTTGGGTGGCTCAGTCGGTTAAGCGTCCGGCTTCGGCTCAGGTTATGATCTCATGGTTCATGGGTTTGAGCCCGGAATCGGGCTCTGTCCTGACAGCTAGCTCAGAGCCTGGAGACTGTTTCAGTTTCTGTGTCTCCTCTCTCTACCATCCCCTGCTCGCATTATCTCTCTCTGTATCTCAAAAATAAATATAAAACATTAAAAAAATTAAAAAAAAAGAAATCATTTTGGAAATGATAAGCCTTGACCATAAAAACCTAGTTTATTATCTCAGTTCTGCCATCACCTAACTAGGTAACATTGGATAATTCACTGTTGATGCCTGTCTCTTAGTTTCCTTATTCATATAATGAGGACCTTGAATGACACCATTATTTTCCAAACTTGCCTGATCATAAGAATCACCTGTGATCATGGTTACAAATATAGTCTAGAAAGCCAAGAGAATCAGAATCTTTGAGGAATGGTCTCAGTAGTATGTATTTTAATGAACACCACCATTGCTACTGATAATGGGGCAAGTTTCAGAAAGGTAGGAGTGAAATGTTTCTAGTGTTGCTTATAGTTATGAAGATCCATAATTCTATTTCATAAATCTGTGATGAACCAAATGATTTATCCTTGCCAATATTTATGCTTAATCTAGAATTTTTTCCAGTTTATAAGTTACTTTCTTGAAGAAAATAAAATATAGCTTCATTTATGTTCTGTTGTTACTGGTGGTCCTAAATAAGAACACCAAGAAGAATGAAATTTGAGTAAAACAAAGTTGCATGTGTGAAGCATGAAATTATTTATAGGTTTAATATCTGTGGTTATTCAGAAGGTAACAATTATCCAATAAGGATGCATCATATTTAGCTCTGGGGAAGCTGATATGGATCTGCATTTTTATATAATAATGGTAGATTAAAATTAAGTTTTTACTAGTTCTCAGTTTCATTCAAGGGATGCATAAAGAGAAGAGATTAATACAACCCATGTTGAACCCCCTCCTCTTTCCTATATATAAACCATTTTCTCTTTCCTGTAAGGAAAATATGAATATACATTTAGGTAATTGATATCAAATTTGCAGTTTGTTTTTCTTTTTAAGTCACTTAATCATTTCTTTATGGTTGTAAGGATTATAATGTCAATTAAGTATTGTGCCTGCAATCTGGATGGCATCAACTCAAAAGTAACGCTGGGATGCAGGAAAATTATTTCAGATGTTGACACTGAAAGAGTTAAGTAAGGTTGTTAGAGTTAACTAAGGTTGTTAGAGTTAACTAAGGTTGTTAGAGGAGTTAACTAAGGTTGTTAGAGTTAACTAAGGTTGTTAGAGGAGTTAACTAAGGTTGTTAGAGTTAACTAAGGTTGTTAGAGTTAACTAAGGTTGTTAGAGTTAACTAAGGTTGTTTGTTAGAGTTAACTAAGGTTGTTAGAGTTAACTAAGGTTGTTAGAGTTAACTAAGGTTGTTAGAGGAGTTAACTAAGGTTGTTAGAGTTAACTAAGGTTGTTAGAGTTAACTAAGGTTGTTAGAGTTAACTAAGGTTGCTTTAATCAAAGAATATTGCGAGAATTTTGTTTTACCACTTTTCCCCTTTTTACCAATAGAGTAACTAAGATCATGGAAAGTCTGTGTTGATATGAAAATGGAAAATTTGCCAGAGACTTAACCTCCATAGCAAAATTACAAGATAACTTTTTTTAAATGCCTTCTATATAAATTGGAACTGTCAGAGTCTTCCTGGTATTAAAAATCAGCATATATAAAGATAGTTTAGCAAATTGCTTTCCAAAAAATTTTGAAGTTTTTTATCTTTAAGAAAAAATATTTTTAAATTATTAAAAAAAGCAAATCACACAAAATGGATATTCTACATAACTCCTGTTAATTAAGGCCAAAATTGTGAGACACAGTCAGTTGGATCACTAGGAACACTCAAATTTAGATAAAATTTTCTAAGGATATTAAAAACAACAAAGATGCCCGCAAAAAGAAAGATGAAACAAAATAGGTTTAAATGTGTAATAACAGGAAGTCTGAAAAGAACTCTGTTCATGGCACAGAGTGTTTAATGATAAAGAAGACAAAGGGAAAGCAACTCCATTCAATTCCTATTTTGATTTCATTTTCTACCAAAAAAAAAAAAAAAAGAATGATCTTTCACCTTGAAAGTATAGTTCAGCAATGTTTGAGAGAAATGATACTCAAGAAATCAAGAAAATACTAAAAGGGATCATAAATACTTTATGCTGATTCAAATGTCCTGGTCTAGAAAAATTACATCACAGTATAGGTAAGGAAAGTATAAAAGATCTTATGAGACCATTTTCAATGATTTTTGGAAAATCTTAGAAAAGAAGTGAGCACAGGGAAGAGACAATATTAGATGGTAGATATTGACTTTATTTTAGAAAGGGAGAAAGAACTTATTTCTAGAAATCATAGTTTAATGAATTCAATACTGATCCCTGAAAAAATTATTGAAGAAATTATTTAATAGGTGGTTTGTGAATATATAAAAAGCAAAATGGTCATAAATAGGAATCACCCTGGATATACTAAGCTCTGCTAGGGACATTACAAGAGAAGAATGTTGTAGGCATAATACATATACTTTTATTCCAAAGTACTTGACATAATTGCATATTCCTGGAAAGGAAGGATTAGCATGGGTTGTTTGGTTAAACAGCACTCTGTAAAACCTAAAAGAATATCAATCAGTGAGCTATCCAACAAATGTTTATCAGGTGCTGTACCAAAGGCTAATATTATGGAATAAAATATACTTTGGACCTCTAAAAATTTATATTCTATGTGGTAACATATGACTAAAATAATACTGGACACCATATTAAAATTTTTTAAATGTTTATTTATTTTTGAGACAGAGAGAAACAGAGCATGAGTTGGGGAGGGGCGGAGAGAGAGGGAGACACAGAATCTGAAACAGGATCTGAGGTGTCAGCACGAAACCCGATGTGGGGCTCAAACTCACGAACTGTGAGACCATGACATGAGCCAAAGTTGAACGCCCAACTGACTGAGCCACCCAGGTGCCCCTGAACACTACGTTTAAAATGGAGTTGTTTAACACTGTCCACTAACTTGGATAAGCACATCATATATGCAGATGTCATTGATTATGAAATAATACTTAATGTTTTGAATGAAGTAATCCTCTAAGAAGATGTCCATAAATTTAGTGTGCACAATGTATCACACATTCTTTAAGATTCCTTCCACTGACAGAGATTATTGCATCAAGAACTAGAGACATTCTTCCTAAATGCCCCCTCCTTTTCCACAGGCACCTTGAATCTGGGCAAGCTTATTAACTGTTTGACTAATAGAATAATGTCAGAGTGGGGCTGTGCCAATTTACAGAGATAGATCTTTTTTTTTTTTAGTTTTTTTACAGTTTATTTATTTTCTTTGAGATAGAGACAGAGCACGAGTTGGGGAGCGGCAGAGAGAGAGGGGGAGACACAGATTCTGAAACAGGCTCCGGGCTCTGAGCTGTCAGCACAGCACCCTACACAGGGCTTGAACCCAGGAGCTGGGAGATCATGACCTGAGCCAAAGACAGACGCTTAACCAACTGAGCCACCCAAGTATGCCTGGAGAGATAGGTCTTAATATACTGGCAGTTATCTTTTTCTGAACACCAATTCTGGAAGAAGCTGCAATGCCAAGTGGAAGACAGCAGGCCTATGGAGAGAGCCATGTGTAGAGGTCCAACAGCTTCTGCTGATCTTCCAGCCCATCGCCAGTACAACAAAGTCGGTCATGTGAGGGAGCCACCTTGGAAGTGGATTTTTCAGATATACTTGAACTATCTATCCCAAATGACACTGAAAGGCAAGAAGGCAAGATGCCCACCAGCAGAGCCCTCCTCAGGTTGCATATTTATGACAGAAACAAAGGATTGTTATTATTTTAAGTTATAATTTTCTTGGGGGTAGATAGGAACTAGCCTGGATATACTAAGCTTTGCTAGGAACATTACAAGAGAAGAATGTTGTAGGCATAATGCATATGCTTCTTACTCTAAAATATTTGCAAATCTGGCATATTCATGGTAAGGGAGGATTAGCATGGATTGCTTCTCTCTCACACACACACACAAAATTCAATTGTATGTATGTATAAAAAATAATGAATGAATTAATTAATCCATCAAAGTACTATGATTGACTGTTACTTCAGTATGAGCCAGCAGTATGCAGATTCACTAATAAATGTCTTTATCCAAATCCAGTCATTTTTCCTATATCTAATCACTGAAAAATTTTATTGATTTTACCTCTAAATATCTTTTGGATACTCTTTCTGCATTCCCACTAATGCCACAATTTTCACTTACATAGCCTCCTAACTTGTTTCTTCACATCCATTCTTACCTTCCTCAAATCATTCCTCATACCAAAGCGAGAGCGAACTGTTGAAAATGTAAGTCTGAGTGGAGCGCCTTGGTGTCTCAGCTGGGTAGGCATCAGCTCAGGTCGCGATCTCAAGTCTTGTAGGCTGGAGACCCGCGTGGGGCCCTGTTGTCAGCATAGACCCCACTTCGGATCCTCCGTTCCCCTCTCTCTCTGCATCTCTTTGGCCTGTGCTCTCTCTCAAAAATAAACAAACATTAAAAAAAACCCCACATAAATCTGAGTGACTTATTTCTCTGTGTTTAATCCTTTAACCAACAGTGAGTTGAGAGAAAGACCCACTGATTTTCATCCTAATCTTTACCAACGAATTCATTAATTGCCATTGGCTCTTTTGTTCTTTTCATTCCATGCAGCTTTCCTTTCTTTTTCTAGAATGTGTGCTGCTCCCTCCTGCCTCAATATCTTTGAGCACTGTTTCCCTTGCCTAGAATGATTCCCAATCTCTTATTGTCCTTCAGGTCTCTGCGTATATGTCACTTCTTAGGTAAATGTTCTCTGTCCTCTCACAGCAGGTCTCCTATCTTGCTTCTCCCACCACACACCCTCCACACCTCTCATAACATCATATCTTTATCCTCTGAGACATCTGACACATTTACAGTTATAATTAAGTACTGGCTAGCTGTTAATTAGCTATCATTACTAATAGAGGCAATCATCACAAGGGCGGGGATTATTCCTATTACTAATCTCTCAAATGTCTTACACTATGTCTTATACGGAATATGTGCTTAGTAATTATGTGTTAAATACATCAGTGATTAGTTCATTTCTGGAAGTTAAAAGCCTTTTGATCTCATATGGAAGATCATCATATATTCATCCTTGTAACTACAGAGTTTGACCAAGTAGATATTCAGTGAATGTTTATTCATTTGAACTAAACAAATAGATTTTTTTTTTGTATCTACACTGGAAAGTTAAAGTATAGAATACTTTCAACAATCATGGCAACAAAGGACTGTGACAAACTGAGACAAACTCAATGGAAAACAGACAAAGATTGGAGATTCTGGAGACCATGTCACATGAGAAATGTCTGAAGGAAATAAGGCATTTGGTCCAGAAAAGAGAGGCCTCCAGCTGGGCTGTAATATAAATATATGTTACACAGCTATTAAAATATATATGACACCAGTGGCCATAATTAATACCAATATGTGGAATTTCTCACATTGCAAATTTCAACCAACTCCTTCACTAAATATCTACTAAGCCCTTACAATGTGCCTTGCACTATTTAGGCAAGAATGTATAGTAATGGAGTTATAGACGAATGAAGAAAGCAAATCAAGAGCAATTAAAAATTAAAAATTAGCAAGTACTATAAAACAAATAATTATCTTGAAAAAGAATATAAGAGAAATGGCCATAAATTGGGTGGTTTAAAATAGAAAGCTTCCTTAGAAAGAGAATTTTCAAAATGTAATCTGAGGAATGAGAAAAGGCAGACAATGAAAGTTATCCCAGTAGCAGGAGAAGAGAAGTGCAGTCCTTGTATAGCTTGGCTGTATGGAAGGATAAAAATTGCTGTCTTTCGGACAGAGAAAAAGCTTAATATAGCTTAAGCATCTTAGGTAAGCAGAAGGGTGGTTTAGGATCAAGGGGAAACAGGAATCAGATGATGTAGAGCATTGCAAGCCATGATTAAGAGGCTGGATTTATTATATGTGCCATGAGTTAATAACCAGTGTTTAAAAAAATGAAACAAAAACTTTTCAACATTTTTTGGAAGTACACATTTATTTGCCTTGAGAAAAACTGATTGGAAGTAAATTAACAAAGAATATTTGATACCAGATAGGAGGTTAGCACTTTGGGCTAGGCAAAAACCACATGCTTTGATAAAAAAAAAAAAAAAAGATGGCAGTAAAAAAGAGAAGAACATTTGATTTGAGATATATATGTTTGAGCTGTGTATTAGGTTTAATTGTGCTGCCCCCCAATTCATATGTCGACTCTCTACCTTTAGTATATTGGAATGTGATTTTCTTTGGAGTTAAAGTCTTAAAAAAGGTAATTAAGTTAAAATGAGGTGTGGGTCCCCATCCAATCTGACTGATGATGTCCTTATTTAAAAAAATGGGAATTGGGACATACAGAGACACCGGAGGTAGAGCACGCATAGTGGGACCACCATGAGAAGAAACAGCAAGAGTGTGGCCATCTGCAAGCCATGAAAAAAGCCTCAGAGAAAATCAATCATTCTGTCATGTTGATCTTGGGCCTGTAGTCTCCAGAACTGTGAGAAAATAAATGTCTGTTGTTTAAGCCACCCAGGCTGTGATATTTTGTTATGGCAGTCCTAGCAAACGAATACAAAGTGGAACAGACAATACTTATCAAAAGAATGAATGTAGGAGTGGTTAAAAAAAATGGGGCAGCAAGCAAAATTCCCATGTTTGCAGGATAGATAACTGTGTGGATAGTGGTGCCATTTCCTGTGATGGGAAGACTGAGGAAGAATACATTCCTCTGGAGTAGTCAGTTTTGTTTTGATTACCTAAAACCTGAGATGACTGTGAGACATTTTTAGTAGAGCTATCAATTAGACAATTGACTATATAAAAAGCTAGAGCTCAAAAGAGGTTTCCTAGCTAAAGAAATATACATGTGTGTGCCTGTGTGTATGTCAGAATGTATGCACATATACTTTCATTTTTGTTATTCATTTATTTGTTTGTGTATTTATTGTTAATTTAATGCCAGTATAGCTCATATAGAGTTATATTAGTTTCAGGTATACAATATAGTGATTTAACAATTCTATGCAATACTCAGTGCTCATCATGATAAGTGTACTCTTTAATCTCCCTCAGTAAATCCCTCTACCTACCGCCCTTCTGGTAATTTGTTCTCCAGAGTTAAGAGTCTAGTTTTTGGTTTGTCTCTCCTTTTCTTTGTTCATTTGTATTGTTTCTTAAATTCCACATACAAGTGAAATTATATGGTATTTTTTCCTCTAACATATTTCACTCAGCTTATACTCTCTAGCTAGCTCCATCCATCTCATTGCAAATGGCAAGATATCATTCCTTTTTAAGGCTGAATAATATTCCATTTCCAAACAAGGCACACAGATGGCCAACAGACACATGGAAAGGGGCTCAACATCACTCATCAGAGAAATGCAAATCGAAACTACAATGAGATCAGCTCACAACTGTCAGAATAGCTAAAATAAAAAACACAAGAAACAAGTGTTGGCAAGGATGAGAAGAAGAAATCCTTTGGCACTGCTGGTAACAAAACAAACTGATGCCTCCACTGTGGAAAACACGATGGAGGACCTTCAAACAATTAAAATAGAATTGCCATACAATCCAGTAATTTCAATACTGGGTATTAATCCCAGGAATATGAAAACACTAATTCAAAAAGATATATTCACCCCTATGTTTATTTTATTGCAGCATTATTTATAATAGCCAAATTATGGAAACAATCCAAATGTTCATGGATAGATGAATGAATAAAGAAGATGTAGTGTGTGTGTGTGTGTGTGTGTGTGTGTGTGTGTATACACATATATGTGTGTATCACATATATATTATATGTATAATGGAACTTAGCCATATATACATTCTGCTGGTGACAAATGGTAATAGAGGATTCATTAGATCACCAAGGGAGAGATGGGAGAGAAATGAGGGAATTCGATCTAACACTTATCATTAAGGAAGCTGCATTTCAAAGTCATATAGAAGAAAACCATCAGGAAGCTGGGAAGTCACTGCTAGGATGGTATGATAAAACGGAAATCAAGATGGAAAGAAGTGATTTTAAAAATGTAAGGCACAACAAGCAAAATGGTGCTACACCTTGGAGTAAAATGGAAAAAGAAATTTATCTATCAACTTGGTAACATAAAGGCCTTTAGTGACCTCGGCCAGAACTGTTTTAGAGGAACACTGAGGGTGGAAGCCAAATTAGAATGAATTGAGAAACGAAAAGGAAATGAGGAAATGAAGTGAGGTGATAGGCTGCTTTTTGAAGATTAATTATAAAGGGGAAATGAGGAATAGGAACTCTTATTAAAATTGTTTTAGGATGGCCATACTGCTTTAAAATATCAGTATACTGAGGGGTGCCTGGGTGGCTCGGGTCATGATCTCGCGGTTCATGAATTCAAGCCCCTCGTTGGGCTCTGTGCTGAAGGCTCGGAGCCTGGAGCCTGCTTCAGATTCTGTGTCTCCCTCTCTCTCTGCCCCTCCCCTACTCACGCTCTGTCTCTCTGTCTCTTAAAAATAAATAAATGTTAAAAAAATTAAAAATATATCTGTATATTGATAGAAATGATCCAGGAGACAAAAAAATTAAATGGGTGTGTAAGAGAATCAGTTGAAGTATGATCTGAGATACTCATGGATGGGGATGGCTTTTGAGATATGAGAAATATCTCCCTAGCGACTAGAAGAAAGGAGAAAATGGGAGAAGACACAGATTTAATGAATTTACTATGTAAGATGAGGGAGTTCCTATATGATCACATCTGTTTTATCAATTAAGGATAAAGAAAGCTATCAGTTAGAATTGAAGAACTGGAGGAAAGCTTTAAGTTTTAATGATCAAGTAAAAATTATAAAATATTAATAGGGTATAATAGCTTATAATAGAAAGTTATGAATTACAACCTGTGTGGTGAGGCCATCTGAACCTGGTGATTATGAGTGCATAGGGACCTCAGATTGCCTAAGGGTGTGAATTTCCTCACCACTGTTCTGTTTCATGAGGGCTGGTTCAGAGAGCAGTTGTACAGTACAGTATGTGTGGTAATTCAGCCATAAAAATGTAAAGGGAAAGCTGAAGGCTATAAGTAAATTATTGTAATAATGGGCATGGAATCCATGGGGGTGTGCATTAGTTATCTATTGTTGCATAACACGTTATCCCCAAACTTAGCAACTGGAAACAGTAAACATTTGGTATCATATAATTCCTATAGATTGGGCAGCCAGGAGCAGCTTAGCTGAGTGGTTCTCATTCAAGGTCTCTCCAAAGCTACTACCAAGATATTGGCCAGGACATCTCAATACTTGACTGGGGAAACTTTTACTTCTGAGTTCACTCATATAGCTATTGACAGGTCTTGGAAGATTTGCTTCTAATCAAACTCACATGGGTTTGGTTGTCTCCATAAGGCTGTCTCACAGCAGGACAAGTGGCATATCTCAGAGTGAGTGCTATATGGAAAGTGAAAGATCGGAGACAATCCTTTTATACTCTAAACTTGGAAGTGACATTCTATCACTGCTGCCTACTCACAGAAGCAAGTTTCTAAATCTAGCTTACACTCCAGGGGAGATGGTTACACAAAGGTGTGAATGAAAGGAAGCAGGGAGCATTGGGGGACATGTGAGAGGCTCCCTACCACAGGGTAAAATAAGGGAAGAAAAGGTAGGAGAAGAAATTAGTTGGAATGGATTACAGATCTGAATATTCTGGAAGACTTGGCTCCATATGGATATTGAGAAGGTGAGTTTATAAAAGTAGAAGATTGTAAGTACAAAGTTGGAACATTAAATTGGAAATATTGGAAGTGGAACAGTCATTGTCTATGGCCTCTTTAGTTGAAGGCTAAAGGAAAATGTGGCTGATGGGTATGAAGGAAAATACAGAAATGGAACTGAAAAGGTAGTGTGACATATAAGCCATATACATGGATGCTGAAAACATGAGAAGACAAGATATTGGATGGGCAGGAAAGCTAAGCCAGCAGCGAAAGGACTGCACAAGTAAAAAGTAAAACTTGAAGTCGGTAAAAAGACAGCAAGGAAGAAGAGGTATGGCTGCCAAAGGGAAATTACATAACCTCCAAGAATAAAAGGGGTATAAAAGTGAGATTAGAAGTAAATATTTGAAACCAGCAATGGAGAACAAGGACACTGATCCCATCTACCTATAATCCTTAATCAGAGTTTAGAAGAAGCATGCATGTAACTGGCTTCCACCTGACATGGTTGCAGGAGATGCCATGACTTCACAACATAGCAGGTTTCAGTCAACAGAAGGTACAAAGAGAACATTCTGCATAAAGTTATGTTGGCATATAAGAGAGATCTAGATGGCAAAGAGGGAGAATCTGGCAGAAAGAAAAATAGTGGGTCAGGACTGGTAAGGAACAGAGCTGGAGAGACACAAGCGTTCAGAAATAATAGATAATCAATTGACCTCAATCTCTGGTGTTGATTAAGGTCAACAGATATGCTGGTACTCACAACTTTAGTTCTTGTCATCAGTATTGGTAGGGTTGGAACTCAATCTGACAAAAAAAATGATCACAGTGAGGGAAGAATAAGAATGTAATGGGTTGTCTTTACACTGGTAGATGGCAGCAAAAAAGGAATGGCAAATCTGGTAAAACTATGGAGATCTTAAAAATTATGGTAGAGTAGAACATTTTCAATATTTGACTGGAACAGTTTTGATTCTTCCCAGCCTAGGATTTTGTTGCATTTTTCTCTCATTGTTTCTATGTCTTGTGAGATACCTTGTTTAATTTAGAAAATATTATGAAGAATCATAGAAACTACTTGGTCACACCCTTCCTTTCTTATGAGGAAACTGAAGTCCAAAGAATGCACAGCTTCTTTTCTTTAACCAGGTATATAATCAGTGTCAGCTTCAGGGGTAAAAATGAAGAATCTTTATAGTTCATTTGAAATCCTAGAAATTAAAGATAATGGCATAAATATAGCAACTTTATATAAGAAAGTAGATTAAAATAAACGACAAGAGAAGAATTTGGAGTAAATTCATATTTAACTGCAAACATGTATTTTGAGCTTTTTAAAGTCCATATTTTCCAAGACACTTCCATTCCACACAAATGTGACATTATATGGTACCTACCCATGGCATTTCCTGAATCACAAATGAAGCCTTCGGAATTGATGGTCAAAAACTTTTTACCAATGTAAGTGTTTTACATGTGTTATTGTAGAGGAAAAGAATGGTAAAAAATGTAAACTTGATGCAAATGAGTTCTTTGGTAAAAAGTACTCTGGCTATGTCTGGCCTCCGGCAAGTCTGGACTAAGTAGCTAAAGATAACCATCAATTCATTTATTTCTTTGCTCTACTCTACTCTTCCAGTTTTTAGTGTTTTTGTCATGTATTTTCTATTTGGGAATACCCAAACAGAAAAATGGCCTTTTCTTTTTTTTTTTTTTAGATAGAGAACTGAGAAGAATCAGCTTAGTTCCTGAGAAACTTCATTATTTAATAATAAGAAGAAAGAAGAGGGAGGAAGAGGAAGAGGAGAAAGAAGTTCTTTCAGTTCATAGTAAATATGCTAATTTAAGCATAAAGTAAGTGCTTGCACTTTTAATCATGTAATATTTTAATCATTTTATTAACACAAAATAAAGCATTAGTTGATTAGAGTAAATAATAAGATAGTTAAGGTTCATATTTCTGAAGTTATGACATTAATTTCCTCTTATTATGGAATTAGTGGTTGTCAGATGTTTGTGTGTGTGTGTCTATGTGTGTGTTGGAGACATTAAGCATTGAAAAATAAGAGCATATTAAAAAAGAATACTGTACAAACTTATTTGTGCCTAAAGCCTTACTGAAGAAAAGTTATAAAACTTAAAAGTGGTAATACAGTCACACCCCAAGGAAAATGAGAGAAAGTGATGAGGGGAAAGAAAACCCTTTCTAAAACTAAGTAAGCATATTCAAAGCATATTCTTGTCATTTGAGCCTGAGAATAATTGTGTAGGTAATAGTGAATTTTAAGAAATGATCCTGGAGGATGGGGTTCTGTTTTTATTCTATTATAGAACGACTAAACAGTAAAAAATAAAAGGCAAGAGAAGTAAAAGAGAGAAATTATTCTTAGAAATCCGATTTCTCTGAAGTAATCTTTAAAAATATATAATTAAGAGATCAATTTGAAAAACTTTACATGCCTGGCCCAATTTAAAAAACAAGATTATATTTTGTTGTGTTAATACTGGTTTTCTCAACAGTCCTTTCAAAAGTTGGGAAAGAAACATATGAAAATTAGTTTATACAATCAATCTGGTAGTTTGGGGGAGAGAACACTTTATACAAAAGAGAAATGTAAAGGAGTATAGTGAAACCATCCTCCCAAATACATATATCCTAACAGAAATATATGTTAATGTGTTATATATAGATGTGTGTGCACACTTAAACATAATGTATTCATACATACATGCATGTACATGTAATGTGTGTGTTAAATATGTATCTGTGTTTGTATGCATACAGACATACACAGATAAGGGATTAGTGAGAAGCAAATGAAGGCTGATGATTATAATGTGAAATGGTTATTTTTGAGATGTGTTGAAGCATAAAAGCAGACCAATCTCAATAGGGAGGAAAGGACACAGAGAGCCTACAGTGTGTAAACTCCTGCCCTTTTTATTGTTGGGTCAGTGTGTCAGCAGTGCTTTCACTTGTAACATAGTGCAGACATGAATCAGGGTGGCTCTTCCTTAGTCTGCCTGTGGAATTGTGCTGTTGTTAGGGTCCAGAGACCAGAATCTCCATATATGGTTCTTTTTGTGATTCTTGATTATGACCCCCTGAGGAAGTCAGACCAGCCTGGGGTTACTGGAGATGGTGTCTTGCTTGGCATATTTATCATCCACAAATCATCTGCTATAAATATACCTTAGCAGGATCATCAGGCTGGCTCAGTAGCCTGCAATTTATGAAGGTTATGGGAAACAGTGTGAAGGGTGAAGTGCTTTATTAAGGGTGGCTTTCTCCCTGACCCAGCCCTGTGTTCTACTTGAATATAAATGACCCTGGGAATAAGTGCTCCTTTCCATTTAGGATTAAGTCTTTTTAAATTATCCCTTTCGGCTGTTATTCTTATGTCACTATGTCACGACTTCAAGATTTTCTAAGAAACATCAGAATCACAGTGTTCACAGATAATGTGAGCAATTACTGGATGCAAAATAGCTATATATCTAAAATTCTTATTGTTTTTTAATGTACAAATCATGCAGAACATTCTCCTTTTCCCCATTTTTTAGCATCTGTCACTAATCTCTATTTTTGCTTGTCACAAAGTAACAGAACTGACCAAAATGTCTTGCAAATATCATAATTATAATCTCTATGGAAGTTGAAATAAAGGAAATGTGATTCTCCTTTGTATTGCTGAATATTTGTTTTTAAAAGAAAATGTGTTTACACAATGTTTAGAATGATATCCTAGACATAAACCTTATTTTCCTTTCACCTTCCCTTAAATGAATAAAAAATATTGTAATGAACCAAAATGACACAAAACCAAAACGCCACACAGGCTGTTCTCTCAGCCAGTGAGTGTTCCTGGAACATGGTTAAAGCTTGTTGGATGGGGAATGATTAACTGTTTCCCTTACAGGATGTTATTCTGAACACTTGTCCTAGAAGAGAAAGCCTTGAAGAGGGTCACCCTATTAATATGTATTAAGAAGTAAAGGGCCAATTTTATATTTCAAACAACTCCAGTGAATAAAATCATTGGCACCTTTCTATTTTCACTATAGTCATCTTTTAAAATAATGTTCTTGGCTCTCCATTTGCCCCAGGGGAGAGGAACAACAAGAGAAAGAAAAATGCAGAAAGAGTAGGAGAGAAGATGATGGAAATTTGTTTTATTCAACTTCACCTGCCGCTCAAGCCACTCACCCTTAGACTCTGGCACTTCATAGGAATTACCCATTCTGGTCGCCCCCACCGAATCACCACACTATTTTGCCACTTGTTTTGCAAACCACCAACTGCGTTTACAAGTAGAAACATAATCAGTAGGCGAATGACCTTTTGCAGCATTGTATCTGAAGCTAGTTCATCAAACACTTGTCAGCCAACTGTCCAGGGGGCAAATAAATAAATAAATAAGGTGGGGAGTGGTGGAAATTCACCCTTTTTGTTGCGGTTAAATCGAGAATCTGAAGCTTTTCCTCCCCCTTTCCCTCGTTTTTTTCCCTCCTCCTGTCCACAAAACCTGTTACTAGGGAAACTTAAAAAAGAATCAGATACATTAAGAAAACAAAAGTTTAGACCCCACAATCATGATCCCATTGCCATGCAGAAAGCAATGCAAGATGCCCAACCTCGGTCGCCGCACCGCGGTCCTGACAAAGCCTGTATCTAGCCAGAACAAACAAGATGTTAATTGCAGCCTCGCTGAGAAAAACTAGTATTGTTCCAGTCGGGGACACGCAGCATTTCGGGAACTGAGATGTGCCCCGTCCGCTAAGGAGTGGATCAATTCATCTGAATCTCCGCGATGAAATGACAGCTCTTCGGTTGCGACAGGTCCGCGCTGAAAGAAAAAGACGATCAAGTCCACTATATACTTCCCACCCCTCAGAGTGGCCTTCCAGTCCTCCGCACGCCCCCCTCGCTTCGCCTCCCAGTGAGTTTCTCTTACAGTTGGTCGCCGCCAGCCCCAGCGGTGGGAACTGAGGATGCAAAAACCTCCCAGACGCAGAAAACACCGCTTTCGGGACGTGCTTGGTTTTGAGTAGCCGTGACGTGCAGGCTCACCGCGGCCCTGGCTGGAGCACCGCGGAGCCCCCCTCCCGCCGGGCCTCCCTCCTTTCCCACCCCGCCGCTTCCCTCCTCTTCTCTCACACACACACCCGCCCGCGCTCTCGGGAGGCAGAACTACGGGAAGGCACAGCGGCGGCGCAGCGCTCGTCGAGCCTCGGGCCGGCCGCCAGGCTCACCGTACTTGCGCTGGAGCTAGGCGCGGGGCGCGCAGAGCCCAGGGGCGCGCGCGCGCACGAGCACGCGGTAGACCGGCGCGCGGGCTCGCAC
>NC_043706.1:59519605-59542850 GCF_006229205.1 Suricata suricatta
CCCGGGGACGCGCACCCCCCTCCTTGGCGCGCGCCCCGGGGAGAGCGAGCGTCGCGCGCTGGCGCGCACACCCGAGACAGAGCTTTACTATCTCTCTCCCTCTCGCGCCCCTCCTCGCTGGGCATTCAAACAGCTTTCCGACATCACCAGCCAAGGATTTTTCCCCCCCTCTCCTTAGTCGCGGTCCGTCCATCAGTACCTGCGGGGAGGGGGGAGGAGGAGGAGAAGGAGGGAGGAAAGCGGAAAGAGGAAAGAGCATAAGCTTGAGCCTTCCGATCCGACTACGAATACTCCTGTAATAAACCCACCGCCCCAACAAATCTGCCTTAGCAGCCGCTGCTGCCGCCGGTCACTTCTCGTCTCAGCGCTTTCTTTGCTTCTTGGCTCATCGGTTTGTTGGGGGTAGATTTGATAGAAACAAATCCTTGCTTTTAAGCCACTTGCATATTTTTGTTTCTTCAGAGTGTCTACGGGGGCACCCCCCTCCCTCGGTTAGAGGTTGGATTCAGTTGGCTACGGCGTCAGGCTCCAGGGTTCTGGGGGCTTTTCCCCCCCACCCCTCCCCTCTTTGATTTCTCCCCCATCTTTTGCTTCTCTTAAGTGTGCATTTAAAAAAAAAAATAAATCCTGATTTTTGAAGCTGAGGAAAATGGGCAACGGTGATTGGGACCGAAGGGGAGTCTCTCCGTCACTGTTGCTGGGACGCGTGCCTGTGCTGGTGTCTTAGAGCAAGAGCCTCCCTGAGCTTTCGGAGTGGAAGGTAAGGAAGGGGGTCCAGGGGTCACCTTCCCGTTGCCAGGGGTCGCCTCCGAGGAGCTTTCGTCTAGGTGTTTGCGGAGGGAGGACAAGGAAAGGAAAGGCTGTTGCTGGCAGATGGAGGGGCTACGACCAAGCCCGACTGTCTGCATTTACTTAAACGCCGCAGTTGAAAAGTTAGAGAAGTCTTGTTTTTCAAGAGATGTGCTGGGTCGGAAGGAATAGGCAGGGAGACCTCGAAAATCTGACGGTTGTGTGTGATTGGGGTGATTTTGTGAGGAGAAATTTTTAGGTTGGAAGGAAGTTAAGATGAGGGGAGGCAGTGGGTCTTCTGTTGGGGAAAAAATTTAGTGGAGTGATGGCGCCGTCTATGTTCGACTAAACTAAAGTGTCACCCAGAAAATCAGTTTTGAGAATAGCTAAACTAAATGCCGGTTTGCTTCTTAGTCGGACACAAATAAGTGAATAAATACTGCATCCTTGAGACCTTGGTAGCCATCCCTGAGACACCCCCACCCCATTCTTTCTTTCTTAAAAAGGGAAATACGATTGTTTGAACGGGCCCTGCAGTCGGGGGCGGGGGTTGGGGGGGCGGCAGAGTTCAGCGATTCATTTTTGATCCTCTAGTATAAAACAAGGCTCCGTACACCAAGGCTTACGGATTAAAATAAAGAGCATTATATTGAGGGGCTCTCCAGAGCAAGCTTGAAAGTGAAATCAGAGCTATTTCCTCACTCTTTCTAATCCTCGATGAGCACAGCAATGCAGACATGCGCTGTCAAATACATGGAAGCAAAAGTACCGGATTTCATTAGGAAAAGAAATACGACCTCTTTTTGAGTTACCGATTATAAAATGAAGCCCCCTTTCATGGATGGAATTCCTAATTTAGACACTTATTGTCACATTGGCTCTCAACGCCTACACTCTATCCTGAAGAACACTGCGCAGACCTGCATTGCCTGCAAAGTGCTACAGCACAAAAAAGAGGAAATTATTTCCAGAATTTCCTGCAACTTTCCCAATTTTTTAACCTTTAAATGCTCATTGGCTTTATTTTCTCAAGAAGAAAATGCATTATTCATTGAGCTATATACTTGAAACAGTGAACACTGTTTTGATAGTCCCAGCAGTTCTGATGTTATTTTAAACTGCTGCTATATAGAGATTTAGAGTTGGGGCTGCTTTCTCCTTTATCAAGACATAGAATTTGAATTATGATCTGGAAAATGCAGATCTATCTTCAGGGACTTCGGTCACTGGTATTTGTGTGCATGCGTTGGTGTGTGTTATGCAATGGGAAGGAAGAGGGTTTTATCCTTTGGTTCAGAGAGGACCCAGGCAAAGACACGAAAACTCTTAACTGTCTGTATGTCTGTATGTCTGTCTCTGTTTACAGAACAGTGGAAGAGACTGCAGCCTAAAGACTTTTATAATTAACTTGGCATCACTTTTCTCAGCTCAAAGGCTGAACAAAAAAAAGCAGTGTCATTTATTCTAAGAAATAACTTCTTAAAGGTTAAAGCTGAAAAAAATTCAAGTTATTTTTGGATAACAACTTACAGAGGTAAATATAACCAAGGATTACTTTGTTATGCCAAGGCCAGGTTAAAAAACATAAAGAAAAAGAGCTTTGGAGCTGTTGTTGGAAAGGGAGCAGTTCAGTAATTGAAATCTGCTAGGAAAGAAAATGCTAATGTCTTGTATCTAACATGTATAAATCTTAAATTACAGTAGATAACTCTAGATAAGATAGCCCTAATTAAAAAAAATTAAAAGACTGAAGCCAGCTCAATTACTGTGGTTCTGGGATTTTTCACCGACATTGCCTTTGGATACAGATACTAATACAGTGATCCACTTTATGTATCCCAAGAGGGCATGTCACATTGAAATGACTGCCTTAAATCTTGTTCTCAGAGGTGATGTTGAACAACAAGTCTTCCCTATGAATCTACCCATCTATGCCCTTTCTCAAATAATGGGTTTAAAATTCTATTAATTCACATGAATGCTGGTGTTTTTGCACAGGAATTCCTGTCAGTTCCCATGGTGGTCCCTGCACAGACAAGTATGGGCATTTGGGAGATGATGTTTCATCTGCAACAAATTATCATTTGTGCTTTTAAAATTGTGGCAATCCTTTATCGAAATTGCTTGTCATATTCAAGGTAAAGGAAATAATGTGATGACAGCTGTTCCCAGATTATCAGATTAGATTGTGTGTGATGATGTTTTCTGCAGGCCGACTGAGGGAGAGATGAGGTTGTATAGGTTGCTTAAAAAGATTTCAAAAATTAAAAACTTAGGTTATGCTATTTTTTAAAAAGTGTGTTTTCCTCTTCTTTCAATAGAATCATAATGCAGTTAGAGGAAGTCCTGGCAGATAAATTACAGCATTCCTGTTAATAATCTATTAACTATTATTTTTAAATTGAATGTAGAAAATTTGGCCCTTATGAATAGCCACGTGAGGGCGCTGTTCACACAGCAACCGATAATTTCCTCGCATTATAAAATAAAAAATTACCTGCCCTTCTTTTAAAAAGGGTTTTTTACTGAAATCTTGAAAACAGCTGGCTGTAATATTGGAAGGAGTTTCTTTCTTCAATGCGTGTAGACTCCTACTTGCATTTTACTTTTATTGCCATTTTTACAGGCCAAATGACATAGGATGAAGGCTGTTCGTAACCTGCTGATTTATATATTTTCCACCTATCTCCTGGTTATGTTTGGATTTAATGCTGCCCAAGACTTCTGGTGTTCAACTTTGGTGAAGGGAGTCATTTATGGATCGTATTCTGTAAGTGAAATGTTTCCCAAAAACTTTACAAACTGCACTTGGACGCTGGAAAATCCAGATCCAACCAAATATAGCATTTACCTGAAATTTTCCAAAAAGGACCTTAGCTGCTCTAACTTTTCCCTCTTGGCGTATCAGTTTGATCATTTTTCCCATGAAAAAATAAAGGATCTTTTAAGAAAGAATCATTCTATAATGCAACTCTGCGATTCCAAGAATGCTTTCGTTTTTCTACAATATGATAAAAATTTTATTCAGATACGTCGGGTGTTTCCAACCGATTTCCCAGGATTACAGAAAAAAGGGGAAGAAGATCAGAAATCTTTTTTTGAGTTTTTGGTATTGAACAAGGTGAGCCCAAGCCAGTTTGGTTGCCATGTATTATGCACTTGGTTGGAGAGCTGCCTAAAATCAGAAAATGGGAGAACAGAATCATGTGGGATCATGTATACAAAATGCACCTGCCCTCAGCATTTGGGAGAGTGGGGGATCGACGACCAGTCGCTGGTTTTGTTAAATAACGTGGTGTTACCCCTGAATGAGCAGACCGAGGGCTGCCTGACCCAGGAGCTGCAAACCACCCAGGTCTGCAATCTTACCAGGGAGGCCAAGCGACCGCCCAAAGAAGGTAAGTGCCCAGCAGAGAGGGGGAGATGGGAGGGAGGGACGTTTGAAGATGGCATTAAGATGTGATGTTTCAACACACAGGCTTAATGATTGCTCTTGAACTCTATCATCTTTGGAGTAATTTGGTTTGTGATCTTCACTAACAAAGGTCTCTTAAGCTAATTTTGGGTTTCAAGGTTTCTGAGATGGGGTGGTGAGGATGGGATAACTATCAGCAATATGCCCTGGTAGTGTGTGTGGAATATTCAGGAGGGAAGAGAGGCAAAAACGTGGAGCCAGTTAGCCCTGGAGGTTGTTGGAGGGGGTGGGGGTTCTTTATTGGCTGCAGCTCCTTGGGGAGGCAGAGATAGATACATGCACGCGCTCTCACACACACACACCTGTGAAATGGATTGGTAGGATTTCTACTTTGTGCTACAGCCCTGCAAAATAAGCTTCTCTTCCTTTAGCCTTTGTCCTGTCTCACTCTCTCAGCCATGACCCTTTTAGTTGTACCTCCCTAAGTTGGAGAAGCAGGACGAAATGGTGACACAAATTCAGTAGCAAGCCTGTTTGGACCAAAGGACTTTCTGACACCTGAAGACAAGTGTATCCCCCTCCCCCACAGGCCCGATATTTTTAAAAAATGCAAAATGCATTGCACAGTAAATCCCGCGTGCTAGCTCTTTCTTGGGTCAAGGAAACCCCACTGGAAACGCAAACTCTGGGGTCTCCTGGCTGTGAAGTCACTTGGAGGCAGAGGTGAAGGGCAGAATTAAAACACAAACTGATCCTGTAAAACCTGATAGCCCTCTTGCATGATTTTTTTTTCTCTTCTGGGTCCCCTCTTGATATACACGGGGAGAGTGGGAGCATGTCAGAGATGAGCTAGATGGAAAAAAAAAATAGTGCAACGGAAATGCAGAGGAAAAAGAGAAAGTACAGGAGTGATTTACAGCTTTCACTCAATCCTCAGTGGGGGAGCTGCCCGAGGATTTCAGATTGTGGATTATGTTTAATAACGCAAGAAAGCGGACATATTTTGAGAAAATGACTTTTCCTGTTTGGAAGGTTAACGGATGTGTTCCATTCGTATGAGGACAGGCTGATGCATAGTCGCTCTGGCTCTCCAACCCTGCAACTAGAGAGTGTGTTGATTTTTTATGCAGGAAATGTTTTCTGATCGCCACAAAGATCCCTGTTTGTGGAAAGGGACAGCCAAGCTCCAGTCCCTCTTTCCTCCCCATCCCCCAACAGAAGTTGTCTTTGTGGCCAATATAAAATTGACACGTTGTTGGAGAATTTTCTTTAAGAGTAGCCAAGGCTTTGTAAGGGAGGAAGGGGGAGGGTAAGAGAGAGAAGGGTTTAACTAGCTAAACGCGATTTCTCTGCTGAAAGCAATTTGGGGGCTGGGGATGTATGGAAGAGCAGTGGTACAAGGGGGAAAAGATGTGTGAGAAAATAAATGCAGACTAATGGCAATGAGAGAGGGTTGAAAACCTTTAAGATTTCTACAGGTCAGTGTTTCACTAACAGCTGTGGCTAAAGAAAACAAAGTGGTTTTAAATTACAGGAGTTCTTTTCTCTAGTAAAAATCCCAGAGAAGCACTTGCAACTGCAGGGATGGTATTTAACACCATTTAAAACTAATTAGTGTCCCCTAGAATAAGAAGCTACAGTACACACACAAAATGTGATGCTACAAGCTGGCATCAATTATCACCAGAAACTAGTATTTTTTTTGTTTGTTTTATTGTTGTTTTAATAAAATCCAGAGAATCTGTTTTTTTCAATGGTTAAAATTCTGTCTTGAAACTGACTGCTGGTGGCAAGTGCAAAGCGAAGCTAGTTTTGCACGTTTTTTTTTTTTTTTTTTTTTTTTGGTTAATGGCAGCAAGTGACAAAAACAAAGTGTGTGCCCATTAAGCATGATTTTCGAAGATTTTGCTGGTCATGATTATGAGATATGAGTTGAGACAGTGCAGCGATTTATAGAAGTTGGACCAGATAGCCATTGTTTTGTAAATGAGTAAGAATATGAGTGATTTTAGACATTCCATGTATAAATCATGTGGGAACACGTCTATTTCTTTTGGCTAATTAGCGGCAAAATGAGAAAGGAATAGCTCCTCAGACAAATAAGCGATTGTGTTAAAATTGTTACCGTGTTAATAGAACTGAACTAGGGAAAGTTTATATAATAGGGGACGAGTATGTGCTGTATCAGTGAAATTGCACAGCCTGTATTCTCTTTAGTCTAAGTTTGTGTATTTTAATTGTTTAGGTATTCTGAGTCAGAAAGGTACGGATAAGTAATTTCTGATGACATAATTGTAGCTGATGTGTTTATAAGTAATTCTTATAAAATATATATGGCACTCCTTACCTCATCAAAAAGACCTTTTTGGCTATGCTGCGTTATAGGAAAGGAATGTGAAAATCTGCACTCTTAATTTAGTAAACTTTATGCAAAGTGTATTAAATCTTAAATATTTTTATAAATTATATATAAAATCTTCTGAAAGAATTATTTAATATCATTTCAGCTAAACTGCCATTTAATGATATTCACAAGGTTAGAGGTTAACAATTACATATAGTTGTGCTACTCATATCTAGTTTTATTCCAAGATATCTTTGCTTTATATGATAACATGTAGTCCCAACTTTTGAAATGAGGTTTTAAAAATTCTGCTTCCATTTTCTATTATATATGATTTCTGTTTTCTATAGAAAAGACTATCCTGTAAGTCCTCAAAGGAATAAATACAAAATTATTCTCCACAGTGTTTTACTTCTCTTTTATTCACTGTGATAAATATTGAAAACCTTGAGTAGAAATATCTTCCACATTCATTGCATCATAGAAATGGTGCACATTGGACAGAAGAGTCTTTACATGCAGTAGATGCAATTCTAGGTTGTTTAGTGTGGTGCTGATGGTGATGGTAATGGTGTACCAAATGTCCAGAATTTTGAATGCATCCATTGAAGTCACAAAATCATATCTAGTTAGTATAGAGGAAATTATAGGCTCCCAGGACTGGGATGTTGACGTGGTTGACATAGGATTTCTACTAAAATGTTTGTTAATAATATACTCATGTACTGAAGAATTTCATAGCCAGAAAACAGCAAGAAGAAAACTATCCCTGTTTTGTAGTGACACCAACAATTACAAATGTTATTGTGATTACATTATAAAAGTGAGTAATTGTATTGATGCTTTATTGAAGTGTTAAATATTAGTACATATAAGTGTCCTTTAAGATCATGTTTGATATATTTGAGGGTGATATGTGATTATAGAAACTAAGTTGCCATTCCTCAATTTTTATGTGAAAATTTGAAAACAAAGTAAATAAAATGAAGCCTTTAAAAATAATGATGTCTTACTTCAGGTAGTAAAAAAAACTGTCTATAAATAATGTATATAACCTTTTCTAAAGGAAACTCAAATGATATTCCTATTTACCTGGTTTCAGCCTGATTTCAGATACTGGCATTTATTCATGAGGTCTTTACTATGCTTTATAGGACTTTTATATTTTTATACCACCGATAATTCTGGACTACAGGGCTAAAATAGAAGATGTGATATAAGATCCTGCTTCATAGTATATCACCTAAAATAAGCAATTAAAACAGGTTTGGCAGAAAAATCCTCCACCAGGGTATCTAAATCACATAATAAGCCTTAATGGAACCTTTGTTTCTTACTTACATCAATGGTACTACTTATGTGAAGGGAAATTGGGATCCCTGTATAGATTCCAGGAAATCTGAACACACATACTCATTTGTCTCTCCACCCTGCTGTGCTAATCCTTGATATGCTGTCACCCATGGGAAGTCTCACTGTGCGCCTGTGTGTAGTCTAGTCTGGGTTGCAGTTCCAGGTACCAATTTGTCATCTAGAGCAATTTGTGTCCTAGCAGTGTAAGTATTCTCATTTCTTTCTACTTTTGCTCTTTTTGTGCTCATTACTGTTCAACTATCTTTCACTTTCCTCTTTCCTGTCCTTGGATCTTACTTCCTTTTTAAATGACTACCATGACCCCATAGTCTTTATCAGAATGTAGAAAGGTATACTGAATGTGTTCCTTGAAGACACAGAGCCTGAATGTTTGCTCTGCCCCTTGGCTGCATCCCATGGTACTTTGCATGTGCTGTACTTCTGTTCTAGCATTTATCATACTACAGTGTATTTTCCACTTATATTTCCATGCCCCACCACTAGATTTGGGAATGTTGCAAGCGTAAAGGCTGGGTCTTCAGTTGTCTATAACAGTCTTAATAAAGCTTCAGTAAATATTGGTCGAAATGAATGTTAAATAAACAAACAAACAAAAGAAAAGGATCTCAGTAGGAAAGATAGTAATACATTGATTACAATCAAAAGAAAAAAATACATCAATCAGAGAAAGTGGCCACCTTTTGCTTTTTGTATGTTTAGAGGAAGATGGCTACCTTTTATGTAATTTCCAATCTTGTTAATGTATTACTTATATGAGCTTGTGATCTCAACATATTATTTAATATTTTTAAAACAACCAGAAGAATGGAATCATTAAGAAATATTCTTAAATTATATATATGTAAATATATATTAAGCGATTCATGGTCCATATCACTTTCTTTACATCGCTATCTACAAAAAAAGTGGGAAGAAAATTGGCCAATTTCTATCTTTTTAACTGTCTTCATTTTTCTCTATGTTCCTCTCTTCTGGCTCTTGCTAATGACATTTCCCAAATCCTCTCTTGCATAGTTTGAAGACAAACCTGCAAAATCTTTCTAAGACGAAAAGAGTATTTGCATGTCATGTTCAGTGCTTCTGTTATTTATCCTGTTTAATAATCCATAAATGTAGTAATAGTAGAATACTACTAAAATTGTGGGCCTGATCAGGGAAAGTGCCATAATTCTTACTTCTGCCATTTTAGAATCTTGACAGACAATTTAGGAAGTAGCTCGTAGTTATAGTATTTAATGAAACAAAATTCCATTACACGGCAACATACTTTTTAGACAATAAAGTATTAACATGAAAATTTATATCTGTACACATATGTCCCATTGATTCACACATTTGCCAAGACCTATGTTACAGTGGGATTTTATGATAGCTGTAGATAAATGTACTTTAGGTTAGTTTTCTTCCAAAATAGACAAGGACATTTTACTTTACTTAGAGTTCAGCTTTATGCCTTACTTTATTGACTTCATTTCCTAATAGAAGCAATTTTATTGTTAAACTGAAAACTTTTATAAAATATAACAGTCCTTAGAATCATTCTGGTATACATTACCTAAAGCCATCTGGCCCTTGGGTCTGAAATCAGTGTTCATTCAAAACTAAACTTTTCTAGTTTTTCAAAATATAATTGCTGGGTTTTAAAATGCTGAATTAGAGCTGAGTTTGAATCTACTCTTCCACATCATAACTGTATTACTCTTTATTACTACTTTCCCCTTCTCAGATTAGGTTAGTCATGCTTATTTCTCAGGATATAGGAGAACAGGAAATGACATCATATATTGAACTTTAAAAACCTAATAAAATTAATGGCTTGGAATATTTTAGTTCCTGTCAGCCCTGTGGAAGTTTTCTTCCCAAATCAATTAACTAATAAAAATCAGAGAGGTATGCAATCTTTCTAAGTATATCACTTCGTTGAAATGAAGGGTATGTTTTAGTGTAAGGTACACTTGAGACCCTAGAGTGACTCAGCTGCCTAGGAGCATCTGACAAGTGCCTGAGCTTGACTCATCAATCTTCTGTAGTAGAGTGTTGAATTAAATGAGATTGGATACGTAAAAACACTTTAGTCCATTGCTCAAGTTATATTAGGCCCTCCATTTAGTTTTTGAATGTCTTTTTTATTCTTTTGGCTATAAGTGATAGAGATTGATAATAAATAATGAAACAGATAATCATTTAATTATTTGAATTTGTTTAGGAATTTAGGGCATTTAACAAAGGATCATTAAGCATCTTGAATGTTATATCTATTTTGTGTTAGTTACAGAAAAGGTAGCATCTCAGTACCTATGTGCTGATGGAGGCATGACTAATACATCAAATAGATCAAGCTAGTGGTGTGTGAGTCATCCTAGGCCTGGGAAGGTGTCCTTCGGATATCATTGCTGATAGCCTGCAAATCCATTTAAATTAAACAGTTTCATGATTATTTTACTCTTTGCTGCATTATGCAAAATTAAGTTCATGTTTTAAAATGTATTCTGAAAAGAAATTATCTTGAAATACTTGTCCATATTAAACCATTTGGAAAAAAGTAGGACTATTTTGTATTTTTCCCCCCACTGGATTATGATCACATACCAGGATTCCCCTAAAGGCTTATATATTGAGATATTGAAAAGAAAAGAAAATTCTTTAGTACTCATTTAAAGATTCTGATATTTTCTTAATGGAAAATTATAAAATGTCATTTATAAGACTTCATAAAATGCTAAATCTTCTGTGTTCAATTATCTTTCAACTATCCTTCAGGAATTTTGTTCACTTGCTGAGAATAACCTAGCTATCTGTTAAAGGTTAGTAAGTAATGTATTTATACTGAACATGGTGTAATAAGTAACAAATTCATAATGAATACATTAGTATGGAGCTGTTTCTCAAAATTAATTAGGTAAATAGGAGTCTTTTCTGAAATCTGTCGATATGCATTTTCACCATAACCATGCCCATCCCCATCACATAATCATTAATGCTTAGAACACGTTTTAAAATATTAAGGTAATACAGTTATTGTTTGGTTTCTTGACCCGTCCAGCAGGTCAGTTGAAGCAGGTCCTGAGGGAGGGGGCGAGAGTGGGGTAGGGCAGGGAGCACAGAGAATGGAGGCAAGACAAAGTCTCTGATCAAGCCTTGTTTATTGAGAGAATACACACATCTTATAAAAGGTAGAAGGCGGGAAGCAAGGCAGCCGACCTAGGTCGGTTGCTAGGAAACAGGGTCAAGTGATATTTAGGAAAAGGCTAGGATAAAGGGGAAACCGAAACTGCAATTTTAGCACAGCGCCTGAGGGGCCGATAAGAAAGCCCAGACTGGCTGTCTCCAGCCCAGAATTGGGAGTGATAACACTGCCCCGCCTGCAGGCGGCTGATCTTTGTTCTTCTGGCAGCTCCCCACAGTTTCTACCATGTTTTTTAAAATTTTTTATGTTTTTATTTTATTATTGAGACAGAAACAGAGCATGAGTGGGGGATGGGCAGAGAGAGAGGGAGACACAGAATCTGAAGCAAGTTGCAGGCTCTGAGCTGTCAGCACAGAGCTTGACACAGGGCTTGAACCTACGAACTGAGATCATAACCTGAGCTAAAGTCGGATGCTTAACCCTGAGCCACCTAGATGCCCCATGGTTTCTACCATATTAAATGAAATAATTTACCTGGATATTAGTCTCAAATTATTTCTTCTAGATAATAAGTTTCATTGGGGAGAGTTGTTTTGGAAAACAGAACAAATATGTGCATGGAAAAGACATTAGAACACTGATAGAACCAGATTATAATACAGTTGACCTTTGAACACCAAGGGGCTTGGGGGCACAGTTGAAAATCTGCATATAACTCTTAACTCTCCCAAAACTAAGCTACTAATAGACTGTTATTCACAGGAAGCTTTACCCATTACATAAACAGTTGATTTAACACATTGTGTATGTGTGTATGTATTGTATATGTGTATATGTATACTATATTCTTATGTAAACAGTCGATTAACACATTTTATGTATATACTATATTTTTAAAGCAAGCTAGAGAAAAGAAAATGTTACTCAAGAAAACCATGAGAGAATACTATAATACTGTATTGTATTTATATAAAACAATCTATGTAGAAGTGGACCCGTACATTTCAAGCCCACATTGTTCAAGGGTCAGCTGATTTAGAATGCAACTTAAATATGCTTAAGTAGAATAAAAAGCATTAAACTAGTTGAGAAATCAACCAGAGAAGGCTATATTGATGAAATTACTTTTTAGCAATAAATATGTTAAGGTGATAGAAATGTCACAATTGTTATCTCTCCTGGGAAATTCATTCTGGGAAGGCATTATAAATTATTTCTTTCATGATATTTCTACTACTGTTTCTCTTTTAAGGTAATTTTTAAACTTTTGATAACCTTTTAAAATTAATCTCTATGCTTGCATTTCTAGACAATAATTTATCTAATAAACATTAAAGAGTTTTATTTACATATCGCTTCTAAGAAAATAAGTTGAGAATTATAATAAGCATTTTATAAATTTAAAGAAGATAATAAAATGTAACATTGAGAAAATGCTTTTCAGTTTGCCAAGCTCTGTTGCATATATTATTTTACTTGGGAAATAATTGCGTGAAGCACATATGTATTGGTTATATAGAATACCCTAAAGACCATGGTTTTCTCTCTAAATTTTAATACAAATGTTCAAGTGAAAAACTAGAGAATTTTCAAGCTATGGGTTTTCTTAGTGTTTCTAGAATGCTTGAATGTGAATCACAAATACTCAGGTATATGAAGGACTTTAGACATTATGTAGTCCAAATCTTATGTGATTAATGGATTCACAGTTGGCAAACACATGATGAGAACAGTATTTCAGCTGAACTTAAATCTACTTGGAATTTACATTTAATACCACTTCTATAATATAACAGGCATAGTCACTTAGGACTGTTTGATAGTTCTACCATTTTATTAAAAATATATATCTTTTATTCAGCTGGGGCAATAATCATAGCATACTTCGCTCTACTACTTAATACTGAATAATCTTTACAAATTAAAGCTTTCAGTCATTAGATTTTTGTTTTGTTTGGTATATATCATTGAAACAATGTGGTGTTGATCTCAAGAAATGATTTTCAGTCTCAAGCTCATTACATTTAAAGAGCAGTGTATTTCAATTTGAGTCTGTCTAGATATACTTTGATGATTTAGCCATATCTATCTTCATTTCATTTTCATCTCATTATCATTTTCTAAGGAAACCTGTGGGATTTTTTTTCAGAAATAGCATACCTTACATTTTTAGTTATTTATGGTACATTGAGAAATAGTGTTGAGGGTAGGAAATGAGAGAGATTAGGGTCTCCTCCTTCTGTTGAAAGTCACAGCTTCAGTCAGGTGCGCTTAACCCCTTGAGACCAGAAACCCTCTCTTCTCTGTCTTTTAGCCTGTAGGTAGTAATGGCTCCCCACTGTTTCTACCCCTGAGTGCTACTCACTCTCTCTCTGGTTTCTCCAAGCACTATCCATGCCTTACTATCTTCGCAAATTATCTTAATCAAGGACACCATCTGTTTCTTACTGGAACTCTGACTAGTATAGGGGTGTGTAATTTTAGTGGTGAAGTGATTTCTGATTTCTTATAAGATTAGTTCAAAACCAACATTTTAAGTTTCAATCCTTTATTTATTCACTTGTTAATTAACTAATTAATTAATTCAGTCCTTTTATTTTGCTAAAGTCTTATATAATTATTAGCTCTTTTGAAAATTAGCATATGCACCAGCCCAAGTAAACAGGGAAATAAATAATAAGGATTTAGACAATTGAGAGGCTCATGGTAGCTCAGTTGGTTAAGTATCAACTCTCAGTTTCAGCTCAGGTCATGATCTCACAGTTCATGAGTTTGAGCTCCACATCAGGCTCTGTGCTAACAGAATGGAGCCTGCTTGGGATTCTCTCTCTCTCTGTCTCTCTCTGCCCCTCCCTTGCTCATACATTCTCTCTCTCTCAAAATACATAAATAAACATATGTATATGCTAAAAAGTAATTCAATTAATAAAATTAAAATCAGTTGGCCGTTTGTTTTAGCTTAGTTGAAATGGCATTTTTTACACTTAATCTTATCTCAGAATCCATGTGTTAATCTTTACAACCGCACTGAATTTGGGCTTTCAAAGTGTTTTTATATATTTACTTGTTGGTTGGTTGCTTACATAATTCTTAAATTACATAACATGTATACCTTCATATATATCATATATACATTTTCAGTGTTGATGTAACCCCAGAACACTTAAACTGGCGTGGATATCAATTTGTGAATTGATAATTAAAAACAAATAACTTCACGGCTCCCATAAAAACTTAAAAAAAATTGACATTAAGATTTTGCTTTAATTTTATATCATTATTATATAAATGGAAGGGAAATGATGGAAAATATAAAATGAAAATAGAATTTCAGTTGCTAATCCAAGTTTCATTTTGCCTTTTGATTTCATTATCCCTCTCAAGGCAAATCAAGAAAACACACAAAAAGAATTTTTTCTTCCTTCATTTTATTACAGAAAAACGAATTGAGACAGCTAAGTTTGCCCCTCGTCTTGTCATAAAAATTAAAGTTTTTCACTTTTACTCTGTGTTAATCTTCTGCCATCAAAGAAGGATCCCAAGAGGGGAAAAAAAAGAAGTAATTTCCAAAAATTATGTGCCAACAATTATGTTGAAAAAGAGCTTTGTGATTTTTCTGAATAAGTAATACATAACAAATATTTATTATATATTGGATGCTTTTGGAAATGGTTCTTCTTTTGTAGCTACTCATAATAATTGTAATGTGAAAAAGAGGGCACCTTGGGAAGACAAAAATCCGTTTACTTTATGTAATCTTTCTACATAAAACTGGCAAACTCTCAAAGATCTGCGTCTGCCCTGTAGACTGAGAAATTTGAGTTTACTTTGGCTTCTCAGAGAGGTCAGCTCTCTTTATAGATATGTCAGGCTGTGGTCAGCTCTCTTTGGCTGGCCTTGTTTTATGAAACTTATAGGGCAAGCAGTATGTATTTTGTAATATATGTGCCTGAGAAATTAATCAAGCACAATGGCTTTTTTTTTAATTTCTCAATAGGCTTTACTTTCAAATACGATGAAGTAAATATCTGCAGAGTGTCATTGTTCCATTTGCATAGCAGAGAACATTTTAAGCCCTTTGTAATATAATAAAATCTGCTCTTTTAAAAACCTATAGATTTATCCTGTTTTAGTAATTCCCTGGAATTTTCTGATGACCATTTTCTGGTGTTTAATTGGTAATAAGGGCATAAATGAGTTCTAGGCATAATAAATATGTGTGCTTGCCTCTGCATCAGGAGACCACAGAAACCAGAGAAATGAAACGGAGAGAGTTTGGAAGCAGAATAGAAAGAAGTTGATCCACTGAATAGTAAGACCTGATTAAGGGGAAAGAAATAAGTACATGTAGTCTGTGAATTAATAACGACTTTTTTCCCCCCTAGAACTGGAACATTTTTTTCTCAATAAAAGTCTCAATTACATGTATATAAAAGAGACTTTAAAAAATGGAGCTGTTTTGGTTGAAGTAGGCAGGAGGCCTAGAGCTCTGCCTAATCAGTCTCCTTTCTTCCTGTGTTGGCCCCAGAGGCAGCTCTGCTTAAAAAGCCCACTACAAAACTATAAATCTTGGAAGCCTCCATTATAGAGCCACATGTGAGAAGTTAATGGTAGAAACTTTCTTCCTCTGAAAAACCAGGATTTTAGTGTTTTGGTCACCAAGAATGTGTAAGAGCTGTCATTTTGTCATTGAATTTTGCATAAAACAAAATTTATAATTTGTCTTGGATCCATATATCTACGGCGCATTTATCTGTGCTCCTTTTCTGCTGCTCCTTTTCAACATGCTAAAGTTTGCCTGGGCCTAACCAAACCTCAGGCAAGCCCTCAGCCTATTGTATCATGCCTTTCAGGCATCTTTGATGCCTTGTGAAGAGTGTCTTATAAGTGGACTCTGTTGTTTTTCTGCCATGTCTCATGCAATCTGATGATCATTTGCCATCTTCTGCCAGTCATTAGTGTCTCTACCTTTGTTTTGCAGAGACTTGTGTGGTAAAGCCATGCTGTGTTTGACTAAAGGTGAGATTCCCACCCTTGCTCTTTTTTTGTCAGACTCATTGTGGGAGACCTGCTTATGACTCCTTTTTAGTGCCTGTCATGTAAACATTCTTTTCAGAGTTTCTCCGAAATCAGTTAGCTCTGTGGCTCCAAGTAAGAACTCAGGATGAATGCCACAGTTCTTCATTTTTCTTTCTGGTCATGCAGATTCCATACCTCTTCTATTGAAGGTTCCCGACCCTCCTGTAAATTTGCTTATTCCAATATGTCTCTTGCTCACATTCTAGTATGCCTCGATAAAAATGAATATTATTTTAAAATTCTTTTGTCTCTTTAACTTTAATTGATAAGTACTCAGAAGCCCCAATTTTAACTCTATTAGTATAATACATTTGGCACTATTCATTCAGACACTCTGTCTTATAATTCTTTTAATCCCCAAATAGTTCAGTTGCAAACTCAAACTTCTTGGAATAAATTAAAGATACTAGGATAGTGAAAATTATTTTGAGTTCCTTTATTCACATATAATGGATATCCATAACTGAAAACAGTTTATTAAAATCTTTTTTAAAGTTTCCTTTAATGTTTGTTTATTTTGAGAGAGAGAGAGAGAACAAGCAGGGGAGAGGCAGAGAGAGAGGGAGACACAGAATCTGAAGCAGGCTCCAGGCTCTGAGCTGTCAGCTTGGAGCCTAATGTGGGGCTCAAACTCACAAACTGCGAGATCATGACCTGAAATGAAGTCAGACAACTGAGCTAACTGAGCCACCCAGGCACTTATTTAACAACTGAAAAGGTTTATTTAAACAACTACAAAAAGTTTATTAGCTTTGATATTCTATAGATCTGAGTGGATAATTGAGGTGTTATTAAGGCTCTTCATAGTTCCAGCCTTCTATCATACGGGGCATATAAGGAATTGTGTTCCTCCTGTCTCACTTGTGGTTGGGTGGAAGAGGGCACAAAAGTCTCTTTACGTCTGGCATGGAGCCTGTACTTCGAAGAGGCACCCTTGTCATCCTGAGTTCTTGAATGTCTAAAATGAGAGGAGGTCCCTGCCTTATGCCCTTGGTGATCTGTAATTGTTGTGAAGCATGAGCAAGAAGAAGTTTTTCTGTTATTAGACACTGGGGATTTGGGGTTTGTCTTTGTTACTACAGCCTAAGCTAACATATATAACTGATATAATGTCCAGTTAGAGAGCATAGGGGAGTAATTGTGCTGACTAGTGTTGCTAAAAGGTGATTAGGCACTTTGGTGACACGTGTTGTAATTTAAATGTAATGACACTGTGTCCATGTCCATCAATGATATTTTGGGAGGAAGAACTCACCTATATATTCCATGATGTGCCCTGAGCAGCTGTATTTGAATTTATCGCTAGTAACGATATTGGAATTCATTTTAGGTATTATTTATCAATATGTTACTGTTTTAGCCTAATTTAGCCTAATTATGTTTTAGCCTAATTAAAATTAATACTAAAATAACTACAAGAACTGTATATTTATACTATAAGAGACCATTCTTTCAGTATTCATCTGAAAAGTTGTTAACTTTGGGGTACCTAGGTGGCTTAGTTTGTTGAGCAACCAACTCTTGATGTTGGCCCAGGTCATGATCTCATGGTTCTTGATTTGAGCCTCCTTTCAGGCTCCATGCTGACAGTGTGGAGCCTGCTTGGGATTATCTCTCTCTTTCTTTTCCTCTCTCTCTTTCTCTCTCTGTCTCTCTCTCTCTGTCCCTCCCTCATTCATTCTCTCTCAAAATAAATAAACTTAAAAAAAGTCATTTAGAAAAAAGTAAAAAGTTTTTAGGTTTTTCTGCATTTTCAGACTTACCCAGACTAAAGAGGATATTGTGGTCTTTTGCTGAGTCATAATTATCACAGAACTAAGTAGAAAGAATTCATGTTAGCATGGTAATTCTTGCAGAAAGGTAAAACTTGTCCTCCTATTCTCTCTCCCTTCTTCTTTCCTTCTCTCCCTTTCCCCTCCCTCCCTGTTTTTTTTCTCCTATATTACTTATTTTTTTTCAGATAGATATACTCTGATTTATACATGTTGATCTAGATTCATCATTGCAATAGTTTGCACAGAATCTATCAATATATGTGTTGGTGTTTTTGGTAGAAACAAATATTTCTGTAGTAGTTCATAGGGAGCTTGTAATCACTTAGTAAGCACAGCTTCATTAATCTTAACAGTTTTCTTGCGAGTTTAATTATGGAGCAATAATTAACCTTCCCTTTGAGTAGGTGGGTTTTGTCACATTGAGAAGTATTCTTACAGGAGACAGGAGGGGAAAAGTAGGCTGCTGTGATATAAACAAGCCTGTGTGAGTTCCTTAGTAGGGAGTGAAGCGTTCTTCCCACTATTAGTGTACACAGACAAGTTTTGCTCTACTGGGCTGTGCCTTCCATTATTTTTCTGGCTTTCCCATTCTCAAGAAGTTTGGATTATGGTATGCTCATTAATTATAAGAGACACACTCCAGGATTCAAAGAGGGGTATAAGGAACCATTGAGCAACTGAGAAATTAAAACAGAAGCAAAACAAAAGCTTTCTGTTTTGTTTTGTTTTGTTTTGTTTTTTTCAATCACATATTGTGTTCTGAAGAAAATCCAGGGATGGAGTGAATTGTCCATTCACTTTCTGCATGTCTACATTGATATGTAGCACAGATATATACGCATACTCTCTTATATGTGAATTTGTGACATTAAATTATCACGTGGTATTAAATGATCACAAGTATTATATATATATGATTTAAAAAGATAAAAATTTTTCAGTACTTTGAAAATATATTCCCTTTTAAGCTGCATTTACTATTAAATATGTACTAAATATAAATCTAACTAGAGTGACTTATAAGAAGATCCTTGGAATGATAGAAAATAAAAATACCTTTTGCAGGGAAACCTGGTTGGCTCAGTTGGTTAAGCATCCGGATTCTTGATTTTGGTTCAGGTCATGAGCCCATGGTTAGTAAAATGGAGCTCTGCATCGGGCTCTGTGCTTGGGATTCTCTGACTTCCTCCTGTCTTTGCACTTTGCCCACACATATAAGAGCACTCTCTGTCTTGAATAAACAAATAAACTTAAAAACATTTTTTTAAAGAAAAGACCTTTTGCAATGTAGGCTTTAAACTTTAATCTGTTCAAAAATCCAGTTGGGGTATTTTTAATAAATACATTAAGAGAAATATTCTGTGGATCTGGGATATTAGAAATTGAAGTTTTACTTAGGATTTAAGAGTAAATCATTTGCCAAGCAGGTTTCTAAAAATTAAAAACAAACGTCAATTTCAAAAGTAAATGTTTTCCTTTTACATTTCTGAAAATTCATGTGCATCACGTTATAACAAATTAATATTCTTTTAGATTCTCTTTACTCATTTTTATTATCTTCCTCTGTGACTTAGTTACCTACTATTATCTACTACAAATCCTACAGCCATAAATTCAGTTTCAGATTTTAGATATTTCCTCCTAGAAGGTAATTTCATGATGGTTGAGTCAGACCTCCTGAGTTCAGATCCCATTGTCTCTGCTTTTGACTTTGTTGCCCTGAGAATATTACACACTTCTCTCACCCTCGGTTTCTTTGTCTGTGAAGAGGTGATTATTATGGCGAGGTGAATGAGTGACTGAATGAGTTAATTAATGTAAAATACTGAGCATGATTTTTGGACTATGCAGTAGCGACTCAGTAAACGTTAATTTGCATTAATTGGACAATTCTGGAACCCTTTTCTGCATTAGGTTTCTTTAACACATCAAATAAAATTTTGATTCATGATAAAAAAAAGTGATTAGTTCATTTCATTGACCTCAGAGAAATAAAAATGCCTTCTGGATCATTTAGTCAATAGAAATGTACTGTATCTTTAATCCTTTATTCCCTCTTAAATACTCACAGTCTGAGTTAAGCTACCTGTCTGTTATCCTTTGCTCCTCATTTTAAAAATGAACCACTTTGTTCACAACATCATCACTTTTCCTTTTAAAATGGACTGGTCAGTGATGTTTACAGATTGTCTGACAAAGTGTAATCACCCAACTGACTTTTTCCTAGGGACCCAATCCGCATTAATCAGAAAGCAGTGTTGTTTTTGTCCTCCTAAGCAACTTCATCTTCTGGGTATTTTAATGAAAATATTTATATCCCTTTGGTCTAGTCCTTTCTCCATTATCTTATGGTTTAAATGAATTTACATTTTATTGTTAAGTTAAAGTCTATATTCTGATTTCTCTCTAAGGATTGATATACACAGTAAAATTGAAATAAAGTACAATTTGTCTTGGCCTGCAGTTTCCTTCTAAGCAGAGTCGAATCTCCTGGAAAAATATCTTACTTGTTGCTTGCTTTTTAAACATTTATGTTAATGCCCAATGTCAGAAAATATTAATGAAATAGAAATCCATACTCTTTTTTTCAGAAGATCATATTTTTTTTTTACTTCCAGTTTCATCAAACTTTTACTTTTGCCATTACAAATGAGAATTAGCAATGTGACATCGATTTTTAACTCTATAGAGTCCTTTGTATCTGACGAGCACTTAGATCGGAAGACTGAACCACTGCCTTTGGAAGAGATTTACCATTACTGTCTGAGTAACTTCAGACAAGTCATGTCATTTCTGAAGGAGAGCTTCAGTTCGCTCACACATAGAAATGAAACTGGCTATATGAAACTCCCAGGATTTCATGGAGAGTAAAACTACTATACATGATGAGCAGCCTCCAAAAATGTTATTATTATTGCCAACAGTAACTTGTAAATATGATTAGGTTTATCGGTTTAGTTCATTGGCATGGAAATATGTGAAATAATGGTCCTGTCCTATGATAAATATCATAAATTGTTGGATAGATCATTGGGCTTGATATTTTTAGGTAAGATCTTCCATCCTTGAGAAAATGCTCTATTCCTTTGGTGTTTTCTTTTTCTTTTCTGTATCATTGGAAGCAGTAACAAATTTCAGCTGCACATTCAAACATTTCAGTTTGATTCCCAGCCCTGCTTTCCACTAGCTTTGTGACCTTTGGCAGTTTGCTCATGTGTGTGAACCACATTTTGTGCATCTGTAAAATGACATCATCTCTATGCCATTTTTAAAAATATAGTCTGTACAGAAACAGTATTAGGACTAATGGGTGAGTAGAGTGGGAGTGGTCATTCTCTTAATTCATCTTAAGTAATTGAAAACTGTAAGTTTTAGATTGCGCAGAGTAATTTAAAGTATGACTTCAGTTGTATTCAGCTCTAGCTTTCCTTTTCTATAGATGAAGATTAAAAATATAGTGAATCATTTCATAGTAAGATTCCACTCTTGTCAATCAGAGAAACCATTTGAAAATAAACACACCTTTTCTTCCCTTCTGTTTCTTTGGAAAGTCAAATGTTAGTGTTAGAGGAGAATGAATACAGAAAAATGCTGGCCAAAAAGAAACTGGGAGAAATTGTAATCTTATAGAACTACTTATTTTCCTCTAGGGGGCAAAGGCTACATATAAAGAAACAGGGTTTCTGTCCATATCAAGTAATAAAAAACTAGTCTTTAAGGATACATATTAAGTCAAATTTGCATCATGTAAAATATGGAAACGTGTTAATAGAACTTCTTTATTTCTTTGCTTCTTTATTTCATGAAGTTTTTGGAATTCGTCCTTTATAGGTCATAAGTAGCCATGTTTCAGAGGAGGAATGAGTTCTAGCAGCCAGCCATGCAATAGTCCTGATAGGATTACTCATCAGATTTCGTAGATAAAATGCCTGCAGGTTACTTTCTACTTAATTCTTCATCAACTTATGAAGAGTTTTGGCAAAACTAACACTTGGTAAACACTTTTTAAAAACAATCAGTTTTGTGCTCTTCACCAAATATAGTAAAATTAATAGGTGGAATGATAATTCAGATTTTTTTAAAAACAAACTTTGCCTAATTTGAGTTGTATCAGCCTAAATATTTATTTTGACTTAAGCGTTCTACAACTGGCATTGAACAATTTAACCCCTAATGTTACAAACTTTTCTGTTAACCCGTTATCAGTGGCGAATGGCTACTTTAGAAATCCATTAATAGAAACTTACCACAGATGGTGGATATTTTTGTGAGCAAAGTCACTTAGCAAGGAAGGCTGAGGGATAAGGGCCAGTATCGCATTGAGAAAGGGAAGAGCTAGCTGAATTTGAGTCCTCTTTATCCTAACACTGTACTGTCACTCTGTAAAGATAAATGCAGTCTAATATTTTTCAGTGATTCAAATGGTGCTTACCTCATACAATCCTTTATAACTACATGATGTTTTAAAATGGTGTAAAGGTTTATTTTATTTTATTTTTTTGTGTCTGTTTTATTTTTTTATTTTTATTTTTTAAAATAGTTTATGTCAAATTGGTTTCCATACAACACCCAGTGCTCTTCCCAAGTGCCCTCCTCCATCATCACCACCTCTTTTTCCCCCCTCCCCCTTCCCCTTCAACCCTCAGTTCATTTTCAGTATTCAGTAGTCTCTCAAGTTTTGTGTCCCTCTCTCTCCCCAACTCTCATTCCCTCTTCGCCTCCCCCTGGTCCTCCATTAGGTTTCTCCTGTTCTCCTGTTAGACCTATGAGTGCAAACATATGGTATCTGTCCTTCTCTGCCTGACTTACTTCGCTTAGCATGACACCCTCAAGGTCTATCCACTTTCCTACAAATGGCCATATTTCATTCTTTCTCATTGCCATGTAATACTCCATTGTATATATACACCACATCTTCTTGATCCACTTCTCAGGTGATGGACATTTAGGCTCTTTCCATGTTTTGGCTATTGTTGACATTGCTGCTATGAACATTGGGGTACATGTGCTCCTATGCATCAGCACTTCTGTATCCCTTGGGTAAACCCTAGCAGTGCTATTGCTGGGTCATAAGGGAGTTCTATGGATAGTTTTTTGAGGAACCTCCACACTGTTTTCCAGAGCGGGTGCACCAGTTTACATTGCCACCAACAGTGTAGGAGGGTGCCCATCTCTTCACACCCTTGCCAGCATCTGTAGTCTCTTGATTTGTTCATTTTAGCCACTCTGACTGGCGTGAGGTGGTATCTCAGTGTGGTTTTGATTTGTGTTTCCCTGATGATGAGTGATGTTGAGCATCATTTCATGTGCCTGTAGGCCAAGACCCGCTGGATGTCTTCTTT
>NC_043706.1:59542950-59577394 GCF_006229205.1 Suricata suricatta
TTGCAACTATCTTTTCCCATTCTGTTGGTTGCCTAATTAGTTTTCTTGATTGTTTCCTTTGCAGTGCAGAAGCTTTTTATCTTGATGAGGCCCCAAGAGTTCAGTTTTGCTTTCATTTCCCTTGCCTTTGGGGATGTGTCGAGGAGGAAATTGCTGCAGTTGAGGTCAAGGAGGTGTTTCCTTCTTCCTCGAGGGTTTTGATGGTTTCCTGTCTCACATTCAGGTCCTTCAGCCATGGATCAGAAGAATAAACATTGTGAAAATGTCATTACTACCCAAAGCAATCTACACATTCCATGCAATCCCCATCAAAATTGCACCAACATTCTTTTCAAAGCTAGAACAAACTATCCTCAGGTTCATATGGAACCACAAAAGACCCTGAATAGCCAAAGTAATATTGAAGAAGAAAATGAAAATGGGAGGCATCACAATCCCAGACTTTAGGCTCTACTACAAAGCTGTCATCATCAAGACAGTATGGTATTGGCACAAAAACAGACACATAGACCAATGGAATAGAATAGAGAACCCAGAACTGAGTCCACAAATGTACGGCCAATTAATTTTTGACAAAGCGGGAAAGAGTATCTGATGGAAAAAAGACTGCTTCTTTAGCAGGTGGTGGTGGGAGAACTGGACAGCAACATGCAGAAGAATGAAACTAGACCACTTTCTTACACCATACACAAAAATAAACTTAAAGGTATATTTTAAACTCTCTAACATATGTGTACTCTATGTGTACTTAGTACTGTTAATGCTCCTTCCAACTCTTAGTCTTTTCTAAACTATAGCCTGTGTGTAGATCCTCACTAATAAAGGAGCTTTCTTCTTTAACCAAGCCATTATTCAAGACCTCTTCTATCTAATCTCTCCCAGGGAAATTCTAAGTGATTAAAATGGGCGTATTGATTTTGACCTGCTCTGAGCATACAATGCTTATAAACTACTTTTTACTCATAAATGCACATTTTTTGAGGCTTTATATTTGTGATTAATGTGAATATTCGTTTTGATTAAAATGTAGCCTGCTTTTAATATTTTCTTCTATAAAATATGAATTTCATAGGTTTCAAGTATATAGGTGGTAAAGACTTTGGTTTAATTACCTTGAACTTCACATAGCACCACATTAACACAAAGAGGTGCTTAATCTCTACTGTAATTACCATCATAGAAGATCAAAACAAAATTAGAATTACAATGATTTTTTCTTGTTTAAGTTAATGATTTTAAGTTGGTAAGATGCCATTTACATCAGATAAAAAGTTTATAGTTAGACTAAGCGTCTCTAATACTGGAAAATACAGCATACTTATAAAAAGAAACAGAGGTGAAAAGTTCATTCCTTACTTCAGTGAATATTTTATTAAATGTTTGTCTTTAAATTAATTTTGATAAGTTCTTTTTGATTCTTAACTTTTATTTGCTTGGGCATTAAAATGAATACTATCCTATTGGGAAAAAGAATATATCTTGACCTATTCTGATGAAATCATTCTTTGGAATTTTCTTACTTGTGATAACACTCAAATCCTGACTCAAATTAATCTGATCCCAGCTTTTCTTTTTGAGGGATTTAATGTTTTGGAGATGTAAGGCTTTCCTGAGAGTAAGTAATCAAAACAAAATGATTTTTTTCATAAAAAGAACAGCTATTCCATTTATTCTAAGACGAATTCAGAGACCTTATGTAGGTCAATGTCAGTCATAAAACAAAAAGAGGAAAAGATAACTGAAAAATAATTATCTGAAAAGTGCATGTGTATTAGAAGATTTAGGATTTATTTCCATTTTCTCTTCATTTATTTGATATATTCTTGAATTTCTTTTACATTTATATGTACTAGGAAACATATTCTTCAATAAATAGAATTTTAGTTTGTGTTTCTTTTTGATTTTTGTACATATTTTTATTACAACACAAATATAGCTCAGCCACATTAATTATTTTTATACTTTATAAATTTAAAAGGTATTGTATTTGAATTATTCCAGAATTTTTATATCATGCTAATTTTGTAGCAGAACTTTAGGTACACAATTAAAAATATTCTAGCATTTGCATAATTTAACAGATTAAGAAGAAGAATTTAGAAAAACATTCCCAGGCAATTCACTTGTTTTGAACATCTGGTTAACAGCTGGAGTAATGAAAGTTAACACAGCAGTAACCATCTTTTAAGCTGATCCCCCATGCACAGACAAACATTAGGAAGGATTAACTACTATTAATTCTTGTTTCCTTTTGCTACAAGGATTTGCTTAAAAAAGGAAAAGAAGATTCGAGAATTCTTAATTGTACAATAGCAGCTGAAATTTGTATCTAAAATGTGAATAACACTGATTAAAATCACATTTCATTAATATTTCATTAATATAAATTAGAAAAAGCAACCTACCTCTTGATAGTTGACACAGATAGTTATGATAGAATTTCTTTGTAATTCATATAAACACATTTCAGGCAATAAACAGTATTATAATAACATCCAGTGTCATATTTATACACTCTTAATGTTGAATTGATTAGTAGTTAAAGACTGAGCACATAGCTTTTAAAATGTTTAATGTATTTGTTAGATGATACATTTTGTATATGCAATATATAAGTATCTATAGTATTTTTTAATACTGCAAGTTTTTACCTTATCACACAAACCTGTTCTTATATACTAATTATTATATTTCCAATTAAAATGTTGATAACTTTGGGATTCTTTAATTTAAAATGTTAAGTGAGCTTGCCTGATCATATACCAGTAAAAAAGTTAATTTTCTAATTTAACTTAAAAAATAATTATTTTATTATAAATGAGTAGAAAACATCAGACCTTGAGGTAGTGAATTATCCTTTCAAGTTCCTCAATATCACTCAAATTTATACCCCTCCTTTTAAAATTTTACTCCCATATACTAAATTTCTAGCCATACATAAGGTATTGTTAATAGAATGAAAACAATTAAAGATAAAACTGAAATTTTTGTAAAATAAACTATAATGTCTTATCTCTAATAGCTTCAGAAGCATAACAAGATATATTTTATAGTTACTCTTACAGTAATTCTAGTTTTTAAGCTCTTGTCAAGGAATAGGATTGAGTTTGCCATGTGCTTCTTTAGCAAAAAGTTAATTTAGTTCATAGCATACAATGGTTGTAGAGGCAAATACATAATTTATAGGAGATAAAGTCAATAATCTGTTGAAAGAAAATCATGATTCTTGGTGTTTCCTATTTTTGTCTAAGATCCTCTTGCAAAAATGAAATCATATGAAGATGAAGTGTGTATCTAATAGTTCATGAATATGTAACTATTAGCATATACATAGTACCTTAGGGTTCTGTAGTATCCTGAGTTCAATGATTTTATGTACAAAAATGTTTATTTTAGAAATTAATTTTTCAAGAAGTGTCTCTAGGTATGACATGAGTTAGAAATGAGCAGGTTGCATACATTTTGTTCTTGGCCTTGAAATTAGAATCTTACAATAGAAATAAAGAATATATTTAACATAACCCAAAGTGAGAAGAGTATTTAAGATTTTTGTAATTATTGGGAAGAAGCAAACATGAATGACAAAAGATCAATATGGCCATGGTCATTAGAATTTAGATGGGCTTTCAAAGATTGAGAAGAATATAATTTAGGTGAAGGAAATAGCTTTAACAGAGGTTACATAAGGAAATGTTTATGGACTCTTACAGAGATTGGATTTATAAGAAGTATGGGAGCACAGGACTTAGTTCTTTATTTAGGCTAGGCACTTTGGATTTTGATCTGAAGGCAGTGGGAAGCTTTAGAAGGAATTTGAGATGGTTGGTAGGAGGCAGTGAAGAAATTATAAGGAGGGAGTAGAAGTTGACTGAAGTATAAGCTAGTGGAAATCTCAAAAAGGATATAGGGCAATAGACATCTTGAGAGGACTAGTGATGGGGCTTATGCTGTAATCCAACGGTAATATGATTGAAATAGTAGTAATTAGAAACTAGCAATGATGAAAAGCATTGTGATCACTTCAAGATACTTAAAATGGCATGAGGTGATAAATTTTCAAATGAAGCACCACCATAAGGGAAAAAGAAAAGGTCTGAGTTAAGATGATTGTGTTTGGGGCCCAAGATAAGAGTTTGCAAAGAGGAGCTGGTTCAAGATGAGTCACGTATGGTTCAGAAATGATGAGTCTGAGGCTTTGGCAGATAATTAAATCGGCAATGTCCTGTGAAAAAGCAAACAAACTTTCGTATTATATCTCTGTCACTTAATAGCTATGGGACTTGCTACATAAATAATTAAATAAGTGTAAGGAGCTTAGAATAGTTCTTTTAATGTAATGAGTGTTTAATAATTTTGGAGAAAAAATAATTGGAAAAGTAGCCCAAGTTCATTTTCAGGAGAATAATGTGTTTCATCTAATGAAAAATGACAATAACCAAGGAGCAAGAATTGAAATTCATAGGACAGGCCAAGATCATTGGGAGCCCTCAAGAGTAGGTAAAAACAGGTGAGAGGTAAAAACAGAATGGTGAGAGGTAAAAATAGGATCCTGAGGCTTAAGAATCTTTGGTGAGGATTTTAAAGCTGTCATCATAGGATATACATCTTGGAAGTTGTATTTTTTTCCCAAAGTGTTGTCTAATGTTGGAATCTAATGATGGAAATCAAAATAGTGCCATGTAAGGCAGAAAAAAAAGCCAAGAAGAGTCCAAATATGAAACCTTTATATATTTTGTTATATATATGTTACATATAATGTTAGAATATAAAATCTACCCATTGTAGAAAATTTATATCATAATATATGTAAAAATACCATTTTTAGGCTTGTCAAATATCTATATATTTACATTAATGTATCACAAAGGAAGCATGGAAATAGTGCTTGTTGTCTTTATTGACTCATTTCACAAATTAACTATAAGATCACCATTTTAGAATTAATCACATAGGAAAAAATGAAGAGAGAAAAGAATACCTGAAATTTTAGGAATTGATGTTATTTATATCATAAAAAAGCTGGATTTATTTTCAGATATGATATAATCTTGTTAGACAATATTCATTTGTTATGTCCATTTCATCAGCTTTTAACAAGTTATACAAAATAATAAAAACTAAAATAGATAAAAATATTTTAAACAATTTTTATATTTTTAACTTATCTCTGTTATCCCAATTAATTTTTCTAAAGTTTCTTAAGTAGGAAGAAGACTATTCAGCTTTTTAAAAGAGTTTTGATGATTTTTTGTAAACAATAGATTATAGTTTGTGAATACCTACAATATCAGTATCAGTATCAGTATAGTTTGTGAATATCAGAATATCAGTTCTATTTTGAAAAGCTGTTGGAATTCATGTGGAATGTGAGAAACTTAACAGAAGACCATAGGGGAAGAGAAGGGAAAAAAATAGTTACAAAAAGAGAGGGAAGCAAACTATGAGACTCTTAAATACAGAGAACAAACTGAAGGTTGTTGGGAGGACTAGTGGCGGGTGGAGAAAATGAGTGATGGGCATTGAGGAGGACACTTGTTGGGATGGGTACTGGGTATTGTATGTAAGTGATGAATCATGGGACTGTACTCCCGAAGCCAAGAGCACACTGTATGTTAGCACACTGAGCATGCAGTGTATGTTAGCTAATTTGACAATAAATTATATTTAAAAATACATAAATAAATAAAAATTTAAAAATAAAAATGAAATGAAAAGCTATTGGAAGTAGATTTGGAATCAAATTCTGGGATCAGTTTTTTTCTTATAATTTTAATATGTATGCTTTACCAAAAATTTGCACAATGAATTATGCAGAAACACAAATCACATTTTAGTATTTGAAAAAAACGGCATATTTATGAGTCATTTTAGGAACTTTTTAACTTGGGGCATCTGGGTGGCTCAGTTGATTAAGCGTCCAACTTCAGCTCAGGTCAAGATCTCAGGGTTCGTGGGTTTAAGCCCCACATCGGGCTCTGTGCTGATAACTCAGAGCCTGGAGCCTTCTTTGTATTCATGTCTCCCTCTCTCTCTGCCCCTCCCCCACTCATGCTCTGTTTCTGTCTTGATAATAAATAAACATTTAAAAAAATTTTTAAAAAGGAACTTTTTAACTTGAGATGAATAGGATTAAATTGCCATCCAAGCCCATGCAACCAGTTTTGTGCCTTTTAAGTTGCCTGTGTTTGTTGAGATTTGCCATTAACATCCATCTATGTTCTGCTTATACAAGGAAGTGCATTGTAGAAATTCAGAGTTATGAAAGAAACATTTTGGCTTTAAAGAAGATAGGATTCAGAATTGCCCACTTGAAATTTTTCCATCATTCTTTGGAAGTCATTAATGGCTTTGAATAGAAATACTTTTAAAATAGAAATTCTGCAGCTATCAATGAGCAAATTGCCTTGATTTCAACATGAATTAAATATGAAGAACTGAACATAGTATTTAGCCCTCCACAATTTCTTCTTCATCTAGAAACTTCATTATCAAATATGTGAAAGCCAAAGATGATTCAAATATTTTAGTATACTACAGATGTGATCTTTAGAGTTAACATTATCTTTAAATTACAAGTAGCCTAACTAAAACATCTGCAATGTGGCAGTTTCTGTGCAATTTAATTTTCACTAAAAGCATTAGAATCAATAGGAAAATCACCCAGTCAGCAAAAGGAACATAGAAATTCCATTCATGGGATAAAAGGATTATTTTTAAATGGAGCATAATATGCTGAATTGTATTTGTCATTTTGTTGATGATCATTGCTCTTATTTGTCCTAATTTATTTTATTTCCCTTGTACTCTATATTTATAAAATAGAATGATCACATTTTTTATATTTTACAATATTGTTACTACATAAAGCTGATGGGCGATCATTCTCAAAATGTGCATTTTTTTTTGTAATATGAGAATGTTTGAGGTATGTTTGATATTTAGGACAAAATATCTTATCCTATTGTTTTCATGTTTTTCTGGCTTAAATGAGGAAGCCTAGGATAAGAGGTTGTCTATTGCTCAAGGATTTCCCATAGCAGAATGTGGTCTGCCTGGAGGCAGTTATCTCTGAAGCATGTGTCCTTCCCCACTGCATTGTTTGACTCCAAAGATTTGCTAAAAAATTACGTGGAAATTGGGCATGTGAGAGAGTGTTTTGGGGGTGAAGAGAGTGTGGTTGCTAGTGAATAAGTTGGAGGAGTTTCCATCACATTTCTACTCTATCTTTTTAAAAATTCCTTTCTGGTCATTGCCTGGGGGCACAACTCTTAGTTTTTGGTGTTCACATGCTTAGTGTGTGGATCTGATTAGACTCATTAAGTCAAGGGATAACTCCCCTTCCACTTTCACCAGATAGGGCTCATCTCTGCCCTCTCGATTGACCAGGATACTTTAGGGAACTCTATATCCCGTGTGTGGGGTGGGGAATGAAATACCCCTTTCTACCAACACTTTACATGGTGTTTGTAAGTTCTCTGTAGTTGGTATTTAGGTGGTTATGGTGGTTTCATTTCATTGCTGAACATGGAGAGTTAGTATTTACCTTTATATTTGTTTTATTGTGCCCATTGGGTTTCAAAGATTGAAAAAGGTTAAGAAAGATGCTGATTCTCTGCAGTCTTTAACTTAGTCCAAAATATTGTTCTCAAAGGCATTTTCTCAAAAGCATATTGATATTATAAGACATTAGTATAACTTATATACCTCTGAGGATAAAAACAGTACCTCTTGCATAGAGCTGTTGTTGAAGTTTAAGGAAGCAGACAAACATGTGCAGTGTTACCACATGCCATAATACGACTCCATAATAATTATCTGATAGTTCTTGGCTGTCATGAACATATTATCATATAGCTGGGGCTTTGGCCTGGGGAGGGGGATGCGCAAATAGTTATTTTTTGTTTGTTTGGATTTCACCTTACATTTTGGATGAATTCCAATTAAGAACTCTATAAATACTTTATTCTTAATGTAATACTTGGTGAAATAATTCCATTAATTTATATTTCATATTTAAAGTGGAATTTACTATCAGCATATTCATGTAGTGAGCTTTGACATTATTATAAGCTGCAGTCATATTAATATAAATTTATATCACAGAAGCATCAATATTTTAGTGTCTAATTTCTGTGTTCCTGAATTTAGCAAGACAGCATGATATCTTAAAAGTTTATCTAACATCAAATGAGAAATAGACATATTCTTAGGTTTAATATAATGTCATTTAATTACTTATGGCTGTATCCCAGCCCAGCTTGAATGAACTCAGAGGTTTTATTTATCCCAGACCTTAGGTGAGATGCTTACTTTCTGTGAGTCTATGTTTTGCATTATTAAAATATCTCACATAAATTCTTGAACCATAAGCGAGCAGATCTGGAGGAATGTTTTGATGTATCAGCATAGTGTTTAAAGCATTTTTACTTCCAGTGCTTTTAGTCAGGGCACAGGGTCTGCAGTTCTCTTCACACTCTACCACTCAGTATTAGTTTACAAGCAGCTGTTTTGTACATTTATGTGAAGTGTGTGACCACTGAAGGAATTTGGAGTTTTGACTCCTAGACTTCTATCTCGTAAGTTTCTTCCAGCTTCAAAGTTTTTGTGTATCCATGAGATACCCAACTCCCTTTAGTAGAGAGTTGAAAAACTACTTGCCCCCATCTATTATATTCTTCAGTGGATACCTGTAACTGTCATATTCCCCTTGGGAAGAAAGGCTGTTTCTATTTTGATGGCAGATCTCAGAGAATAACATGTTGTGTTTTCTTAAAATACTTGATACTTTTCAGTTTGTAAAGATATTTCAAGAAAAAAATGTGTATTATTAATTCACTATTAGGAAAATATCAAGTTTAGATTTTATTATATATTCTCAATTTTGTCTTTTGCTATTTTCATTTTATTATATATAGCATAACTGTTTTCCTTTTCTCTTAGAATAATTTTTGAACACTAACTTAGTTTGAACTTTATAAGCATAGTTGAATGACTACTCCCCAAAACTAAAGATGGATAAAAGATCTTGATATAAAAGTTACAGAATTTTAGTAGGCTAAATGATCAGGATAATGAGGTAATTTAAAGGGAAGTGGCCTGGACTCTTTGAAAAAAATATATTAGATCCAAGTTAATATTATTTTTACTGTTTTATAAATATGAAGTTGACTGCTGTCAGCAAGTCTGCTTGGACCTTTTAGAATTGTGGTTCAATGGCTCTAATGCATTATTATATTGTCATATTGCTTTATAACCAGTGACAGGCCTTCGTATACAATTGATCCTATTTTTTTTTTCCTTAGGGAGAAAAAGTAATATAACTGATTTATGATGGGCAAATTTGGTCTCCTTAGCTGAGAACAGTTTATAGTCTTAGAATGACTAAGATATACTCATTACTTAAAAGGAGTATAAGTATAAGGAGTGTATGATAAGGCTTCAATGTGATTATCTGCTCCTAGTGCAATATTACTAAAAATTTACTACTACGAATTTTTAAGCAAAGCACACCAGACTACTTGGTGATTTCACATGCTTACAAAATTGTATTTCCATATGAAAATATGAAGTCATAAGTCAGCAGTGCTGTATCCTCTGTTTAAATGAGAGCAACACACTTGTAAAATAAACTTTACAAAAGTTGTCAATATGAATTTATATCGTAGAACCTTAGAGAGTCAGCCAAGCAATTTGTAGGATTAATATGTGTTCCAGATAAATACTTAGATCAATATGATAAAAATTAAAAATTGTGTTCACAATGGCTATAATAGCAAAATTTTATGACTATAGCTACAGAAAATCTTAGTAAAAGTTTTAGGAATATTTGAAAAAAGGCACAGCACTTTGGTAAAAATATAATTTTTTAATGTAGAGAAATATATTTTCTTAGAGGATATGTGTAAGAATTATAAGTATGTCAATTTTTTCAAAGTCAAATTGGTATTTCAGTGTATTATTTAATGGAGAGTTTTGAGATTTTCATTCTAATATTTTTTTCTATAAGAGCTCTGAGGGGAACTTAATTATTAAGTGATTATAAAACTATAAGTAAAGCTATCAATATTTACTCAAGAAATAACATATCAGTGAGATTTAATAAAAAGCCCTAGGAACCCCAGGATAATTGGTACTTAGTATTTGATAAGGCAAGTATCATAAACAAATACAGATGGAATTAACTATTCAACTCATAGACTTGGAGGGATATTTGGAAAACTACAACTCAAGTTTAAATTCTTCTTCCAAATCTTATGCTAAAGTCTGGATCGGTAAAGTGCGTTGTATAAAATATGAATCTATAATTTTAAAGTTTGGAAGAAAATATTGGCATTTAGATAATTTCAGGATATTTAACCTTAGGGAAAAAAATAGATGAAAATGCAAATAAAATTTTTGATAAAATTGAGTACCAAAAAATAAAAGGAAAAAAACACATATCAGAAAATGTTATAATCAAACTTAAAAGCGAAATTCCAAATGGGAAAAATATTTACAAAAAAATCCATAATAGATGTCCTTACTGCATAAAAAGCTTTTATAAATCAAATCTCTGCTTTTCACTGTGCTTGAAAAGCAATATTTTAAATTAATAATGATATAACCAGAAGTAATGAAAGAATAAAGGATATGAATAGAAAGCAAATCAAAAAATAAATTGAGAATGACCACTAAATATATTAGGATAATGAACATCACTTCTATTGATATACAACTCAAACAGCAATTAGAATGCCATTTAGGCTATCAGTTTTTTAGTCTGTCAAATAAAAATTTCAAGAGGATAATAGTGAAAAGAAAAGTAAAGACATGGGTGCCTTTTGTTAGACTACTGTTGGTAAAAACACGTGTAAAAAGAAATATGGCAATATATATACCAAAGGCTATAAACCAATAATTCTGCATCCTGAGAATAAAACTGAATTTTCAGAACAATCTTTATGTACTGTTCTTGCATAATTTTTATATCTTTCAGTGCTTGGGAAAATTCTATGTCCTGATAATAAGTAAATGATTAATGCAGTTATGATATGTTTTTGTGAAATAATATGAATATTGAAATTAATTTCTTTAAATATTTAATGACAGAGATGACCATGATATAATGTTAAGTTAAAAAAAAAGAAAAATTGTGAATATATAAGCCAGGGTTGGTTTTAAGTTATGTATTTATATGGGGCGCCTAGGTGGCTCAATCAGTTGAGCGTCTGACTTCGGCTCAGATTATGATCTCACGGTTGATGGGTTTGAGCCCTGCGTAGGCTCTGTGCAGACTGCTAGCTTAGAACCTAGACTCTGCTTCAGATTCTGTGACTGTTTCTCTCTCTGCTCCTCCCCTGTTCGTGCTCTGTCTCTCTCTCTGTCTCTCAAAAATAAATGTAAAAAACTTAAAAATATATAATAAACCATGTATTTATCTGTAGACTATTAAAGACACATTAAAGCTTTCCAATCTCAGAGGATAATATTTATTCCTGAAATACTTTATAATAAAAATTACAATAAGTCAAAGTTTAGTTACAAACCACAGAAATCGTAGCCATTTAAGTGTGAAAAGCGTGATGGGATTAGGTTGTCAGGCATTTGAAGGATACCGCAGAGCAGCAGCACATGCAGCTGGTCTCATTTGATGTCCTGGGGTTGGAGTATCTAAGGTGGCTTTACTCATGACAGCTGGGTACCTTGGCTCTTCTCCACGTGTCCTCAATCTCTGGTAGGCTACATTGGATTTCTTCACAGAATGGTATCTCAGGAAGAGCAAGAACAGAAATTCCAAGCCTTTTTATACCTAGGGTTCAAAACTGCATGTTATTTATATGGTATTTCATTTGTCAAAATAAATAACAAGGCGTAGCTGAGATTCAAGAAGTTGGGAAATAGACACTTGATGAGGGGGAGCCGCAAAATACTGTTGCCATGTTTTCAATAAACTATACTGTGTCAATTGACTTTGGCCAATGGGACATTGAGAAATGCTTGCGATTAAAACTAGCCTCCTGGAAACTGAAAACCCACGATAGAGGACCAAGCATTTTAGGTATCCCAGTTGTACCCTGCCATCCTTGCCATTCGAGCTATGGCCCCACATATGTGATCACCCAGCCTAAGCTGAAGATCAGAAGAACCACCTGAATAATCCACATAATCAAGAAATTATAAATGTGTATGGTTTTAAGTCAGTAAGTACTATGTGATTAGTACATAAAATAGCTGATGATTCCCTTTGCTACAATTGAGAAAACAGGAAATTACCAGATCAATATTGGGTCAAAACTGTGCAGCCACTGCTAGAGGCAAAAACAGAAGCCCTATCTTTTGTCAGTCATCATTAATGAACCAATGCCATGACAGACAAAATGCTTTCATGGGCATCCTTATGGCAGAGATCATCTTTCTTCCAAACTGTACAGGACGGTGTCTAATAAGTTGAAACTAAATTACATCAAGAACTCTACTTAGTACTCCAAAATCATTAGTACAGGAACTTGTATTATGAAGGTGTGTATTGTGATTTCTAAGATCTGGTCTTCTATACCATCCCTGGCACAGAGCTTCGAAAGCCCTTGGGATTTCCTATAAACTGGTATCTTTTATTGTTAATGAGGTGACTCTTGGAAAGCCTTTAGGAAACTGAAGGATGGGGGGGGTGCTTGCCAGGTAAGCGAATTATGTGATTAGTGGATTAGAACTTTAATCAAACACACCCTTCTCAACCTCACAGGAGTGGAGGAGGACTGGAGGCAATGGCCCATGGTTTAATCAGTCATTCCTGTGTAATGAAGCCTTCCTAAAAATCCAAAAGGTCAAGGTTCAGAGAGCTTTCAGGTCGGTGAACATATGGAGGTGCTGGTAGATTGGAGTGTCTGAAGAAGATACAGAAACCCTGCTCCTCGTCCTATGCTTCTCTTCTATCTCACTGTTCCTGAGATATATCCTTTTATAATAAACCAGTAATCTAGTGTGTGAAAAGTATCAGAGTTCTGTGAGCTACTCTAGAAAATTATAAAACCTGAGGAGGGGGTCTTGGGAATCTCTGATTTATAGCCAGTTAGTCAAAAGTGCAGACAACAAACTGGACTTGTGATTGGCATCTCAAACTTGTGTCTGGGAGGCAGTTGTGTGGGACTGAACCCTTAACCTGTGAGATTTGATGCTGTCTCTGGGAAATCAGTGTTAGAATGGAGTCAAATTGTAAGACACCTAACTGATGTCCCAGGAATTGCTTGTTGGTGTGGGGGAACTCCCACACTGCCCATGCCATTGAAATTGGTACCAGAAGCTATTAGGTATAATAGATGTTGCGCTGTAATCTGCCATATCTACCACAGTAAGTATATGCTCTTTTTTCCTTTTGTAATTGGTTTCAATTTTATGAATTTTAAAACTATACTTTTCTATACAGTTTGACAAATATATCAACACATTATTCTCTTGATATAGAAAAGCATGTAATGTACCTTTATTTTATTTTATTTTATTTTTAAAGTTTATTTATTCTGAGCGAGTGCACATGTCTGTGTGAGCAGGGGAGGGGCAGAGAGAGAGGGAGAGACAATCCTAAGCAGGCTCTACACCATCAGTGCAGAGCCCAATGCAGGGCTTGAACCCACAAATCATGATCATGACCTGAGCCAAGACCAAGAGTAGGACACTTAACCTACTGAGCCACCCATGTGCCCCTGTGATCTGTCAGTAAATTCATTATTGATTAACTCAAATATCAGGCAACATTGTGTTTATTTTCTAGGACCAAAGTTCCCAGCAATTTTCTTAAGTTTGAAATGGTGAGAAAGGCTCATGTTTTACTCAGTCTTTCCCCAGTCATCTGCCTAGCTAACTATTGACAGATTCCTTTATATATCTCAGGGCACACATGTAAGATACTCATTCTACTAGGATCTCTAGTCCCTTATTCCTACTTTGAAAGTATAATTAACTTATACTCATCCTCCGGTTCCCAGCCTAAGTATCAATTTCTGAAGGAGACTTTCTTTAGTCTCTGCACTTTGTCTGGGTCTCATGTAGGGTTGCGTAATACTGTATCTTTTTTCCTTATGATGTAGTGGATAAAAGGGCATGTACATTAATTTTAGAAGAGAAATACCTACTATAAAGGCTAGCACTAAGAAAATATTTAATGAAATTTAGCTAAATGAATGGATAAGTCCTGTTTGTATTCTGAGGAGTTTGAATCTTCCTATCTGCCTTTTTTTCGGTGAAGGACTTAGCTGCCTGGTATACAAGGACATGGGGTTTCTGATTGAGCTTGTGTTGAGCAGGGGTCATTGCCTGTGCTTTAGAGAATGTGATGGCTAGTCGTGTGTGTCAACGTGGCTAGGCAGTGACAGCCAGTTTTTGGTCAAAACACCCATCTGGATGTTGTGAAGGTGTGTTTTAGAGGATATTAAAGTTGAAATCACAGATTACTTTCCATAATGTGATTGGGCCTCACCCAATCGGTTAAGGCTTTACGAGAGAAGCTTGAGGTCTGAAGAAGGAATTCCGCCTCCAGATCATCTTCAGAATGAGGCTGCAGCACCCACTCTTCCGGTTCTCTTGCTGCAGACATGCCCTGCACATTTCACACTTGCCACCTCCACAGTCCCATGGACTGATTCCTTAAACTGCATCTCTCAGTCTCTTGCTCTCTCCTTCTGCGCACACACACCCATCCTACTGGTTCTGTTTCTCTGGAGAACCCTGACTAATACAGAGAGAGCAAATGGAGGGAGGCAAAGGAACCTTTGCTTGGATTTCTACTTACTATGAGCTATTTTAATTCCCATAGAAACCCTGGGAAGTGAGCTTAATTATTACCATTTAACAGAAGAAAAACTCAGCCCCATAGAAGGAAAGATGTGCAGCAGTATACAGCAGGAAGCCGTCCTGAGAACCCAGCTGTATCAGTCTTTAGGCACTGCTATTCTCGATTATCTGGCTGCCTGCTCTCCCAGAGAGGAATTGGCTATGGACTCTTGATTAGCCAGAGAGGGCAGCTGACCTGAAATAAGAGTGGCTCCGGGAATAGAAGAGGGCAAAGGATAAACTCTTAAATGTTACTGGAGCCTAACATGACTGTCACTTGGGTTTTACTAGCAGCCTTTTTCCTGTTACTGCCCTGGGTTTCAGAGAAGACAAAACAATTTCCCCAGTTTTTTTTTTTTTTAAAGGAGTAGTTTTCTATACCTTTATTATTTTGTTACCCATTGCTGAACTTGGGAAAGGTTTTTTCTTTTTTTTTTTTCCCCTTGCTTTCAAACATACTGCCTTATTCCCCTGAAGCAGATCCCACATCTGATACTTCATTGAGGCTGGCCTACACAAATCTTTACACTCCAAATGGAGGGTGTTTAGGAACTTTCTACTTCCTGTTCTACTCTGCCTTTAGTAGGAACAATTGCCTGAAGAGTTGCCAGCATCCTAGTAGCCTTGGGGAAAGAAATGTAAAATAACTGGACTCTTCATACTCTAAAATAAGGGGCATACTTCAAAGCTCAAAGAAAAAGTTATTTCTAAATATCTCCATTATTTTTATGTTTCCTGGAAAGCATCTTATATCCATTTTTAGAACCATTGACTATGATGACTGTTAGACACCTACTGGAGGCAGAATCTCTTAGGATATCTGGGAGTTGGCATCTTATTATATATAGAAGGGAAGGGTTTTCTGATATTAATGTGCTTTCTTTGATTTTTGTTTGGAATTCTGTCAAATATTTTATTTTATTCTATTAAAAATTTTTTAAATGTTTATTTATTTTTGAGAGAGAGAGGAAGAAAGAGCAAGTGTGAACAGGGGAGGAGCAGAAAGAGAGGGAGACACAGAATCTGAAGCAAACTGTAGGTTATGAACTGTCAGAACAGAGCCCAATGCAGGGCTCGAACCCACAAACTGTGGGATCATGACCTGAGCCAAGGTCGGATGCTTAACCAACTGAGCCACCCAGGCGCCCCATGCTGTCACATATTTTAGATGAAACTATACATTAGATGCAGAATAGCATGATTATAAAAGCAGAATTATTTTATTTATTAAAATATTTTTTTACATTTATTTATTTTTGAGAGACAGGGAGAGACAGAGTGTGAACAGGGGAGGGGCAGAGAGAGAAAGAGACACAGAATCCGAAGCAGTCTCCAGGCTCTGAGCTAGCAGTCAACACAGAGCCCGATGGGGGGCTCAAATCCACAAACCATGAGATCATGACCTGAGCAGAAGTCAGACACTCAACTGACTGAGCCACCCAAGCACCACCCAGGCACTCCAAAAGCAGAATAATTTTAGAAGATGAGAGACATTGTAAGATTTGTAGAAAGGACTTTTTTTTCCTACCTGAAATAGCTACAAATAAAAGCAAATGGCTGTAAATTAAAACCTACCATTATACAAATATGTACATATAAATACTTGGTATCACAGAGGGAACTCAAGTAAAAATCTTATTTTTGTATTTTTGAGAAGCTTACCATCTATTAGGAATAGAAAAGCAAATGCAAAGACTAGCATTTAAATGCATCTTGAGAGAGCTATGATCATGATGCAGCTCTTGGTTTATCACACAAAGGGAAAAATGCTTTCAAGTTTTGGTGGTGTGTAAACCGGACGTTGAAGGACACCTGTGATTTCGATGTATTTAGTTAAGAGAAACTTCTGGGTGGTGGTACAGCTGTGCAAGGGAGCAGAGGTACAAAAAACAGAATGGAGAAGAGAACTTCATTCATTGGCACCAGACATGAAAATAGTAGCTCAGGTGAGGAACCAGTACCAGAGCCAGTCAAGTAAAAAAGGCAGAATTAAAAGCCAAATGGTTTTGGTTTCAAAAAACATATGTTTTACCAAAACTGTGTTGGTCAGAGCAAGGAGCATTCTCAGGGCTCATGGGATTAGTTAGGTTTTGCCTGGGACTGAAAGTATGGATCAAAAATAAGAAGAGATAAGGAAATTTAGTTTGAAGTAAGGTCTTGGGCTCTGTGTAAGAGGATGTCCTCATTCTGGTTAATTTTGCAAATATTGAAATTTAATATATGTATCAGACCTAACTTTAATGCTGTTTAGTTGTAAGCAATTGATGCTGTCAGATAAAACTTCTGAACCCATGGTTAGGAGATGCTTGGGTAGCAAGAGTCAGATAACCTCCATCCTCCTTCGTCTGGACCATTGACATTCCCTCTTCCAGAACATCTTAAAGCTGGTGGTAGTCACTTCAGAAAAGAAGAAGAAATAATGGACATGAATAATTAGTAAAATATTCCTTTGAAATTTGAGTTCAGGCATAAGACAGTTAACCAAAATAAAGTATAATGAATGAAACATGTACACAAAAGATTTAAGGTAAGAGATATAAAAGAAAAAGAAAATTTGTAATTGGACGTAGAATCTGAGACACAGTAATTAGAGGCTGCCTGGCTAGCTCAGTCTGTAAAGCATGGGACTCTTGTCTCAGGGTTGTGAGTTCAAGCCCCTACTCCCATGTAGAGTTTACTTAAAAAAAATACAGTATTTGAGCTAAGAAATAATGTTAAAAGTGAAAAATTTTTAAAAATGATGTAAAACAGCTTAACCATACCTATAAGGTGGGGAGAATAAAAAAACCATTAGGAAAAGTTGAAAACCTAGCTGAAGTGAGATTAGGAACAGAAAGCAACATCTGGAGAAAAGGGATGGAGACAAATAAAAGCTCTGATGAGATGCCAGCGTGGTGGGCTTTCCTCTGGCGGGCAGCAACTTCCCCGCTTCACTTTCCCCTACAGGTGCATCCAGAGACCTTCCTATGGAAAGGCTCTTAGTGACCTAGCCCTTATGTTGTACCCATTTTTTCCTAGAGGAGGAAATTTAGGTGAGATCTTCATCACGTTGTTATTTGAAACCTTCTGTAACCACCCAAACCCAAAATAAATAGTAATTAAAGAATCTGTTGTTTTATAAGTCTGTGCTGCTCTTTGATGATTTTCTTTATTTTTCTAGATTCATCCTAATTTAAAACTTGTAAAGAATTATTAAAAGGTCCTTTCTCTTTGCCAACTCACCATTTTGTTTTCCACTGGCCAAAACACGTTTATTTTCTTTCTCCCATTTTAGCATTTGTATAAAAATACTTTGTATATATTTATTCAAAATATTTGAGCTAAATAATACACTCCTTTAAAATTATTTTCTTTTTTGAAATGTTTTATTTATTTTTGAGAGAGAGAGAGAGAAGACAGCATGAGCAGCAGGAGAGAGAGGGGGATATAGAATCCAAAGACAGGCTCCAGGCTCTGAGCTAGCTTTCAGTGCAGAGCCCGACACAGGACTCAAACATACCAATTGTGAGATCATGACCTGAGCCGAAGTCGGACGCTTAACCAACTGAGCCACCCAGGTGCCTCTTAAAATTCTTTTCCAACATTTTGTTGTTTGTTCCCTAAATGAAAGTGTGCCATTTTTATGGATGGTGTTATCTTCTAGAAAGCTAATGCTGTAATGAAGCTGTAATAAAACTAACTCATAGCCAAAGAACTGCTGTTTAAGCACCTACCTATATTGTGAATCTCTTTCAGGCTATATTATTATGCACTTGCTCTTTGTTTTCTATTTCTATAGTCTTCCATTCCCAGCTAGACTGTAAAATCCCCCAGGACAGGGGCAGTATGTTACCACTTTTATGTCCTCCATAGCTCTTGGTATAGCGCTGAGTACAATGTGCTCTTTAATGTATGTGCATTGAATTAATGATACAATACTTATGAGCAAATAACTTGAAACATGTGACATCTTAAAATTACTAAGGATTTTGAGTTTAGTAAACCTGCACTTAAATGGAACTAGCTTCCTCAAAAGGTTTTTTTTTTTTTTTCTAAATTCTGATAGTTCCTAATTCAGTTTGCGAAAGTGATGCAATTACTCAGGAACGAACCCTTTCAGAATGTTGTTTATTCTAATTGCATTTTGCTGTTTAATTCTAGAAATCTTAAATAAATCCTATTTAGGGGACATCTTTTCTTGTTGGCAAAGAGTATACATAAAGAGTAAGTACTCCATATATTAAATTTTGGCAAGAACACTTATTTTATATTGGCAAGGCTCTGTTTTTTCTTTTATTTAGATATTTGTATTTCTTAAAAGCCTCACAACAAACCAAAACAGTGTGTATATTATATGAAACTTAAAGTTTATTTTTTGATGCTGCATGGTGTAGGAGGGGCAGAGAGAGAGGGAAACAGAATCTGAAACAGGCTCCAGGCTCTGAGCTGTCAGCCCAGAGCCCAATGCGGGGCTCAAACCCCCAAACCGTGAGATCATGACCTGAGTTGGACGCTTAACCGACTGAGCCACCAGGCACCCCAAGAATTATTTTTTAAATTTATTTTCTTCCTTTATCTACTGGCTCTCACTCAGAATCTTTTTCATGGGACATCGCTACTTTTTACCTTTTATGTCTTTTTCCTCAGCCTGAATATTTTAAGGAAATTTATTGGTATAAATGGTTACATAAAAAGATGCATTCAAAGAGTTTTCCTTTTCCTTATTCACTTACATAATAATTTTAAAAACGTGATGGCATGAGCTATAATACTGAAAAAAATAGTATTGATTAATTAATTAATTAATATTAATTAATTAATTAATATCCATTAATAAAGGCATCCGAAAAAAAGGCATCTTGTCTTTTGCTAAATCAAAATAAGGGCCAAAGTATCTTTGCTCCTGAATGATCTTTGCTTTTTATTTTCTTCACCAATTTCAAATATACTTTCAGTTATTTACATATAGGTAGAATCTTTAGAACACAGGCCAGGGCTCTATCTATAGTGTATTTTGTTTGCCTGCCAGTGTTTCAAAAAGCAAGTTAATTTCACATACAGCTCTGGATTGTTTATTTTTCTGAAAAAAATCAAAAGATTCTAAAACACTAGATTAGCATTCTCACAAGACTTTGCCTGGAGCCTGGAGCCAGTGTTCCCTTCAGAGGGACCGTACTCTCCTCCATTGCATAACAAGCCCATCATTGTCTGTAAGTAGAACCCATAGCCTAGGCCACTCTGCACCCCCTGTAATCCCTGTTGTATAACATATAAAAGTTAGTATATAGACTAGAAAACTGTAGTTTAAAACAAGAAAGGTTGAATTCCTTTGGGCTGTGAGTATGCTCAGAGGAAGAATAAGTAGAGTTAAAGATAGAAAATTAGTGAGTATATCCAGGGTCAGACCATTATTTTAAGCGTTCTTGCCTGTTGGATCTAAGAAGTTTAGATTCTGTCCTTTGTATGAATTTCTCATTTCATTAATTTTATTATGATGTTTAACATGCAAGATTGTTAGTATTATAAAAATTTTAACACTATTAATTTGGAAATTCAATTAAAATCTATAATTGGCAAATTAAAATGATAATGCTAATAACAAAATAAAATGAAAATTATAATAATGAAAACAATTTCAAAGGATATTATTTCCAGTTGTCCAGAGACTTACATGACAGGTGTTTTGGTATTAGGCATACAAATGCAAGTAATAGCTTTTCTTAACTCCATTTCTTTTAAGTTAATATCCCAGTTTAATTCGTTGTTTAGAGTTTTACATTTCCTATGAACCTTCCTTAAATATTTATCCTGGCCTGGGATTCTTTAACTTTCAAATTGTAGAAGAGGCATTTGTAAAAAATTAAATATTTATTAGATTACTATGAAAATATTCAAGTCTAGACAAAGAAATCCCTGAGATTGATAGTTGAGTAGTTTGGGTAACATTTGCTGTTGAAACAAACCCCAGAGTTTTAGTAGCTGAACACAAAATTTTAATTTTTGCGCAGGTAATAGTTCAATGAAGGAGTTCCTGGTTTGTTGGTATCTTTCCTTCAGGAAGTGATATCAGCATTCATTTTTATTTATTTTTTAATTTTTTAATGTTTTATTTATTTTTGAGAGAGAGGGAGAGAGTCAGAGAGAGAGGGAGACACAGAATCTGAAGCAGGCACAGGTTCTGAGCTAGTTGTCAGCACTAGCTCAACAAGTGAGCTAGTTACTCGAACCCACAAACCATGAGACCATGACCTGAGCCAAAGCTGGATGCTTAACCGACTGAGCCACCCAGGCGCCCTGATATCAGCATTCAGATTTCTACCTTACAGCTCTGCATCCCCTAGGGATATGGTGCCTCTTGCATCCAACCAGAGAAAGGAGAAAACTTGCAGAGAAGGCAGACCTGCTTTTTATGGACTGGAATTGCCACTTGTGCTCACATTATTATTGGCAAAAATTAGTCAACTCTATCTTCTAGCATTAATGAATCCTTCCATTTGAAACCTAAATCTGTACTAATCACAGTGGCTCTGATAATTAAGCAGTAAACATTATTTTCTGTAGAAAAATTAGTAAACAAAAAGAACTTGAGTATACATTCAAATGTCATCATCAAAGCGCTTGAAGAATGCAATAGCAAATAATGAAAAATAGGTATATTGTTGTCAACTAAGTATTGGAAGAGGAAAAAAGAATGAAACAAAAAGAAATCTTTTCATGTACCTACTGGCATTGGTAGATCTTCTTTGTACAAATATGTATTCAGGTCGTTAGCCCATTTTTTAATTTGGCTACTGATTGATTGATTGCTATTGAATTGTTTGAGTTCCTTATATATTTTGAATATTGAGTTCTTATCAGATACATAGTTTCTGATATTTTCTCCCATTTTGTTGGTGGCCTTTTCACTCTGTTGATTGTTTCCTTTGGTGTGCTTGTTAGTTTGAGTCGATCTCACTTGTCTATTTTTGCTTTTGTTGCATGTGCTTTGGGTATCATATCTAAAATAGTCATTGCCCACACCAATGTCAAGAAGCTTTCCCTGTTTTCTTCTATTGGTTTTCAGTTTCAGATCTTAATGTTTAAGTCCTTACTCCATTTTGATTTTTTATATATAATGTGAGATAAGGGCACAGTTTCATTCTTTTGCACATGGTTATTCAGTTTTCCCAGCACTATTTATTGAAGTGTCTACCCTTGTCCAAGGTCCATTGTCTGTAAATGTGTGTTATTTTTTCTGGTCTCTCTCTCTTCTGTCCCACTGGTCAATATATCTGTCTTTATGCCAATACCTTACTGGTTTGATTACTGTAACTTTGCAATGTATTTTAAAATCAAGAGTACAATGCTTCCAGCTCTGTTCTTCCTTAACATTTCTTGGGCTATTCTGGGTCTTTTGTGGCTCCATATGAATTTTGAGATTGTTTTCTCTGTTTCTGTAAAGAATGCCATTGAGATATTATAGGGATTATATTGAATATGTAGAGCACTACATGTAGTATGGACATTTTAACAATATTCTTTCAGTTCATGAACAAGGGATATTTTGCATTTATCTATGTCTTCTTTAATTTCCCTCATTAATGTTTTGTTGTATGTATATAGTATGTAATGTAGTATCTTTGAGACGTCCATACTCTCATGTTCATTGTAGCATTATTTACAATATCCATGATGTGGAAATAACCTCAATGTCTCTTGGAAGAAAAAAGTATAAGAAAATGTAGAATATATACACAATGAATATTAGTATATTCATTATTATTATATGTTCCTTTTTTAACAAAGAAGGGAATCTTGCCTTTTGTGACAACATGGGTGAACCTTGAGGACCTTATGTTAAATTAAATAAGTTATACACAGAAAGACAAATAACTATGTGATCTCACTTATGTGTGGGATCTGTAAAAGAGGAACTCATAAAAGCAGAGAGTAGAATGGTGGTTGCCAGATGCTGGCAGGTGTGGGGAATGCTGGGAGTTATTGGCTAAAGGGTACAAAATTTCAGCTCTATAGGATGAATAAGTTCTGGAGATTTAATATACAGAACGGTAACAATAGTTAATATGGTATTATATACTTGAAATTTGCTATGAGATTGATCTTACGTGGTCTCATCATACACAAAAATTGTACTGTGTGAGGTGATGGATATCTTACTTAGCTTGATTGTGGTAGTCATTTCACAGCACATACATATATTAAATCATGGCATTGTATGCTTTAAATATATACAATCTTTATTTGTTGATTTTATCTTGGGAAAAGAAGGAAAAACAATAACTTAGAGAACAGGAAAAAAGAAAAAAAAGGGGAAAGGTAGAAGCAGTAAAAATAGACCTATAGAAACTAAGCTAAGGGGGAGAACAAAGAAGTCCCCAACAGGGACAGGGTACAAAAAGGGAGGTTTTGAAATATGTGTGGAGGACAAGTGCGGCTATCTTGGTAATGGCCTGTAAAACATTCTGGACTCTTAGTATATTTGAAATGTGGTGGAGGAGGTTAAGCCTCTTGAGAATGCTTCAGCTACTTTAATCCTAAAGCCTTCAAGGGTCTGTGCTGAATGGATTATCTAGAGCAATTCAACAGGGTAGAAATTAATTTCTAAGCCTAGGGACCAGGAATCAGAAGAACTAAATGAAACCATTTGCAGTTGGACTCATGGTTAGGTCACTGATCCTTTGAGGTATACATTCATATACGTTTATATACTTTTTTACAGGTGAATAACAACAATGACAATAGCAATAGCATGTATATATATTATGATATATATATATGTACATATATATACAAATATATATATATATATGAATGACTTGGAAATTAAACCAAATGCTACTAAATTTATTTCCTATTTCAAAACTGTGGGATTGTAGGATTACTCTCAGAGGACTCAAACCTCTAATGCACAGAATTTAAGAGATCAGGTTATTAGTTATAATGGAAAATAGCATAGAGGTTAAGAGGGATTTCAACAGGATATTTTTAAATCATCCAAAAAAGAGAGAGATCCAAGGCTATGAGATAAATGCTTTTGTTTTTTTACCGTATTTTGCAGCTCTTTTTGCTTACCTGGAATAATTGCAGTAAGTTTAATATCCTTTGGAACCTCTAAACTATTCCATGGAAGGGTGCTGTTTCAGTCTTTCCTATTTTCTTACTCTATTATCCAATTTAACTTAAGTTCTGCTCAAATTCTGTGCTATTATTATTTTACCAGAAGTGTATGTTATCTGGGTGATGAAGGTGGAAAAATATAAGGACATTTTTAAAGCTACTATTTTTTATTTTGCATTTTCTTTTTTCTAAGACAAAATCTCTTCAGTGAATTATGTCACTATTCTAAAACATCAAACTTTCCCAAGTCTGTTGAGATGCAATAAATTGAAATTAAAATCTTTATTTTAATGAGGTAGAATTTATAGCCATTCAATTCTTTTAACATTTAGATATTTAGATGGAGGAAATAAGTTTCTGATTAGGCTAAAGTGGTAGTCATAGTGCTTGGTACTAAAGATTCCTCAGTTTATCAGAGGATATTTTTAAGCTGTTTTGAGCATTGATTGAATTAAGAAAAATTCTCATCTTGGTGATCTGATTTTTGAGATGTAATAAAAACCACAATGATAATAATCTCATGTAATGTGGCAGACATTGTCTACATAGTATCTGAAATCTTCTAATCACCCTACAGTTTGGGGGTAATGCTATTTCCATAATTCTGAAGGAAAAACTGGGTCATTCCAGAATAAGTGACTTTCTGAATTATGCAGGTGGATCTGGACTTAAAACCAAGGATTGTCTGCACCTAGAGCCTAAACTCTTCTAGTGATACCACTCTAATTCCCGGTCTCAAAACAATAGTCACATGGCAAATGAGTTCATTATTGGGCGGGCAAAATGATCACATTAAGAAGGAAGTATCTATGATACATTTGGTATGCCAAATCCTAAAAACGAAGAAATGTGTTTCCAAAGAACTTTTTTGGAGAAAATAAGTTAAGTGCAATCTATTGGCACTTAAGTGAGAAAATTTCAATTTCTTGGAACATTTATGTAGATGGAAAAACATTTTGTGACTGCTACATTATAACCACACAAAGACTGTCAGAAAACAACTCCGTATTTTCTCTGTTATTATTTTTTAAATAAACTTTCATGTTGAGTTACTATTTACTTTATTAGTCTGGGTTCTCCAGAGAAACAGAGCCAGTAGAATATATAACATAATATATCAATTTTATATAAAATAAGGAGTCAGCTCATGCAGTTCTGGAAGTTGAGAACTCCAAGCATCTGCAGTCAGCAAGCAGGAGAGCAGATGGTGTAAGTTCCAGTTGGAGTCTGAGTCTAAGAGCAGGAGGGGAAAATGTCCCAGTTTGGAGACAGTAAGGCAGAGAGAACAAATTATCTCTTGCTCTGCTGTTTTTTCTACTTAGACTTTCCATGGATTGGGTGAAGCCTTTTATCATTGGAGAGGACAATCTGCTTCACTTATTCTACTGATTCAAATGTTACTCTCATCCAGAAATACCTTCACATACACACCCAGAACCATGTTTAACCAAGTATCTGGGCACCCTGTGGCCCAGTCAAGTTGACATATAAAATTAAATATCAAAATTTCCAGAAAAATTTGCATCAGTTCTTGTTTTTGAGTCATTAACATAGTCATAGAACTGTATTAAACATTTAACATGTATCCTAAATATAATTAACCAACGAGTTTCCAAAGCAAATAAAGTCTGGATTGCTGTATATCTGTCACCACTTTTACTAAAGAATGATTTTCTTTCTCAAAATTTATTATTTTTCTTTGTTTTTTTTTCTTTTTAAAACATAAATCCAAGAGCAGAGAATTCATTTTAGAAGTTGACTAATTCATATTGGCCTTTTAGCCAGGTAAATAATAGTAATTATAACAAAAACAACAACAATTAGGCCATGGTCAAACTAGGCACTAGATTAGTACACTTTAGAATTTATTTTGATTTAATCCAGGAGAGATTCTATAGCTGTCTGTCAAATTTAGATATTGACAAGTACCATATTCTTTTTTTCCCCCTTATGCGTCTTTTTTTTTTCAAGTTTTTATTTAAATTCCTGTTAGTTAACATACAGGGTGATATAGTTTCAGGTGTAGATATTAGTGATTTATCACTTACTTACAACACCAGGTACTCATCACGAGTGCCCTCCTTAATCCCTATCACCAATTGAGCCCATCCGCTGTCCTGTTCCCACTTCAGCAACCCTTAGTTTGTTCTCTGTAATGAAGAGTCTATTTTCTGGATTGCCTCTCTGTCTCTCTCTTTTCTGTTCCCCACTATGTTCATCTGGCAAGTGCCATATTCTTAAACTGGTCCTAGGAAGCTATGCATTTACCCTGTCAGGTGTGACAGCTGCATTGGAGTCTTGTTTCTAGGAGAGGAAGAAATAGGCACTGATAATATATATAACAAAGGGCTAGAGGAGGTTGGGAGTTCAAATGCTAGGAGGTTACTGGGAGATTTTGTCAGTCAAGCAAGGGAAGTTCCATTGTTAAGGTGGACCATGAAACCAAGGATTTAGGGAAGAAATCACTGGCCATTATGGTTGGGGAACCAGTGGCAAATGAGTTCTATTCAACACCTAACAAGGTAAAGCTCTGTTTCCTAAACCCATGGTGGGTCACATTAACCCTTACTGACCTTTTACCATCTTCACAAGAATCACCTGAAAGTGATATTTCAGACACTTTGATGATAACGAAGTACTTCAGGTGTGCCATTAATGCAGCCTGTTTTGCTTGAAGTCATTTTATTTTACTTTGTTTTGTCCTCAACTTGGGAATATCCTTGAAGACAAAAGGTATCATATAAATAATGATAATTATCAGGGTGGCCTGAAGATTGAAATTAAACTTAAGAAAACAAATTTAGGACAATAAATTAATGTTTTATACATTGATGACTTTCAGCTGTGCAATGTACTATCTAAGTTAATTGGCAGAAAAAAAAAGTTTAGAAACTTACTTCGTATCATGTATCAGAAGTATTAATGAGTTAATAATAAACATTTATAATAATAAACTATAAGCAATAGTAAGCATTATAATAATACAAATTATAATCTGTCATGAAATTGTGTATGTGGTTTTAGTGATGGTGGGACTTTTATCATAAAAAACAAAAGAAGAAATCCTAACAAAATAGTTAAATATATTTGATCTCACAAATTAAAAATTTTGAAGTATACCAGTCACCTTAAGTGGAATAAATGACAGGTGACACTTAAGTAGTTGACTCAATGGTTTCTAAAAATCAAATAATTATTTTTTTAATGTTTATTTTTGAGACAGAGAGAGACAGACAAACAGACAGAACATGAGGAGAGATTTGAAGAGAGAGAGACACACACAAAATCTGAAGCAGGCTCCAGGCTCTGAGCTGTCAGGACAGAGCCTGAGGTGAGGCTGGAACTCACCATGAGATCATGACCTGAGCCGGAGTCAGATGCTTTACCGACTGAGCCACCCAGGCGTCCCATAAATATTTTTAAATAAAAGTAACGAATGCTAATTAGATTAAGTCTTAAGCTACACATTGCTGGAATCATGTAAATTGCTTTACCTGTGCACTTTTAAATGAGTTGGTTCACAGTTCTTTCTGTAATTTATCTTAAAAAACAATCTGAGATATTAATATTTTTATGATGGTGGTGTTTATAGTATACTGCTTTGGAAACCAAGTGCCTAAACATTGGGCAATAATTAAATTATGATATGCCATAGGCAATATAATATAGCCATAAAACAATGATGATTTCAAAAACTTTTATTGACATGGTATATTAGTTTACATCATTATTATTAACTTTTAAAAAGCAGGATAGCTGGAGTCCCTGGGTGGCGCAGTTGGTTGAGGGTCTGACTCTGATTTCATCTTAGGTCATAATCCCAGGGTCATTGGATAGAACCCTATGTAGGGCTCCATGCTGAACATTGAGGCTGTGCAAGATTCTCTTTCCCTCTGACCCTCTTCCCTGCTTGCACTCCCTCTCTCTCTCTCAAAATAAATAAATAGATCAATAGATAAATAAATAATAATTTTAAAGAATAAAAAGCAGAATTGCAAAAATACATCTGCATTAGGAACCAGTATAGCGATTACTTTAGACTGTAGAATTATGAGTAATTTTTTTTCTTTTACATGTTTTATATTTTTAAGATTTTCTACAGTAACTCTGCATTACTTCATATTAAATAAATGTTTATATTAAGACTATTGAGAGGGTTACTGGATTCAAGATTAATTTTGTGACCTGGAAGCAGGGGTTATATTGATGTTCAGGGCTTTTGGTTTCCACTTAGAGTGAGATTTGGCGCCAAAGGAGGGTTGTGAGCAGAGGAGTAATACTATCTAACCTATGTTTATAAACATTTTCCTGCATCTGGCCTTTAAAGTGATATCTTTCTGTTTGCGAAAATGTTCTACCAGGCAGAACAAATGCAATAACCTATATGTAGTAGGCAGGTACAAAACTGTGTAAAGGGTGCCAGGTGCGGGTGTAAGGGAAAGCCTACACTGTATGAGTGGTGAAGACACCAGCATAGTGTCTGGATGGGAAATCTACTTCCTAGCTCTGAATGATGGCTGTCATTTGGGAACTGGACAAGCATTACCTGAGCACACATATTACCAAGGAAAGCTAAAAATCTAGATTTTCATATGAATTAAAAATTTTTCAGTATGTGGTAATACAGATGTGGCTTAAGTCCAGCTCTGGAATGGTTTTCAGTCTGTTTTGTTCTCATTCACAATGTCTTAGAATTATTTGTAATATTATAGTATCATTTCTTGATGGCCCTCATATACCCTCCAGTTTTCTCTGTCACTCGGGCTTTAATCCACTTCATTTATCTACCTGTCTTATGTATTGATATGGATTGTTCCTGAGCCCCTACACAATGGCTTTTCTGGCTGTTTGCTTCTTAGTTTTAATTCCATTGTATTGTTTGTTGCAGTACATGTTAAATCAGTTTAAAAACAAAAAAGAAAACTCAGTTTTTTTTAACAATAATCTTGTTAGCTCAGAGGCAAAAAAAAAAAAGGTAAAAAAGATGTAGTTTTTAGACCTTCAACAGCCTCAAATACAGAATATGGTCATTTCTTAAGATGTGATCTTATATTTCATAATGGGGTCATTGAAATCTGAATTGAGATGTCTGGCCTACTTTTAACTAGGCCCTCTCTTTTAATATAGCCTTTATTAAGAGGGACTTGATTTCCATTGGGAGAAAAATGAGAGCAATATGATATAAATTGCAATAATGAGAAATTCTAATGTGAATATAGGGGAATTTTCCAGAAAAAAATTGAGAATGTGTTTACAATAGACAAGAGACCAGTTATATATAAATAGTTATTTTTTGGAGTAGAGCTGATGCCATATACCATATAGCCAGTTAGTTTTAATTTTAGCATAATGTTTGTCATTAAAAGCACTATAAAATTCTCTTTTTAATAATTGGTCTTTTTAAAATAGGAGCCTATATTTAAAAATATAGAGTATACTTCAAAAATGTAGACGTCTGGAACGAAGGAATGTGGACTTGGCTACCCAATCATAGGCTGGGATAACATGTTGGACAATCAGAGGAGGAAAATATGTGAAGAAAGAGACCATGTTTTACTCTTTCACTCCACTTGAACACAAATATTGGTACCATTAACACCCTTCAGTGAAAGACTGAACTAAAACTGACCTCAGATGAAAGACCTTCACACAATTGAATATTGAATGTCTCTAGTCTGAAAGTTGAATTTGTATTTCTGTGAATCCCATTAATTGAACACCCCCTGCATACATAGGTAGTGTCCAGTCTACTTATTCAGTGTTTTACTTCTACATAAGTTAAGGAGTAAAGCTCCAATATTAAGCATCCAAATATAAGGGTGAGAAGGAAACTCAGGAGAAACGAAGAATTTCAGAGACGAAAATGTCAAAAAAGCTGTAAATTATAATTTTGAAATAAAAAAATATTTTCATCTCTGAAACAAAATGAGAACTATAAAAATTAAACAAACAAGAAATAATGCTTAGGAATTAAAAATATGAGATGCAAATTAAATTTCAGTGTATAGAGTAGAAATATAAATTTAAAGGTGACAGAAAGTAGAAAAAGTATAAAGATAGGCAGTGCCAAAAAATAATAAAAAATACATAAAATAAATCAGTAAGATATGATATCTGACTGATAGCAGTTCCAAATATAGAAAAGTATCATGGGCAAAAAAAAGTGAATAATTTTTTTAGACATGAAGAGTAAAGAACATGGTATTCAGAATTGGTCCCAATTTCCTAGCTCACAAAATTTTGGGGGTGTGGATGACAGTCATATCATTATTCAAATTCCGAAACTTTGTGAATAAAGGAAAAATCTTAAAAGTTCACAGAAAAACAGCACGTACAGAGTAGGGATACTAAGGTCTTACAGTGTTATTTCATGAAGACATTGTAAGCTAGGTATAAAATAATTTCCTTCAAATTTTCAGGTATAATGATTTTTTTGTTAAGGATTCTATACCTAGCCAAATAATCCAATATTAAAGTTGACTATAGACACCCTAGGTTCAAAACATTGCAAAAATTTGCCCCCCAGGATTCTTCCTCATGAAGCATTTAAATGGTATAGAGTAAGGTGAGATGTAAACCAAGAAAGTAAGATGTGGGATCCAGAAAACAGAGAATTTGGGGAGAGGTAAGGAGATTTTCCAGACTAATGATAAATGGTGGTGTTACATGGTACTCTGTATCACAAGCCTAGCAAGAAGCCAACCAAGAAAGAAACCCCTTAGAAGGGATGGCTCCAAGAGAAAATGAATACTTTAGATATTGAAGCAAACCTCAACTGTACAGAAATCCAACTTAACATTTTAGGACCTAGCTAAAATGTAATTTTTCTCTAATTTTCCCCAATCCAGAAACAAGTTAATAAACCCTCATCTTTTGCATGTATTTACTAATTCATTATAGTTGCCCATGTAACATTGGAAGGCTTTAGGGTGGTTCTTTGTGTGAATTCCTAATCCACAGGATTCTAAGTCACTAGAAATAGAAGTTTCAGTTTATTTATCCTGACATCTGCCAAGATATCTGACCACTGCTATATGTGGTATGGTAAGTCTATAAAATCTGGTTACATGTTGGAGAGCATGTATTTGGAAAGTTTTTGGCTATTATTTCAACTTCAGAAAATGTTTTGCTGTGAAATATTTAAATAGATCTCATTTTATATTCAATGAAATAATTACAATAGCAAACACTTTAATATAAGACAGATTCTATCTTATGGTATTGAATCAAAATTGAAAGTGTTAATAGTTTTCAAGTAGAGGCCTATATATACATATATATACACACACATATATATATGTAATATAGGTAGGTGTATATGGATAAAACTTTCAAAAGAAGAAAACATGATGTAAAATTTAAGTGTCTTTCTCCATAACTACTACTGCTAATAGAATCTTATTGTTCTTCGAATCCAAGTTGATATTCAGTACTTTTTTCATATATTTAGACTTTAGAAATTTTACCAAATGTATATGGCATGATATAATGCACATGTTCCTACTAAGAGTCTCTGAAAGTGACTAATGTTACAGAAAGAGGACCCTTTTTTAAAATCATTTTTTAATTTTTAAAGATAGTTATTTTGGATTAAGTTATATCTTTCTGAGAACTGGAGTTTTTTTTAATGAGAGGATATATTATCTGTAGTTCTTCTGCAAACTACAAATAACCCCTGAATTTGGAACTGAATAAATAAGTAAACTTAGTGTGTGATAAGTACAAATTGGGTACTTGGAGAGTTTAAGAATTCAGATGTAATTAAAGATTACATTAGGAAAAGAAGAGGATAAATTTAAAGTTGTTATTCAGATATATAAGAATCGCTTGTACAAGGTAGAAATCTAACATTTCTGTGCCCCTAATTATAGGGATAAAGAACTTTTTAGAAATCTTTTTTGGGAAAATGGATTATTGTGGAAGATTGTAGGATTTCTCTTTCTGTAGGTTTTTGAATATAGCATACATTTTCAACCATGTGTATTTGTGAAAAGTTGTGCCTACGGAATGGAAGTGAACTAGATAATTTCTTGTCAAAGAAAGCAAACAACAATTACATGTTTCTATACCATTAGTGAAAGTCTGCACATTATTTACTGGCATTCATTTATTGATTCATGAGTAATTAACACATACTGTATTGTATAATTATGAATACCACTCCCCATGAATCTTACCTATCGGAGAAGATGTTGAGTGCATAACTTACATGAATCAATACACAAATAGCAATTTAAATAAATTCTGGGAGGGAAGAAAAGAGTGTTATAAGAATGCAAATGTAGTTTAATTTGCTTGATTTTTGTGTGGAGAATACCTGGAAGTTCTCAAGCTCAGTTTTAGCCTGTACTAGCACATAAAGTGGCTTTTTGAGGTACATTGTTTGCTAAGGTATACTTAAGTTTTAGTATAAGAACAATTTAAATTTTCACCATTCCCGTCAGATACATGCAGAAAGAGAGAAATATATTGTTATCTCTCTTTGGCCCTTGGGGAAATTCAGTCAAGGGGAGATTGAGTAACTTGTCAAAGAAAAGTAAGTTGTGAAAGCTGGAGCTCTTAACATCTGGGCACTATTCACAGGACCAAGTTGCCAGGCGTGGCTTATAGATAAAGAACCTAAGAAACCCAACTCCAAACTCATCATTTTGCAGGTGGTAAAATTTAGAACTCTTCCGTCCTCAGAAAAGTATGGGAGCTGAACTAGTACACAGATGACCTGATTCAAAGCTTTATGTTGTCTTTACTCCCTGACCTTATGCGCTGATCAATAAGGTTAATTTTAGTTTTTGTTTTTTTAAGATTTTATCTTTTAAGTAATCTCTATACCCAACATGGGACTTGAACATAGAACCGTGAGATCAGGACTTGCATGCTCCACTGCCTGAGCCAGCCAGGTGCTCTAGTATGGGTAACTTTAGCTTAAGTCTAATGTTTAATTAAAGTTTTGCTTGCTCTTTAAATTAAGATATTCCATACTTTAAGAGGTTATAATTTTTCTTCACTTACCTGTGCTCTTAATTGAGTTGAATACCTGATATTCACTGAAACATTAAAGATCTCAAAGAGGTAAAATCCCCAAGATATTCAGTCCAGGTATGATTTTATCTTTCTCCTCATGCTGGAATTTCTGTTGGAGAAAAAGAGCACACACAACCTCACCTTTTCCAATTTGTTCTTTCCAAAATGCCAAGATATTTCATACTCACTTAAGTTTATAGCTTATATTATCCATTCCACTGATTTTTATGCAATCACATGGTTCATGGTATGACTATAGCAATATATCTTGTGTTTCTGTCTTGATTTTCTATGAAGGGCATACCTTAAATTTATGTCCCTAATAATTCCCAATAAAGTCAACTATATGGTGGGTGTTGATATAGAGAGGATGCACTGAATATAAGCATTCTGTGTTTAACTTTTTAAAAAAACTCTTTCTCTCCCAAGTATTATATATATCCATTATTTAAAAATTTGAAAAACATAATTATTACTCATCTGAGTTTTATATTCTTTTTTTTAGAAAGAGAGAGAGAGAGAAAAAAAAAGACAAGCAAGCAGGGGAGGGGCAGAGAGCAAAGTAGAGAGAGAGAATTCCAAGCAGGCTCCATCCATGCTCAGCGCAGAGCTCAACACAGGGCTCAGTCTCATGACCGTGAGATCATGAGCTGAGCCAAAACCAAGAGTCGGATGCTGGATGCCTCACTGACCGAAACACCCAGGCACCCCTAAATTCTTTTATTAACGTACCATTGATGTAGGTTAGACACTAATGCAAGGAATATATATACTATTTCCTCTTAAAAGAAATATATATTTTGTTAATATTAGGGCTAATGTTAATCTAATTGGTGATCTCAACCTGACCATTAGCAGGGAAAAAACAACAAGGAAAAGACAGATTTTGTGGGATCTGAAACCCTAATCAATTTTAAAGTCCCCTTTAAAAAAAGAAAAAATATAAAAACATAGGTATAAAGAGAATATTTAAGACAAGGAAAAAATTCCTAAGAAAATGCAAATTTAAAAAACTGATAACTACCACAAACATTATGAAATACAAAACAATTCCTTTAAAATGTTAGTAGTTAAGTGGCATGAGATAGCTCTTTATTTTTTTATTTTATTTTATTTTTTTGGTTGAATACAATTGTTGCCTTTATTTGGGGATAAAACAGAGAACTGAATGATCAGATTCAAAAACATCTTAAGAGGTTGAATCTTCAGTCTACCACTTATTAACTACCACTTATTAACTGATCAAGCATCTTGACCTCTCTGAACATCAATGTTCTTTTTCTTTTTCTCCATAATATTTTATTGTCAAATTGTATTCCATACAACACCCAGTGCTCTTCCCCTTAAGTGCCCTCCACCATCACCACCACCTCTTTTCCCCCGTCCCCCTTCCCCTTCAACCCTCAGTTCATTTTCAGCATTCAATAGTCTCTCAAGTTTTGCATCCCTCTCTCTCCCCAACTCTCTCTCCCTCTTCCGCACCCCCTGGTTCTCCATTAGGTCTCTCCTGTTTTCCTGCTAG
>NC_043706.1:59577494-59578680 GCF_006229205.1 Suricata suricatta
ACACACAGACAAATCAAACAAAGAAACACATTACAGGGGGGAAAGAAAAGAAAGAATATGGGAGGGAAAGAGACGAAAAGAAGAGAAGAAGAGAAAATAAAAAGAAAAGCAAAAGAAGAAAAGAAAAAAATATATAAAAGGGGGTCAGAGAAAACAAAGGACAGTAGACCGTTTAAAAGTGTATGACCAGTTTAGGGGAAAAGTAAGGATGAGATATAGGAGAATATATCTGGGTTGCGAGAAGGTGAAAAAGTAAGGGAGAAAGGAGAAAGGAATATAAGGAGTAAAATTTAAAGGAATTAAGTAAAGAAAAAGGAAAAAAAAGGGTAATAATGTCAAAGAAATAAGTACAAAACTAGTGAAGAAGGAAAAATTTTTGTTATATATTAAAAAAACAAACAACCAAAACAACGCAAAACAAACCAAAAAAAAAAAAAAAACCGAAGGGGAAAAAAAAAAGCAAGCAGCAGCTCCCTCTGGTGGATAGGCTTGGTTTGATGGGGTAAGTCTTGGAGTCTGCTCTCAGAAGCTCCGCCCCTGCCTGAGGCGAAATGAGCAGCAGGAGGTGAAGTGCGCATCTTCACAGACTCAGTTGTGGAGTCCCCACCCCCAGTCAGGATCGCGATTGCAATGGGGAAAGGACAAAAACAAAAAGCAAAAAACTGAGTCTCTCTTAGTTTCTGATAGCTTTGCTCAAGCCGCTGTGCGCTACTGGAAATGTGCCTGGAGCTCCCACATTCTAAGCGCGCGCGCCCGGGCCTCCACCCGCCACCGACTCTTTGCCGAGGGTCCCGTTGGTGCGCGCCTTATTTCTTCCCTGTGGGGACCCGGAATTCACGCAGTCCGTGCAGGGGGCGGGGTGTGCCGTGGAAATGCGGTCCGTGGTCCCGTTCCCAAAACCAAGTTCGAATTGCTCGCGCCTGGCGCAGTCGCCGCTCGGGCCGCTTCCCGCCGTGGCGCGCGCCTCTCCAGAGCAGCCGCTTCTCACAGCCACAGGCGCCTCTGATTCCCCGCTGAGATGGCTTAGGGCTGGAGGCTATTCCTTCTCTTGCGCCACCCCGGTTCGGGATTCCAGCTGCCCAGCAGTTATCTATGGAGTGGGTTTCTGTCTCCAAGTGCAGCCAAGCGTTCTATACCTCTTCCCCAGAGACAGCTCCATGAGCGCGTTCCGACTCTGTCTCTTCCC
>NC_043706.1:59578780-59762506 GCF_006229205.1 Suricata suricatta
ACTCAGGTATCCTTGAGGTTCTATTCCCTCTGGAGTTCGTATTTTCTCCTTCCGCTCTCGCAGATGAACGTAATATCTTTCTCAGTTCGAAAAATGGTGCGGAGGGAGTTTACAGAGCTCCCTTCCTCTCCGCCATCTTGGTTCCTGAACCGAGATAGCTCGTTAAAACATTTTTTACTAAATTTTTTACTACATTTCCTTTTTCTTTCTTAGAGAGAGAGAGTGTGAGTTGGCAAGATGGGCTGAGGGAATTAGAGAGAGAATCCCAAGCAGGCTCCACGCTCAGCACAGAGCCCAACATGAGGTTTGATCTTATGACTAGGAGATCATGACCTGAACTGAAATAAAGAGTTGGACACTTAACTGGGTGAGCCATCCAGTCACCCCTAACTGCGTACTTTTTAATCACTTCTTAAGACATCAATTTTATATTTTTCCCCTAAGTAAAAAGTAAAATTAATTCAGTCTTCCCTCTGGCATGTATTTTATTACTGATAGTTAAGATGAATAAAACATACAACATTGCACAGAACCGTATTTGCTGTTTGTGGTACTTCCATAAGTTTTTGGCCTCTAAAAACTCATGTATTCTGATATATTCTATTTCATACAGTCCTAAGCCATAAGAGAGAGGAGAGAGAGTGTGGTGTTTTTATCAAGTAAACATAGCAGAGAACTTCTGTTTTGGCTAGGCATTGATGAGAACCAAATCTCCACTTTGAGTTTTATGTAAGCCTGATGACTGAAATAATTTCCCACAGAACTCACTTTATGCTCTGTACATTTCCTAGTTTCTTTCTCTTCCACTACCATATACTTCCACAGCTGGGCATCGTGGAAGATGTTCTTATTGTGATAAAACCTTGTCACAAAGCTGGAAATTTATCAGTAGGAGGGTTCCAGAAATCCATTCTTACCTTGGGAAGGATAACAGTAACGGATTGATTATATATGGAAGTGCTATGCCTTCATAAACAGATCCCACAAAACTGAAATTAAGTGGATTTATAACTCACCTTTACCATATAGCCTGATCTCAAAATGCCCATGGCCATTGTGTTGATACACAACAGAGAGGACAATGTGATGAGAGATAAAGTTGTCATGGAAAGAGACAGTGGTCTTAAATGATTGCAATCGAAATATTTTCTGTATGTAAATTTTACAAAAATAAATTACCATATAAACTTGTTGCTTGGTTCCCTCACAGAGCCATACTAGATCCCTGAAAATGAGGGGCTCTGAAGTTTAAGATTCTCTCAGTTCATTGCACTGAACCTCTGGCCTTGGAAAGCTTAGAATCAAATTTGTAATCCATCTTTATCAGTTGAAGGACCTGATTTGAATATATTTCTGAAATGTAATATTTTCTCTGTTATTATTTAATACTTTCATTAAAAATTTCCCATTGTCATGATTGTTGCTTATTTTATTTTGTCCCAAAGTGTATATATATATATATTTTTTTTTCCAGAGAGGCTTTGTATTCGAGTCCCAGCGAACACCTTCCAGGTGTTTCCCTGAAGAAAGTGTAAAGTAGGGTTTATTTACAGAAATGTGGTCAAAGTTCAAGTAAGTGCCAGGGGCTAGCAACAGTGGGAAGCTGTCAACTACCCCAAGCCTGACTGGGAAAAAGGAGGAAGTTGAACTTTGAAACCTGAAAGAGCAGTGGGCCGAGCAAGCCCCTAGTCCCAACCATCTTACATCCCCTGGAGGTGCCTCCCAACTGGCTGCTGCAAATAGGGAGCTAATCCGGAAGGGCCTCTGGGTGCTGCAGTTCATAGGAACAAAACAAAGCAGACAATGCTTATAGAAGGGAGAACAACCAAGATGAACCATCACATGTTCCAGATTCCTTAAAATAAGCTCTGGAATTATGTCGATGACTATTTAATTACCTGGATACATGTTTATATGAATTTCTAACATTATGAGAAATCTAAAACTCCATGAAAAAGAAAGGAAACTTGCTATAGGGTTTTGTCGATTTGTTGGTTTTGTTGCTAAAAGATACAGAGCCATTAAAGAAAGTCTATAAGGTGCTGTGACATCTTACGGTTGTGTAATACTTAGGGATTTATTGCTAAACATGTTTGTGAAGAGTACCTATTGTCAAAGAGGAGTGAGCTGTAATTTAAGCACAAAATAAATTATCTTGCAAACAAAAGTTCAAAACACTTTCCTTGCCTCCAGTATCCATAGCCTGCTGATAGCCTTTGCCTGCCTCCTCACCAGGTATTTTGCTGTTCCTGATCTTATAGTTGTAACTATAAGTGACTTCCTTGTATCAGTGACTTCCTAGAATCACTTCTTAGACTTCTTGGCATAGTCCCTGTCCAGTGTGTCTGTGGTAACAGTGTAAGAGGGTATGACAGTGAAGCCCTTCTCAGTGAATGGGAGGTGGCCCTGCCCTTCTTCCCTGAAGTTCTTGGATGCTGCAATCTGAAATGAAATAAGTGGTTTAAAAGGTTACAAACTGTAGCCTTTACATGCTATGGATCTGATAGGAGCAATGGCAGGACTGACTATGTACGGGGAGAGGTGGGAGGAGGTCTGTATTTAAAACTATGGGGAAATATCACCATGTCCCTTTGTTAGTGTATGTAGTTTTGAGGCAGGAAAACACAACTTAACATATGTTTAGAGGCTACAAGTTTTCTCCCCCCAAGATTTAAATTGCAAAAGGAATAACTCCTTTTTGTGTGACGTAATACTAGGTTTGTTGCTGTCAGAATGAATGTTTCTGCCCATTGGTATTCTTTCCAGAAACAGGATCAAATTCCTTTAGATTTTAAATTTACAGAAAAGCTAAGAAAAAGTTTACATTTCTAATGCTAGAATAATTCTAACTTATCAGTTTTCATGAGGTTATGGATAGAAGATAGATTTTTGATTTAGAAAAGCTTGGTTTTGATTCACTTTACTAGCTCTGTGAAATTAAGCTTAACCTGGAAGTCCAGTTTTCCTCATTTATAATATGAAGTAGAAAAACACCTCATATAAGGAGTAAATATATTTACATGGGTTAAATTCATTCTAATTTGGTACCTAGCATATGCTTGGCATCCAGATATAACAGTTTTCTTATTTCATCTTTTCTCCATGCTTTATTACTTTATGTTTATTATCTTATTTACTTCATAGACAACCTTTTCTGGATTACATTTTTCTTAAGGAAAGGAAGAAATTATTCAAAGAAATTATAAAATACCAATAATCTTATAAAATGAGTAGGACATTTTTCTAGACAATTAGTTACCTTATCCCAGAATGCCATATAATTTTACACATTTTAAGGATTTCATAATGTTTGCCAAAAATACATTGCTCTGATTTTATTTCATTTGTTATTACTGCAGACTTTAGGATAAAGTTTAAAATACAGACAGGTTTAGATATAATCACATGCTTATTTTAGTTCTAGGGGCATCAGTCAGGTATTTGATTGGATCTTAACAAAACTGAATGAGTTTTACAGAGTACATGACTTTTTTCCTTAATTAACTGCCTGAACTCTGGTAGACATAGTGGTAGGTTTCTCATCATGTTTTCTTTCTTCTTTCTCAAAATAGCTGCTGACTTGGTAAGAGTGCTAAGTCACAGCTGCATGAACATACCAGAACTTTGAAACAAAGACCTGGCATTTGGTCGATTGATAGATGAATGTGCAGTGTCTGAGTTTTATCCCTCTCCGGGAAATTCTAAAATTGATGTGACTGTGGCTAGCAAAAAGTTGCACACACTGTTGGAAGCTTCTTTATTACCAAGTATGCCAATTAATGAGCTCCCAGATTGAAGACATTTAAATGTATTTAAATTTATAATTTATTACACACCCACCTACGTGTAAATGATTTTAAAAGCATTGATTCTTTAATTGCCACTCTGTTATCCAGCACTTTTAGGTACAATGGCAGTCATTGCAAAGACATTAATGTAGTCTTATTGGATTCATATTTTCACATCATTGAAATAAAATTGTAAATATACATTTCAAATCAAAGATTATTTCAGTACATAGTTATAGTAGGTATAATTGTTGACAACTAAATAATAATAGTAAACACTTAAAAGTACCAATTTCTGTTCCTACCCTGCTTGAGAGTACTGTACTAAACCCTAATTCAAAGAACCATGATTAAAAATATCTAAGTAAATTTAGCTTCCATTTTAAAAAATACACATCTGGATCACTTATAAATTTCAAAGGCATTGTCTTTTCCTAACAGATACTAATGAATTCAATGAAAGAAGCTAGATTTTAATTCACAAACATATTGTTAGTGTATAGAGAATTGACAAAAGAATGACTATATTTGCACAATTATACAATTGTGTATATACACATCCATATACACAAAATCCATGATGAATTAATTTTAATATTTAGACCATATTATATGTATGAAAGAAGGAAGATTTAATATCTGTTGCTAAAACTAATTCCAAATATGTCCCTAGGAAATTTTAAACAGGATACACATTTTCCAACGTTTGAAGTAACTTGCAAAATCTCTTGAAATCAGTCTTTAGAGTCCATTAACTTTGATGTCATTTAAAATGCTGTTTACATATGGAATAACTACTTTGATTATTCTCTAGGAAGTTAATTTGGTGTTTAAAGCAATGAAATCTGCTTCTTCCACAAAAATTATAGCTGGAAAAAAAAGAACAGTAGTAAACAAGCCAGGATACTGAAAAAATAGATGGGACTCAAAGCATGTGCTCCTGTTCTCCACCCTCCCTCCTTTGTGCCCTCCCTCCCTCCCTCCCTCCCTCCCTTCCTTTCTTCCTTCCTTTCTTTTCAATTTTAAGAAGTGAGACAATACTTGTAAATACTGCCTATGTTACCCCATTTCTGCATCTTGGTTAAAAAAGGAAGGAAGGAAGGAAGAAAGGAAGGAAAGAAAGAAAAGGAAGGAAGGAAGGAAGGAAGGAAGGAAGGAAGGAAAGGAAGAAAAAGGAAGGAAGAAAAAGAAAAAGAAAGAAAGAAAGAAAATATACCAGGGGTTACTTAAACCTGTACTCTAGCTACCCAAAAGCCCATAAAATACTCATTCACCAGTAATGGTCCTTAACTAATGCTAACATCAAACCAGCAAGGGAAGCCTTAGGGATATTTTGGAGTGATTGTTTGAGACTAATATTGTCTGTTGGAGGTCATTGAACATTTCATTGCTGTGTTGTGTTAGTGCAGTTTGAAATTGATAAAATTTAGAAACTTGATATCATTGTTTTAAAAAGTTTGCCTCTCCTACTTTAAACTGTGGAAAAATGATTTTTCCTACTGCAAAGGGGGTTGTAAAGAGAAATTAAAGTGTTAGCTATTAGTGTAGAGAGAGTTGCCTTCTTAAAAATGTCAATAAGGAAATAGTATTTTCAAAAGAACTCAATTCAAACACTTAAAAACATACACTGAAAAAAAGTCACTGGGACTTTTATGACTACTCAGTTCTATAGAATCAACTTAAGGAAGTATAGTAGTTAAAAATAGACAGCATGTTCAATTTTAAGAGTAACTGTGAGCTTAAGGTAAGAAACAATAGTGGGAAAATGCTTAAAGTCACATTTTTCCTAATAAAAATCTCTACTCTGGTGATTTCAATGGATGATACAGTTCATTGACCACATTTTTCTCAATATGTCCCTCTAATACCAACTGCAGGTTTTAGGCTAATGAAAATTAATTGCACAACAAAGAGACTGAATAAAATGAATTGTCAGGCTTGGGATATGGCCATCTATTGAAACATACCCAGTGTATCATAAATCTAGTGAAGAGAACATTGCATTTCTAATATATATTTCTAATATATATTTTAGACATGGTCTTCCACATTTAGGAAATTTCAAATTATTGAAAAGATATTACTAGAACCTTCCATGTCATATAACATAAACCAGTTACCTGGAACATGGCATATCACTTCTCTGTGATTCCTTATGAAGAAGTTTAGAATTGCTTAAAAGCTAAGTAATACGTGTCTTATAGTCTCAGTTTTTTTTTCTCTCATATGAATTGGTCTTTGATTTTCATGCATATTTATGCCTATGAATTACCAAAACATTTTTTTATCCTGAACTTATGATATCAGCAGAACTGGATGTTCTATATACTAATTGACAAATTAGATGGATATTAATCACCAGGAACACATGGCATCTACCCCCAAATTTGGAAAGTACTCAAAAGTATCGTTTGCAGATTTGGGATTGTTGACAAAATGGACAAAATGGATACACTTGGGTATGTTTCAATAGATGGCCATATCCCTGGCATGATGCCAGGGACCCAGTGAATTGACATATTGAACCCTATTTATAAGAAAGTATAAAGGATATGAATATCATTCCCTAACTTTGGGGGTAGGACATTTGGAATCATCATCCATTGGAATGGCGGAAATCTGACATCAGTGAATTTCTGATATTACCTTTCTCCCTCAGTTGCTGGAGATTTATCCAAGTTCAAGGGCAACTAATACCAAAGCATTGTCATGGAAGTAGGGTAGGGGAAACTGTGTGTAGGAGAACTGATCCATCTTGTTTTCAAGTTCTCTGCCTAAGCACCTAGTTGTCTGCTGAGATGGCCATCATCCCATATGGCCCTCAGCTATTTTTCCTAAGGGTAACTTGAGAGGCATTCTCTTAAGGTGGGTGCTCTCTCCCTTGTCATGATTGGCAATAATTTTGTTGTTTCCAGGCTACCTTGGGGAAGGAAGAAAGGTACTTTGTGCTTTCCAAAATCCCAATACCTGATCACTCCCCCTGTCTCTAGATTCTATCTTTTAACCACTATCTCCTTGCTTCCCAGGCCAGAGTTCCTGTCTTTGGAGAAGCTTCAGTCTATTAAACCTCATTCTTCTAAGGGCACCTGGCTGGCTCAGTTGGTTAAGCATCCTTCTTCACCAGGTCATGATCTCACTGTTCCGGAGTCAAGTCCCAAGTTGGGCTCTGTGCTGACAGCTCAGAGCCTGGAGCCTGTTTCAGATAAGATTCTGTCTCCCTCTCTGCCCCTCCACCCTTGCTCTTGCTCTTTCTCTCTCTGTCTCTCTCTTGCTCTCAAAAGTAAATATTAAAAAAAATTAAAAACAAACAGTTTTATTCTTCTAAACTGGATTTATGTCCTGGACTCTTCTCTCTATCCTTATGAGTTTAGGCTTTTAGAAACCAAGGTCAGGGATACTCCATCCTTTTCTGTGCTGGGCTCTTTTATATCTCTTGTTATGAGGCAATAGACACAGTGTAGTCTACTGTCAGTGCTCTGCAACAAAACTTGTTGTGATGATGGAAATATTCTATGGCTATGTTATTCAGTATAGTAGCTACTTGGCCACATGCACTTAGAATGCAGCTAGTGTGACTGAGAAACTGAAGTTTTATTTTTATTGAGTTTTAACTAATTTAAATTTAAATTGCCCCATATGGCTAATGACTACTGTATTGGATAGCACAGGTAGCTGGTTGGCAGTAGAAAAACGACAAAGGGGAGATATGTGAGGCTTTTAAAAAAGGGCTAAAGTTATAAAATATCATGAAGTCCTAAAATCATATCTGGAAAGTACCATATGGTATGTCGAATATGAATTTTACTCATTATAAGTCAGATTGCCTGCAAAAAAAAAAAGTCTAAACTTCCAGTGAAAGATTTCTTCTGGGTAAATTTTCAGTCTTTCATGAGAACTCTTACCTTCTCTTTCCAAGATGGCATCAGGATGTAAAAGAAACCCATGGATATGTGTTCTGGTAATGGGGAAGGGACTGCTTGATTGCATACTGTATTCTGGGTCTCTTTTGGTCTGCTAAAGACTGGAGTATAGTAGATATGATGTTTTGGCAATGGCTTAACCCCTGCTATTACAGTCCATGATAAGTGGGACTCCTGGTCTGTTCGTGATAGGTCTTGCTGTGGGTGTCCTCTCCCAGTTTAACCATGAGGTTGATAGGATGGCTCTTTCATATAGCATAGATGAAGATCTCTGAGAATCCATATCGTTTCTGCATAATTTGTCAATGCTTTGGATTCTACAGCTGCAAAATAGCTGCCTGCTCCATATAAATGCAGTGGGGAGAAGGAGCCAAATGCTCAGATGTTCTTGGATTCTCCATTACACATCTGGAATTTCTGTTGTGGATTTTTCTCAGCCCCTTGCTGTATTTGGCTGAGGCCCAAAGTGGTAGTCTCTTTTCAGGTTCTTTCTGTTTATCCAAATCTCCCCTACTTCCCCTCTGAAGGCTTTCCATTCTGCTTCCTGCCTGAGCAGCACTTCTGTCAAATCCTGTTATCAGTGGTTTAAGGTAAGCTTTTATGATCCAGATCAGACAAGCTTACATTGAAATATTTAAAGGGAACTTGTAGAACTTCTCATTTTCTCTTTAAGGAAAGTGTGGCTTTATAATTATTATATCACTTTGGAATCAGTTGCCTATCTTTGAGGTTAAAAAGTGAATATTGATTTTTCCCTGCATTAAAAATACAAAGGATATATACAATGATGTTAATAATGCCATGTCTGAGCTTGAAGTTTAAAATTTTTTATACTTCGATGTGCTCTTGAAAATTGACATTTGTCACTTTTATATCCTAACAAAACAAAATCTAAATTGGGAAATTATGAAATTTCACACAACCTCATTTAAAAGTAAAATACAAATCACAACTGAATTAATAAAAGCAGATAAAGAAACTCTTGGATATGGTATGTTGTTGTTCTGAAAGAGCAAAAACTCCTCATGAACTTCTTTTAAAGATATTTAAATTTATGAGAACAAGAGTAAAATATTTCACATTATATGAAAAATTCTGATTATCAACATTTACGTAATTTTTGTCTTAATGTTGATAAGTAATTAAGGAACAGTTTCTAGTCTGACTCAAAATAGTTGTACATTAAATTGTTTTAGAGATTATGAAGTGTAGAAGTCCCTCAGTCTGGAAAATTAGCCATTATTTGTATATTATAGAAGATCAATAGGAAACAAACTTAGTCAAATTGTAGTTAACATTGCTTGTACAATTGCTCTAAAGAAAGTCAGGAAAGCCCCAGATCCTTGATTAATCAAAGGGATTTTCATTCTCCTGTTAAGTGATTCCATTGTGTAAAGCTCTTGTAGTGTGGTTCCTCTTACTCTTGGAGTATTATTAACTGTTCTCTTTAGTCAGATTACTTAGTAGGAGAAAAATAAAAAGACCTGAGGTGACCACAAAGAATTCCATGAAGTTACTCTCTTGAAGAACTGACTGAGAGATGGATCAAACTTAAGGTCAAAATGTTTAACCACGATTCTATGTTAAAAAAAATACAGCATTTAATATTTCTATCTCAAAATTAACACCAGTCTTTTGGGTGGGGGCATCATTATTGAGTTTATATTGACAAAGACAAATTTCATAAGATCACTTCCATTTTCAATTAACAAGTTGATTCATGATTAATTTTAGAATGGACCTCTGGAAAAAAAGGATTCATATATTTTTAAGTTAGAAATTTTGATACATATTCTGCTTTTGATCATCTTTTATTGATACCTTTGTTTAACCTACTCAAGTGGCAGCTGACTGACTTTTTCTCTTTAAGCATGTAAATTACCATTCAGTTACATCATATGTTCTTTTAAAAACAGGTGACTTGCCTTTCCCTCCTAGTTTGCTTTTTTCCTTTCATTTATTTATTTATTTTTTTTGTTTAGAAGGCTAAGTCCTTCATAATAACATTCTTTCATGTTTATATTGTTTCCTTAATCATTTTTTTCGACTTTAGTTCTTTTGAGCAGTTTTAGGTTTACAACAAAATTGAGAGGGACACACAGAGATTTCTTACGAACCCACTGCCCCCAGAGATGCATAGCCTCCCCCATTGTCAATATCCCCCATAAGATTGATACATGATGAACCTATATTTACACTTAATAATTACCCAATTTATTTCTTTTACATTAGGGTTCACTCTTGGTATTGTACATTCTATGGGTTTAGATGAGTGTATGATGACATGTATCCATCACTATGGTATCATAGAGAATATTTTCACTGGCTTAAAAATCTTCTGCCTATTCATTCCTCCCCCTACCAGTGCTGGCAACCACTGATCTTTCTAGTATCCTCATAGTTTTTCCTTTGCCAAAATGTTATGTAGGTAGAGGCATATAGTGATTGGCTTCTTTCACTTATTTTTGTTTCATTTTTTAATGAATGTGCTCTTCCCCACAAGTGCCCCCTTCCATGACCATCACCCCCCTTCCCCATACCCCTTCCCTCTTCAGCCCTCAGTTTGTTTTTAGTATTCAAGAGTCTCTCATGATTTGCCTTACTCCCTCTCCCTTCCGTCCCCCTTCCCCTTCCCATGATCCCCTGTTAGGTTTCTCCTGTTAGACCTATGAGTACAAACATATGGTATCTGTTTTTCTCTGCCTGACTTATTTCACTTAGCATGACACCCTCAAGATCCTTCCACTTTCCTACAAATGGCCAGATTTCATTCTTTCTCATTGCCATGTAATACTCCATTGTATGTATATACCACATCTTCTTGATCCATTCATCAGATGATGGACATTTAGGCTCTTTCCATGATTTGGCTATTGTTGAAAGTGCTGCTATGAACATTGGGGTACATGTGCCCCTATGCATCAGCACTCCTGTATCCCTTGGGTAGATCCCCAGCAGTGCTATTCTTGGATCATAGGGGAGTTCAATTGATATGCATTTAGATTTTATCCATGTCTTTTCATATCATCATAGCTGATTTCTTTTTAGTGCTGAGTAATATTTCATTATCTGGATATACCACTCTTTATTTATTCACCCATTGAAGGATATTTTGCTTCCAAGTTTTGGCAATTATGAATAAATCTAATATAAACATCTGTGTGCAGGTTTTTATGGGGACTTAAGTTTTCAAGGTCTTTGAGTAAATACCAAGGAATTCAGTTGTTAAGTTTTCAAGGTCTTTGAGTAAATTCCAAGGGATACAGTTGGTATGGTAAGAGTATGTTTTGTTTTACAAGAAACTGCCAAATTGTATTCTAAAGTTGCTGAACCATTTTATATTCCTACCAGCAGTGAATGAAAATTCCTGTTGCATTATATCCTCATCAGTATTTGGTGTTGTGAGTGTTCTGGATTTGGTCCATTCTAGTAGGTGCGTACTGGTTATTTTATTAGTAATTTCAATCGTTCTAATGGAAAGACTTCACAATTTGTTTCAGCATAATGGTGTTCACTGTTAAGAAAGTTAGGATTCTACCATCCCCTGTCTTCCTTGTCTTCTATTCAGTGAAAAATACTGTACAGGACTGTTACCCATTCTTCTAGTGGGCAATGCCATTGCTTGCCACCTGTCATTTAATCATTAGCATTTGGTAAAACAGATACCTTTCAGCATTTTCCATATTGCCTGAATTTCCAGACACATGACTAGTTCTTTGTTATTGAATATTTTCAAAGGCCATATAATTTGCAGTCAGAGAAACTTGAGTTTGAATTCTGGCTCCACCAATTAATATTCAAATATTGTGCAGATTACTTATAATATGAACTTGCATTTCTTGTTCTTTATCTGTAAAATTGGATTAATAATATAATATCTACTCTTCAGGGTTATTACAAAGATCAGGTGGATATACGGGATCATAGATTGACATGTGTATAGATGTATATTGATATAGATCATTAAGCATAAAATATTGTAGCTTTTATCAAATATCATGATTGCCATTTGTGTTGGATTTGTAACAAGTGGATTGAAAATTGTATTTTAATCTTACTGAACTGTCTTCCAATTTAGAACAGTTTTAAATTGAATGCTTTTTATTTGACTGGTATTGAACAAAACTGAAAAAGGTCAGCAAAAGAAAGAAAAGCAAGTCTTAGAGATAAGTTTAAATGAAGCAGTAATCATTTATGAATGTGAAATATTGTAACACAAAAAAATAGAAATCAATGAAAAAAGACCCAAAAGAGCTTAAATTGCAACATGAAGAACTGAAATGAGTTTTTTACAAGAAATAGAAAACTTCCATTCATAGATAAAATTGGCTATTAATTGCTCTATTTTGTTAGTTTATGTAATCATCTTGGCTTATTTGCTTCATTTATTTCATTCATTTTCTCAGTCTTCTTGTTTATTTCATCTGACAGCATTGCCATACCACATGGCAGCCATAAAGAATCATTCTTACCTTTCTGAAGGTTACTGATGGGCATGGGACATTACAAAACCCTGGCAATAGAGAGAAATGGGATGAAAATGTGTGAGAGAGGATAGTAGGAAAGCAAATAGGAGAGGTATTTGGGGTTTGGGTAAGATTCAGTAGATGATGATGTAATCTGCGCTTGTCCAGATAGAACAAAGCAAGAAGGACACAGGTAAATGGCACAGAGACAAAGATGTTGTCTCAGACCTGTTGAATTAGAATCTTGCATAGGTAGGTCTGGACACATGTATTATATGTGCAAAGCTTTTTAGGGGATTCTGATGTTTATCTAGTGCTCTTTTTATTTCAACAAGAGTCTCTAGGTTTTCTACAATTTTTCCTAGAAAAAAAATAGTAAAGTGGATTTAAAATTATTTTGAAAAGAAGCATTTATTTATAATAAAATATTTCCATACACACTCCAGGTTTTGGACCACAAATCCTGAAATTTAAGTCCTATAACATAAAGAAACAAAAGTTTTCCCATATTTAAAAGGAACTAGGGAAACATATTTGAATGAACACTTTATAATTTGCAAGTACTTCAGGCTAATAAATCCTATTAGATAGTATATCTGCTTGTATAAATTACTGCTATGTAGAGGGAAAAAAATAACCATGCAAATGAGAATATTCTAAGAGTAAATCCAATCAATTTGTTTATAGGAATTTTCAGAGTTCAGTATTTCAAAAACCTTTATAAAACCAAATAGATATTCTTGAGATGTAATGATTCATTTTGAATACTGGCATAAGGGAATGAACTTGAGTCCGGCTGGTAAGAGTTTTTATATTTCTGATAATTTTAGTAGAAGCTAAAGATGTACTATCTGCAGTAGCTGGTGGTGTTAAGGTGTTAAGTCATATTTGTTTTTTTTTAATGTTTATTTATTTTTGAGAGATAGAGAGAGAGTATGAGCTGGGGAGGGGCAGAGAGAGAGAGACACACAGAATCTGAGAAAGACTCCAGGCTCTGAGCTGTCAGCATAGAGTCCAGTGTGAGACTCGAATCCAAGAAATATGAGATCATGACCTGAGCCGAAGTTGGACGCTCAACAGACTGAGCCACCCATGCACCCCAGATCACGTTTGTTTCTAGTCAGAAGTTCTTTTCTCTTAATATCCCATAAGTTCTTTTCAATAAAATGGGCCTCTTTCATTTGGAGACCCACAATCATACTTGCTGGCATGGACACAATCACAAAAAGAATACAAACCCCATAGGTCTGCATTAGACTGAAAAACTATGAAAGGGAAAGAAGATGATTACACAACACCACCCACAACAGTTTGAGCAGGACAGCATGCCAGAGAGGATACTTATTAAGACCAGTGGTCCTATGGCCTCCTACCCTGTGCCTGGCTTTATGCTGTCTTCCTAGATCTAGGGATGTGGAAAAATAGAGGAGACACCTGAGTCCCCCTCTGCAGAGGGAGGTGGAGTTAGCATTTCCAGCAGAGGGAAATCTTAAGCACTTGGCACATGTGAGGTGCCTCTTGTTTTTAAAGGCATTTCCACTTTTATCTCTGTGACTTAAATTGTTCCTTTATCACTTAATGATAAAGATTTCTGCTAGCCATTATTAGGAAATCTGTAAAATGCACAAATGCATACATACACAAACAAACAGGGATTAGAGGAGATGAAAAGGTAAAAGAAAAAAGCAAATGAATGTGGTAGGATTACCATAATGTAGTCAGATATTTATATAAATAATGAGAAGGCCCATACAGCTGTGTGGGTGAGAGAGCAGGGACAAAGCATTTTCCTGAATGTGGGCTTTAATGTGGAGATGCAGCAAAAGTTCAAATATAAAATACTTGGCTTAAGGAAAATTTTCAAGTAGGCATTTCATAAATACACCACCAAAGAGTAAAACCTTGAATTGTGAGCAGTTTGTTCTGCAAGTGGTCTGTAAGACTAGCAAACTGCAAGACTAATGCATTTTAACCTGATAAAGGAGCGATGTCTTGCAATACAAGTAGTATGATGCCGAATGTCACAGGATCACAACTGAGCCAATGGTTCTTGAAATTCGCTTTGATATACAAGTGCTTTAGATTACAAGCATGTTTCCAGAATGAATTATGCTCTCAAACCAAGGTTTTACTGTACTTTTTAAAGGCAAGCAGTACATTTTTTTTCCTCTATTAGATCTATTTTCAAAACAATTGTTTTTTCCTTACTGCAGTCAATATAAGAAGAGATTAGAAAGAAAGTCTGTGCTGAGTTGGATTCAACTTAGTGTTTCCCAATCATAGGAAAGTATAAAAGAGATCTGGTATAATTTTTCTCCTGTAACTTCTGCCATTAAAACAAATGAATTACAGTCCATGTTACTTTATTTTGTTTTTAGTGTGTTTATTTTTTCCTCATCCACCAACATCTAAGTAGTTTCAATGTAAGAAAAACAAGTAGTGAGGTGCCTGGGTGGCTCAAGTCGGTTGGGCCTCCGGCTTCGGCTCAGGTCATGTTCTCACAATTTGTGGACTAGAGCCCCATATTGGATTGGCCTCTGTACTGACAGGTAGCTCAGAGCCTGAGTCTGCTTCAGATTTCGTCTCTCTCTCTCTCTCTCTCTCTCTCTCTCTCTCTCTCTGACCCTCCCCTGCTCACGCTGTCTCTCTCTGCCGCTCAAAAATAAATAAAAAAAAACATTGAAAAGAAAAGAAAAACGAATAGAAAACCCTTTTATAAATCAATTGTTAGTTATCATGAAATTAAGGAGAGTTTGGATTTTTCCTTCTTTGCAGCTAAGATAAATAGTTTTAACATCTTTTAGATTTAGTCCAGGTATTCTATAGATCAGATCACAGGAAGGGAGTAGGTATACTAACTGGTATCTTTATTATACTGAAGAAGCATGTAAAACATTTAAAAATAATTGGAATAACCAGTGGAATTTACCATTATAAAACTGTCATTTATTTTTGTCAGTAAGAGAATGGCCTCTGAAACAAATCTTACAGTATTGAAAGGGTACAATATATTAAAACTAAGAAATCAATTCTGCTACTGGGACATTTCACAGCCAATAACTGTAAGGTAATTTCAGATTAATGCTTTGGTCAATGTTGACAAATAAACATGAATCTCTGTTAGTTCCCTCCAGCCTTTTGAACAACAGTCATCCATCTCCACTCAGATGTTCTTCCCTTCCTGGTCCAAACGAGGACCCATAGTCATACTCAGTAAGGTCTCCAGGCTGAATTGGCACAGGAAATGAAACCTTTGGCCCTCCTCATATATATACATATATAATAATTTCATTTAATCAGAGGAGAAAAACCTTTTGTATGCAAGGTGCTTGCGAATATGATTATAGCTCTTCTTCATCTCAATTAAGAGAATATCTCCTTGAAACTTGCTTATTTTATTTAATGATCTCATTTTTATCACATCTTGGTTCAGGACTCTTGATTGACAGCTTGCAAAACAACAGGTTCATTTTTCTCCTGTGCTTTGAAAGCCATTTAAATCAGTTGTTTATTTTCATTCTGCCTCCAAAAAGGAAATCAGAAGTTTCCCAGATCAAATGCCACAGATACATAGCAACAGGATAGTCCTCCTTTTCCACATTTATTCATTGTCCCAATGTCTTTAAAGATAGAAATAGTGCTCATGAACACTTGAGGTTTTTAGTTGATGTTAATTTTTTTCTGCACTACGGGAAGCAAAAAGGACTGGGGAAAATTGATTTCTGTTTGACAAGATTGATAAATAGTCTTATAGTCTGTAACATTTAATTTTGGATATAGTCTTTAAATGAATTTATTCAATCCATCAAATTGTATTTAAAATTCTTGCTGATTTGAATGTTGATGAGGTAGTGTGCAGTCCCTCTGCCCCACAGGATAGAGCCAGTGCAGCCCAGGAAGGGATCTGAGGCTAAGAAAGCAACCCAGTGAACTGCCTTCTGCCAAATGCTGGACCCTCTTATATTATAATCTCATTAATAAGAATGAGAATAAGAGTATATAAAACTCATATAAAGTTGAGAAAATCTATAATCAGGCAAGATAAAATATCTCATGGTAATATTTTGGTCTTTTGGAACCACTCAGTATGGTTTCTTTTTCCTAATTGGACTTTGGCTGATACACTTGACTAAATTATAAAACATGTAGAATTTACTTTTATTTTCTGGATACATTTAAATATGATTAGAGCATGCCGTTTGTATTACTTTTGGCCATTATTTCACAGAGTATTTAAGATAGACCTATGATTTTGAAATACTTTAAGCTTGGGCTTTTAGCAATATTATTGAAAATGTTTTTTAGGTAGCCATAAAGTTTGTATTTTACTTATTTTTCTGCTTATTTATTTAAAAATTTTTTAACAGTTTTATTCATTTTTGAGAGGCAGAGAGACAGAGCACAAGTGGGGAGGGGCAGAGAGGGGAGGAGATACAGAATCTGAAGCAGGTTCCAGGCTCTGAGCTGTCAGCACAGAGCCCAACACCGGGCTCCATCTCATGAACTGTGAGATCATGACCTGAGCTGAAGTCAGAGGCTTAACCGAATGAACCAACCAGGTGTCCCAGTAGCCATAAAGTTTTAAAAAATAATTCAATGAATTGAATAAATGCAGTAAACAGTTATATTTACAATTCAGCATTATGAAAGTATTTTTAAATACATCAAAAATAATATGGATTGACGATTGGTTAGAAAGATGAATAACGGATAGATATTTCGAAGATAAGTATAGTAAAACATTAATAATAGAATCAAGGTAGTAGGTATGAAATTGTTTACTCAAGGTGTCTTTCAGCTTTGCTGTAGGTTTGAAAATGTTCCAAATAAAATTTTGGAAAGATATACAATTTTATGGATTCTAAAACAATTTTTGTTGACATTCAGAATCAGTGATTTAGAATTTTTAATATTTTAGCTCTTCCTGAATTGGTATAAGTTAATAAGAAAAGCAAGCTTAAATAAAACTTAAATAGTCTCTCCCATAAACTACCATTATTTGTGTGTCATCCAAAGACTATAACTTCAAAATTTTAGGAGCATCATCTTACAGTCATACGGGCCAGAATCACACATGAAATGTAAAAATGTATTATTATTATTCATTTTACTAATTTTCTAAAATAAATTATGATTATAATTAGGGACTTTTTTCCATTGCAAAGATTTAATTGACATTTTAACAAAATGCCCAAAGTATTAAATACAAGGAGCCTCATTCATTGAGATTAGTATATTGCCTTTGAAATACTTTATTAAAGGAGGCCTTTGCCTGAGGCTTATAAGTATCATCAATATATGTCTCTAATACCTATTAATAATCTACTTATTCATTTATATTTTACCATTGAATAGCCTTTCATTATTTTTAGTATAAAGTATTATAAAGCATTGCCTGCATTTAATTTTTTAAATTGGCATACAGTTGACTTATAACATTGTGTAAGTTTAAAATATGTAACGTATTGATTTGATCCATTTATATTGCAATATGGTTGCCGTTGTTGGTTTAAATAATACCTCTATAGTATCACAGAATTATCAACTCTTCTAGTGGTAGGAACACTAAAGATCTAGTCAGTTAGCAAGTTTAATGTTTATAATAATGTTTATAATACAGTTTTGTTGCCTATAATCTCTGTACTGGATATTAGATCTTTAGGGCTTATCACACACATGTATTTTATATATACATATATGTGGAATATATATAATATATATATTACATACATATGCATATTCATCCATTGATAGATACTTCAGTTATTTCTATCCATTGACTATAGTGAATAGGATTTCATTTCCTTTGGATATACACTCAGAAGTGGGATCATTGGATCATATGGTACTTCTACTTCCAATTTTTTGAGGAATCTCCATACTGTTCTCTATATGTATGCATTTAATTTAAAGGTATTTCAAGTTTTTTTTATATAAAAAAGACAAAAAGATATAAGAAAGGCACTGCCTGAAATATTGAGGTGAGCATAGTATTATTGAAGCATCAGGATTATTAACCTCATATATATATATTTGTTGTTGTAAAAGTTTTGTTCTGTTTTTAGATTTAGGGCATTTAGAGAATTATGCCAACCTGATTATCATTCTCAAGTGAGCTTTCAAGAGTTCATTAAAAGTGAGGAAGAGAACAGCATGCTCTAGGAAGCAGCTATTTTTAACAGCACCAAATTTGAATTCACCTACTTTAAAGCTTTTCTCTGTTTTTAGAAAATATTTCTATCAATAATTTTTAGATTGTAAGTCTGTTGAGGTCATAGTTTGTAAGTCTTACACTGCAGTGATCTGACATTTTTGCCTCCTGACAGAATTTGTGAGAAACAAATTATTTCACTTAAAGATCAGTCTAAATAGAGAAGCCGAGTGTATAGATTTTCTCTAAACAAACAAGCAAAAAACCAAAATGTTCAATTTAATTGGGAGTTCACAAGTATGTGTACTTAATGCATTGAATTGATAAATGGCTGCCAAGTATTTTTGCCATATGAAAATGTCACCTTATTAAAAGTGAAACTTTAAAATTCCATTAAAAAATTAAATCCTATAATATAAGGTACAATCTGGTTTTACATAAAGTAAAAAAAAATTAGAAAAAAGCCCACCAAGCCATGGAAGATATTACATCTTCTTAAATATTTAGCTGTATCATAAACTTAATATGTTTTTAAATGTATGTGCAACTCTAAATATATTAGTATAAATTAGAGAAACACTGGAAAAATATTTTTATGACCACAAATGCATTTAAGAATACTTACTAGACAAAATAATCCTCCATTTTTGATGTATCCTATCTGGAACAGATCACAGATCTCTTGGCAGTTGTTTACCTTGTCTAGAATGTTCTTGCCTCTTGTATTTGTCCAGCTACTCTTCACTCTTTGGTACCAGCTGAGCTATACTACTTCCCTGTACCTGAAGACTGGCTTAGCTCTGTTCCCCCAACTTCAAGTACAGCTTTCTTATAACACTAACTACAATGTTTACTTGTGTATTTACTCCACTGAAATCTAAAATCTAAGATCAAAATGGGCAGGGATTGATTTGTCTAATGCTCATTTATTGCTCGTTGTGGTCTCCTGTGTTCAGTGAATTGGCATAGTTGACTTATTTTCTGAAGCCCTCCTTTGTATGGATCATTCTAACATAAATCAGCATTTCAGTGGTCTTGAAAGGGAGCTGACTAATTTCAAAGACTCCTCTTAGTTTTTTCATAATGTATGTATTTATTTGAGGAATCATGATGGAATCAATCTAGGTCACTTCTAGATCTCTGTATTAGCCTGATGGACATATTGAAGTTTCCCATTGAAGAACATTTAATGAAAGGGCTGTTTAGAGATGTGGGCAAAGGTTCTGACTACCCACCTAAGGTTGGAAGCACTCAAGGACTAGTATTAAAGAAAAACAGCTAGACAGTAGTTAAAATGGCAAAATAAGTTATTGAGGAGTAATTGCAATAAAGGAAGTGGGACCTCAGTATAAAACTAGGCTCCATTTCGAATGCAGCATGGAATTTGTAGCTAAGAAGCAAGGTGCCTGTCAATGGATGGAAAATTACTGAGAGGGAGAAAGCAGGTATTTAGTTAATATAACTCAGCAGGATTTTTGCTAAAGGTAGGCTAGAATGATTATATATCACCTGAGGCATCTAGCATGAGGAGCTTGATCAGATATTAAGGGTTTGTGGAGGGTAGGGGTTCTCTGTAAACTGAGATAGCAGAAAAAAATTGGTTAATGCAGAAATAGACACTCAAGTCCAGAGGCTGAGGCCTAATTGAGAAGAGGGTTCAGAGGAGCCTGACTACAGTTTGATTAGGGAGACAATCTGTCACTAGCATCAGTGAAGCTGCTACTACCCTAGACCCTAAGGATCAAAAGGAAGGGACGTTATAGGCGCTAGGACTTAGAAAATGCAGCCATTGCTAAAATTGTGACCCGGTAATGAGGGAGCTGGACATAGGGAGGATTGGGCAGTGAAGATTAAATATCCCAATTGATCAGCTCAACAGGAGACCCGTAAGCAAGGGAGCCCAAGTGTAGAGGTCAATGTCTTAGACATAGAGCAAGGCAGAGGAGGGTAAACGGAGACTGTGGGGGGGTCAATGGAAAATAATCAGCACATGGTCTAACTGGCTGGTATCCTTAGACAAGTTATTCATTTTCTCTTAGCTTCTTTTTTCATAAACAAAATGTGAACAGTAAAACCTAATTCCTAAATACAAAATTAAAAGAAAGAAAAAATATAAGCCATATTATACTACATTAATATATTGAGTACCTATCATTTCCTTATTCCTGTTGCTTTGAGTATGGACCCAAACAATTACATATCTCAGTTTCTCAACTTTGAGCTTTCTTCTGATTGGAGAGTTAATATATAAATTGAATATATCAAGAATGAGCTGAAGAAGTAAAAGATATGGCAATGTAGTGAAAATGAAAACATTTACCTTGGTGGATATAAAGTTTTGTTATATCTAGCTTACAAGGAAGAAAAGCTTCCAAATAATGAAGGTGATTGTATGTGTACAGCACACACACACACACACACACACACACACACACACACACACACATATATATATATCTATGTTTGTGTGGCAGCAGTGTTTGAACATATGCTGTGTGAGCCAGGCTGGCTATGATCATATTTTAGCTCTGCTACTTACTGGCTGTATGACCTTTGGCAAATACTTCGTATCTCTGTGTATTAATTTCCACATCTATGTAACGGGGATAACAATATTATTTGTTATAGGATAATATGAGATATATAACTTAAGTCCTGAGAACATTTATTAAGTATTAATACTACAACAGGTATATGTAATTTTTAATGTACATATGATATATGCACCTATAATTTCAATTATAATTACAGTTGTTTTGAGCAAAGGATTTGCTTATAATGACTACATCAGTGGTAAAAACCTCACGTTTGTTTTTGTATAGCTTATTTGACCTGACCATCTATTAAATTTTATTGTAATGGGTCTTGAAATAAAGCCCAAATTGAGTTCACATTACATATTCCTGAATTGATCATGTTCTGTAGATATTTTTCTTCCTAGTACAATGTCTGCATTATATCCATATAACTTAAGAAACTTTTTTAATTAAATACTTTCTTTTAGAGTGAGGTAAAATCATTTGTGTATCTGTGTGTGTGTGTGTGTGTGTGTGTACTTGGAATAGAAAATATTTTAAATATATGTATAATTTATTATAACAAATTATACTCAGTGAAAACACAAATGAGTTTACTTTTACCCATCTATCAGTTGCTTCCAATTTGAGTGTTCAATTAATATAATCCAATCAAATGAGCTAAAGATTAAAATATAATTTCATGTAAGTATGAGTTGAATTGAGTAATTACACTTATAAATTATTAAGAAATAGTCTTTGTTCTCATTCAAAATAAGTTCATCAGGTCATTATAATCATATTAACTGCTACAGTAAGTGAAAGAATAAAATGAATTATTTTTAGGTGAAATATTTTTAGGAAGAAACCCAGCACTGTAAGACTATAAAAGATTAGTTATTCTGACCCTCCAACCCCCAACCCCACTTTTACCCTGATTAGAGAATGGGCCTGCCGAGGGCCTGAAGAAATGGCCAGACATGCCAGCTAACACAAGGCAGGACAACCGGATTAAGCCCATTATCTCTGGAGATCTCAACAGGAAAGTTAAAAAGCCTCAGGGACAAAGAATCTGTGCAAGTAGAGGGCTCTGCAGAGATGTGGGAAAGTCAAGTCTCACAGAGGAGCAGAGACCAAGAACCAACGCAGCCTTCCAAGGCAGAGCAAGGACCAAAGAGACAAAGAATATTTGGAGATTTTCTAGTTACTTTGAAGCCAGCAGTACCTTTCCTATTGGAAATCCATGAGATTTTAAATGTAAATCTTCAGGGCTAATTCATACCTTTCCTGTCCTGAGGCACATTTGACTACCTGGCTTCTCTACTCTAACAGAATTAAAGAGTAAGGGAATCATCTCTCTGTTTGTTTCTTTGTCTCTGACAGAGACAGATATATAGAGAGAAATAAAACCCAAGCTAGATTACATTCATTTTTCTCCTTCTGATTATGCAAAAAATTAAAACGTTTTCTTGGGCCGCTAAGGCAGCATCCACCCTGACCTGAGCCTGTGCAGTATATTGATATTCCCTGTTCTCTTTCCCTACCAAAGTAAATGACATTCTCTCTGAGATTTCTAAGGGGCTCTGTTCATGGGCACATATAATCTGTAAAAGTAACTGAAGTGTGGGTCATCTTACATTGTTGGGTCTTTAAAACACACAAACTAAAGATACTGCTAATTAAAATGGTCTAGAATTTAAAAGATCCTAACCACTGACATCTGTGCTGAATATTAAAAAAAATATTTTGAATTATTTGAAGAACGGCTAATTAAGAACAAGATAAAGGCTTGCTGTTGATATGTATCAGATTTGAAGCTTCATTTGGTTTCATTTTTAAACAGTTTTGTCTTACAGAAAATTAAGTGAATATTTCATACTTGCAAATGGTATCTTCTGAACTTCTGAAAGTGGACCTTTTTTTTTAGAGCTTGATTAATGTCAATCCCTATTATCAATCTGTACCTAATGTCATTTTCCTGCTTAATAGCATTGAAATCAGAAAAAAATATCATTATACCTCACTGGTTGGCACATACACTGGGGTTTTGATGAAAGGAAATGCATTTCACATGCACTCTCTTAGCAAGGATTTGTTTAAAATGTGGGTTGTTCTACTTTAAAGCTCAATGCTCTGGACATTTTGAACCTTTTGCTTCATTAACTGCATTCATTCTAAAATACCTTTCAATTTAAAACAGGAGATAATTGTAATACCTTGAAGCAAATGAGATGTTATTGCAATAATTAAATCCAAAATGAGATGCAGATACTTTAGACCTGCCGCTGTTTCAGCTAGTTAATAGCGAATAACACTTCCATTGGTCACACTGATTTCTTTCTTTTCCAGTTGAGATGGAGTACTGCATACTAATCGTATTCTAATGTGTTTTACAAGAGGTAAAGTGTGTATTAAGCTCTATCACACTATTTTAAATTAATTTAACTTCACAAAAATTATAATAATTATATGACATATTGCTCTCATCCCATACAAATATGCATCAGATTTAAGAAAATAATTTTACATAACAATAAGATTCCTTGAATACCAAGTGCATGTTTTTCCATTAGTGTATCTCTTAGTAGAGTCAGTGGGATTTTTATTAGTTCTCTCAAGCTTCAGAAACTTTCAGTGTTTAAGATATGCCTCAGCATTTCAGCTGGAGGTGTGGGGCCTGTTGACATGGTAGGAAGCATGTATGACTAAAGAGGAGAGAGCAGCTGTTTTCTTCAAATAGTGTGATTTTTTGAGGGGAAGGAGAGGAATATCATTTCTGTTAAGGACACAACTATATTAAAATATTAAACTGGGATACATTATTTGTGTCAAAGTATATGCGCAAAGAGAACTTGCTGTTTATAGAAATGACCTAAATATATGATATCTTCTAAAGAACTACTTCAGGTAGATGGATTTCTCTTCTAGTGAAGATTAATATACTTTTTGGTCTCAGAAACTGCAGATCATTATGTTTTCCTGCCCTTTATTTTTGTCCTTATTTATGTTCTTCCTTATTGCTTTTCTCTTTATTTGTCTTAAATTTTACTTTTAAATAATGATGATGATATTAATAATAATAATAATAATGACATGTATTAACACTCATGTCACTCAATAATAATGACATACTGAACACACACTGGGTGCTGGACACTGCTTGATGCTTTGAAAGATTACTGTACTTAATCCTCACAATAAGCACATAAAATGGATGATCTTATCTATATTTTACAAGCAAAAATAAAGATGTAAGTAGTGTGTTTTAAAAAGTATTCTGAATATATCATTAATCTACACTCTTATCAGAAGAACCAGGCAAGTCTGGAAGCCCCTGGAAGCCAAGGAAGGCACCATACATGCCTCTATATTCTTTGTTTTTCTACCCAGGCCAGTCTCCTCATTGTCATGCAATGACTGCAATTGATGCTATCTTTATCTTTCCAGATCCCAGATCCACAACTCAAGACCTTATTTCTTTACTTCTGCTAAGTGTGACCTGCTTGCATTTCTTTCTCTCTGTCTCTCTCTCTGTCTCTGTCAGACTCCTTTCCCCTTTAGAACGCTACATAACTTCAAGTTCTAATCCCACTTTTACTATACAGGTTTTTTGTTTGTTTGGTTGGGTTTTTTTTTTGTTTTTTGTTGTTTTTTTTTTTTTAGAAAAGTGTTTTCAATCTATTTTTTTGATCAAAACCAAACTTGACAAATACATTGTACTGCTATGCCATCTGTAGCAAGCTATTGTAATTACGCATCTGTTTCTTTTTTTTAATAATAGTTTATTGTCAAATTGGTTTCCATATAACACCCAGAGCTTCTCCCCACAAGTACCCTCCTCCCTGACCATCACCCCCTTCCTCCCTTCCCCTCCCGCTTCAGCCCTAGGGTTCTTCTCAGTATTCAGAAGTCTCTCATGATTTATGTTTCTCTCTCTATCTGTCTTTCCCCCTTCCCACACAGGTTTTAAAAGCAGCACATAAAATAATTTCTGATTTGTATGACTTTTTATGGTTAGTCCATAGAAAGTAAACAGAATTTACACAATTAGCAAATAATGACAGTTATGGAAATTCCAGTCCTCTGGCCTAATTCAAAATGAAATGGGAGCTAAATGTGGGCTTCTCATATTCCCTGAGAGTGCCTCTTGACTTTCTGCATGGGTTTTCCTCTGCCAGGTTCCTCTGAGTATATCTGGGTCTCAGCCAGCCCAGCAAAACAGTAAGATTTTAGCTCCAGGAAGAGCAGGGTTGAGGTGGCCGCTGGGTCATCTGTTAGCCTACCTTGGCCTGAGAGTGCTTGCTGGCCCAATTTTAATTCTCTGTAGCCACTCTGATTAATTCACACCCATGGCTTCAATCACCATCAATTTACATCTTCATAGTTACTTATCACATGACCCAAAGAAACATGTTTCTTGCCCTTAGTAGATTAAACCTAATTAGCATGAAAATGTTTTGTGAGCTGAACCCTGTGAAAATACCTAACCTACCTAGGATGAGGTAAGCTTTTAGGGAAACATCATTTGTTGGGAAGGCATAGTTTTAATTTGACTGTATCTTAAAGATTCTATCTATTTTTGGATTTAAATACGCTATGAAAACAAAGACAGCTTGAGGTTGAGTGTTCTTAAAAGGTAAGAATAAAAACTCGAAAAATAATGTCTGAGGCCAAAAATATTATTAATAAATTTATTGACTTCCAAAGTACACTAAAATTTTTATGAAACAGAAGCTGAGCAGAGGCTTAATTTATGTGTGGAACATCATTATTTTGCAACTTATCTGAGTTCAGCAGAGATAAAAATCCTTTAATAAATAAAGAGGCAGCAATTTTTGGTGACTTGAATAAGAAGGCAAAAGGCCTAGCTATATTAGCAATTTTGGTCTTGATCTATACTACAGGCATTTTAATAGCTACTATTTAAAATTCATTTTAAACTTTTTTTAATTCTAGCATTTTAATAGCTTTGCTTCTAATACTAGAATGCAAATGTGAATTTTTGCCTGTGGCATATTTTATTCTTACCTTGTAAAAGTCACTAGGAATCTACATTCTGATGGAATGTGCTTTAATACCTCTTTGACATCCAAACACTGGAAGTAAATAATTTTTTTGTTTCATTTTGTTCTTGATTTGGATCATTAGGGCTTCCTTGTGCTAAAATAGTTGAAGGTTGTACTTTGAGTCAGCAGATATTTTGTACTTGTCAGCCTTTTCTTTCAAATCAAACTTAGGTTTATGCTCTAATTAGGGATAATATATGATAGAACAACAACAAAATGACACCTTGATGGAACAAAAATCCTCAACAAAAAGGTGAATGGATTAGAGGCTTAACCACAATTTTCAATTTTTATGAGAAAATCATTCAAAGGATGTTGTTCTAAATCAGATAATCAGAGTGCCACTGTTTGCCTGCATACTCCCACTGTAAACACTGTCTACCTCATATTTGAAAGATTCCAGTTTCCATTTCACTGATACTCTGGAGTTCATGTTTTTAGATGCTTAGATATATTTTATATGATAGTAAAATCATTCTGGAGCAATTTTGTCCAGTAGGTCTTGACCTCTGTTGTTTCTGCCTTTCTGTCTTTCTAACTGTCCATTGCTTTCTGATCAAGTAGAAACTTTTTTTATATAATTTATTACCAAGTTGGTTTCCATATAACACCTAGTGCTTTTCCCCACAAGTGCCCCTCTGTATGAACATCACCCCCCTCCCTCTTACCCTCTCCCTCTTCAGCCCTCAGTTTGTGTTCAGCATTCAAAAGTCTCTCATGATTTGCCTCACTCCCTCTCCCCAACTCTTCCCCCCTCCCTCTTTCCCATTCCCATGGTCTCCTATTAGGTTTCTCCTGTTAGACCTATGAGTGACAACATACGGTATCTGTCCTTCTCTGCCTGACTTATTTCACTTAGCATGATTCCCTCTAGGTCCATCCATTTGCCTACACTGTTGGTGGGAATGTAAACTGATACCGATGCTCTGGAAAGCAGTATGGAGGTTCCTCAAAAAACTATCAATAGAACTCCCCTATGACCCAGCAATAGCACTGCTGGGGATCTACCCAAGGGGTACAGAATGCTGATACATACGGGCACGTGTACCCCAATGTTCATAGTGGCACTTTCAAGTAGAAATTTTTAATTCCACCTAACATTTTCATTTGCTTTGCCAACTCAACTTCTACTTTCATTTCCTACTGTGATTCTTTCATGTCTACCATCTTGTTAACAGAGTTTTTCTTTTTACCTCTACATATCTTCCCATCTAGTATCATTTCTTCAGTCTGAACACTGCTAGAGTAACAAAAGGCAACTAGCTCCTCCATTAGTTACTCACATAGCTCTTTGTCTTTTTTTTTTTTTTTTGATAATGTGAAAGAGAGATGGGATAAGTAAAGTGCAGGCTTGAAGTCTTTGAGGAGATGAGAGAGAAGGCCATCCAGTTCACCAGGGAAAGGGTGGAGCCTCAGGAACATATCTTTCTATCTTTAAATCCAAGTTAAAATTGTATTGTTATTCCTAGAAATTTGAAATAAATGTCTCTTACCACAGTATGATTTATCTATGTCTATTATTTATATATATAGTTAATAATAAATACTGTGAATCATTATATAAGTATTAGTAAGTTTATTATAAAGTTTATCATGATCACTTAATTAAAATAATATATTCTTAATTATATATCATATATTATACATTTAAAATATAAATAATGTATTTTCATAGAAGGATCATTATAGAGTAATTTTTATTCATTAAAAGTATGGTAAATATTTGCTAACTGATGTTTTAAAATAGTGTTTTCTTTGGCCACATACAATCTAAACACTATGTACATGTGTTTATATGTAAAATGTGAACAGTTCCTTGGGAATTTCTGTAAAAAAAATGCTTCCTTGGTGTTTTTAATTTGTACTTCCAACTCTAATTCATAATATAGTCTTTTGAATTAAAAATTATATTTATATATCATTTTCAAAATGTATTGAATATTTATCACTGTAGTGTTTGGATCATCTAGGCAGCATTTTTCATTTCAAAAGACAGGAACATATAAAGCATATCCAAATAATTAAGAAGTTACTCAATTATGCAAAGGATTTTTGTCAAAACATTATTGCACATATTATACTTTTCATTTTCTTCAAGTCATATGGAACTCTTGACAGTGTTTACACAAGTTTTATCACAATATGGTGGTAATGGGATTGTTGGTGCACAGGTGTGCACTAAGCACACTGAGGTTTAGTTGTTTATTTTACCTCGTGGATAATATGGAAGTAAATGATGAAAAATATTGGCAGAGTTGGAAAACACAGTTTGATTGAATGTTCTGTGTACCACAATAGTATTGGCATGTTGAAAAATTGTTTTGAAGGTGTGTTAATGTAAAATGTACACGTAATCAGGATGAAAGGAAAAATACTGAGAAGTTTATAAAACTGCAGGCTTGAAAAGGTGTAAATTTTATTACTTATTTAGGAATAACAGTGAATCATTTAAAAGAAATGGGGAAATATGAAAATATTATGGGGTGTTTTTTTATTTTGAGTCTTAAGTACCTCCTATTATGATGCAGCAGAGGTTTGAAAATATATAGACTTTGGAACTAGATCTTAATTTCCTTTTTCCTGATATTCTGAGCCTTGTAATCTTTGGAAAGTAAATTCTCAGAAATTAAGTATTTTCATCTGTAAAATGAGGTTAGTATGACTCATGTCATATTTGAGGTTTTAAGGAAAATCAAATGAGTTAATGCATACAAACTGCATTAGTAATATGCACTAAGTAGTATTATCATCATTATAATTTTGCATTAAATAATTGGCTTTTATGTACTTCAAAATATGAAAGTCCCTGAGCTGTTTCTTTCCTGGCAAAGGGCAGGCACTAGGGAGAAACTAAAGTCTGTTAAGAAAATAACTGCAAGGAACTTGAACATTAATAACCATTATAGTTCTATACATTGCTACTGCACAAGAGATTACCAGGAGGTGTGATAGTTTCTATAAGCCTCTAGTTGGTAGCCCTCCAGATTCTTTAGCACACATCTGCTCTTTTTATCTTGTTTCTATACCTCTTCTACATAGGGGTTTATAAAGAACAAGTTTACTGAAGTTTATCAAGCAACAATTATCTGTGAGATATTTTCACTTACTTTTTTTTTTTTTTGGTTACTTTTCAATGATTTCCAGTTGGCAGTATTAGATCCTTTTAAATACATGGACTGCTGGGATTGGAGAATGTAGTGAGGTTCCCCTGGTCAGAGGACTAGTGTACCTCTCCTGGAGCTCATTCTCATTGGATAGCCCATTCTTCACTAATCTTGCATGCTGTTTCAAAGATTACTTTTTATCCATCCTTCTAAATTTATAAAAGAAAGAGAAGAAATGACTTACTATGTGGGTAGTTAGTGCACTTTGTCTCAAGCATTCCTCTTGGTGTTTTACTATACCATCTTAAATCTCACCAGGACACTCTCAGCCTTTTAAGGTATCCATGAGAACACTATTGGCTACAATTAGCAGAAAATAACTGACTCAAAAATTGTGTAATAAAAAAACAGATGCTTGTTTATGTAACAGTATGTCCAAAAGTAAGAAGAAGAAGAGGAATGGCTATTGGGTCAAAAACCTGCAGGATCAGCTCTTTTTTTTTTTTTTTTTTTTTTTTTTTTTTTTTTTTTTTTAGAATCAGCTATTCTTTATGGAATGTTTTTGTTGAGGGGGATTCACAGTTTGGGATTTAAACTGTTATAAGTTCCAACCAAGTGCCAACCTCCTAACAAGATTGATATTATCGAGATTAAAAAAATAAATAAACTGAGGTGCAGGTAGGTCAAAAGAGCTGTTCAGGGTTACACAAATCATAATTGGTAATCTTGGCATCCAAATCCAGGTTTTTCTGAATTTCAAATCTGTGCTTTTTTTCGGTGAGCACACCGCCATTCCTCCATTTGCTTTGGGAATACTTGGAGTTAATCTATCCATCATATTTTTCACTTGCTCATTCTCTGTATATTTGAGTGTGTGTGTGTGTGTGTGTATACACATGCACACATCATTTTATTTGAATGGATATCATATATAGATACATATATTGTTATAGGGAGAATATAATTATTAATATATGTAGTATAGTCTAGTTGACTGGATTTGAAATATTATTATCCTACCTAATCTGCAACTTCTTAATATGACCATACTCATCATGAAAGAATCCTGAAGACAATAAAAATCTAAAGTTGTGTACCCAGTTATACCGGTCCTTTAATTCAAACTGTTTTTTACATTTCTTTGTAAATGGTAGAATTTGTATCACAGTTTAGTTTCGCTTTCTTTTCTGGAGGTACAGTGGAGCCAACTCATACCATCTCATGTAGTGAGCATTTTTCCCTCAAGTACGTATTCAGTGGCATCACATTGGTAGCTTGAAAATCACACATCGCAGGAGTATCTATACTACAGAAATTGGCAAATACTACATAGTAGAGCTTCCTCTTTCCTTCCTTCCCCATCTTCTATCTTCTGCTGGCCTATGAGAACCAGTTGTTAAACTTTGTCAAGCTAATCACTGCCTTTAACTCTTAAATTAGGAAGTCTACTGAAATATTTGAGAGATTTGTGAAGAGTCTGCATTTAAGCAAAATATTTTACCCTCCTGTTCCCTAGAGATAAGCTCTGACTTTTGCAAGTTATTTACTTTCTCTGAGCCTGTAAACTTAAGATTTAAATATTTTCTTTATTGTAGGATTTATTAATTTTCTCATGTTCTTTATTTCCACGAAGCGACCTTGTGATAGAGCTGGCTTCATTTCTCACTTAGGTGCTTATCTTTCTACATAGGATATTCAGCAGTTTTCAAGTTCTATCCAAAAATGTTTTGTTTGAAAAGGCCCTCTTTCTAAACAAACTGCCACTATACTTTATAACATATTTATAAATAAATTGCTTCAATTTGCCTTGAACAACCTTTCAATAAAGGATAATCTTAAAGGGAAATTTTTATTTCTGCCATATCAACAGTTTTAAATGTTAAGTATGCACAGCTGTTAAGAAGGTCCTTATGGCAATAGATCTGTACATAATTCACAGCATTTTGTAATAATTCGAAATTTGGAGCCCCTGCTATAGATACTATTATTGCCAGTTCAAACTATACTCAATAAAAGTCTTCACATTAAAAAATGATATATTTTGGAATGCCACATTATAACACATTCAGGTTACAAATATCTTAGATTTTTAAAATGATGAAGATAAAGGTTATTTTATAGAAAGTCTTTTTGAATCGGTAAGATAAATAATGAGTTTTAGTATAGATAAGTGAAATGCACGTTAATGCAGTTAGGAAAAAGTGACTCTCCTAGCAGTCCATTTGGGTCCAAGAGAGCTCTTGTACTAGGAAAGGACTGGAAACATCCAGTTTTGTTTTTGTTTTTTAAGAGAAATTGAAACATTCTATTGATTAGAGAGTTCTTCACATCACTAGCCATATTTAATGAGAATATTAAAAATAACCTAATTTTCCTTATGATTTTATAAATTAATAAACGCAACGTGTTATATAAACGTCACTGCTTTGTCTCAAGAAGAGGTATGGAGAGATTCCATTGGACAGATGATTTGATCAAGAAAATGTGAAGTGAAGGGGGGGACTTGGTGGCTCAGTGGGATAAGCATCCGACTTCAGCTCAAGTCATGATCTTACAGTCCGTGAGTTCAAGCCCCACATCATTGGGCTCTGTGCTGACAGCTCAGAGCCTGGGGTCTGCTTTGGATTCTGTGTCTCCATCTCTCTGTCCCTCCCCAGCTTGGGCTCGTGCATGTGCTCTCTCTCTCTCTCTTTTTCAAATATAAATGAACATTTAGAAAAATTTTAAAAAATAAAATGTGAAGTGAGGGATGGATGTGAGTGAGAGTAATTGTAAGGAGTTACATATTTCATTCCAGAGGTCTGAAAAGAAGGAATAACTAAAGTATAAAAATTCATCTGTGAAATGATGTGGTGAACATTGGCTCATTCAGTGAATTGAATTAAGTTAGAATGAGGAGAAACTTCCTACAACCACTTGAATCCATGAGCAGTAAGCTTTGGGAAACTTAAAGAGAGGGTAAGGGCAGCAGACAGACTTAATAAAACTTCTAAGACAATTCGGCCGTCTTAAATGTTTAGCTTGTTTTAAATGTTAATAGTATCTAAACTGATTAAGGAAATGTATTTAGGTATGGTTTAACTAACCATATATCAGTAGTTCTCAAGTGTTTGTGTGCCTCAATCACAGCAATGTTTGCTCAAAATGGACATTACTAGCAACACCATAGATCTGAAGTGGAATTTGTGGTGATTGGGACCCAGGAATCTAAATTTTAACAAACACTAGAGATGATGCAGCTGAATATGGGCCACTTAGAGAAATCCTGCTTTCTGTTGGTGTTCAGAAAGTACATCCTAGTATATTTTTTGAAAGAATGATTGTCTCCTGCTAATATATGTTCAGGTGCTTCTGTGCTCCAGTCACAATGATGTACCACTGACTCATTGAACAAGTCCTATGCTGTTAAGCCTTTTGTCTTTTCTGAAGTTGTTCTTTCTTGCAGAAATTCTCTTCTCTCTGTATTTACTTATTAAAGTCATATTCATCTTTAAGACCCTTCAATTTTCCCTCCTCTGGGTAATTATCCCCAGCTCACTCAGTTTCCAGAAGACATTGAACATATTATTGCATTTATCATAGTATATCTTGCATTTACATAGAGTTCTTTACCTATTATGTCGGTGCTTCTCTATCCACTACAGTAGAGGTTGGCAAATTATGGGCTGTGGACAAATTCAAGCCCATGGCCAGCCCACAGCAGCCTATACGAGAACACAGCCATGTCCATTTGATTAAACATCGTTTAAAATGGGCTTTGTGCTGTAACAGCTGAATTGAGTGGTGGTAGCAGGGACAAATGGTTCTCAAAGCCCAAGATATTGACCATCTGGTTCTCTAGAGTTTGCCAATCCCTGAACCAAACTGTATTAATATGTGCTAATTATGTATTAGTATTTAATAGAATACTTTGTGGAGATTAGGTACCCTGTAAATTATATAAAATAATTGGTCAAATAATGAAGGAATAGTTGGCAAACATGTTTATTATGCTAATAAAGGTAATATATCTCTTTCCACATTCTTGCCTTTATTTTGAGTCCCTGGGTTTTTTCTTTTTATGTTTATTTATTTCTGAGAGAGGCAGAGGGAGCACAAGTGAGGGAGGGGCAGAGAGAGTTAGAGACACAGAATCCAAAGCAGGCTCTAAGCTCTGAGCTGTCAGAGCCTGATGCAGGCCTTGAACTCCTGAACTGTGAGATCATGACCTGAGCCATAGTTGGATGCTTAAGCGAATGAGCCATCTATCTAGGTACTCTGTGAGTCCCTGTTTTTGATATTCAGTGCTCCAATAGAATTTCCTGTGATGATGGGAAGTGTTCTCCATCCATGCTGTCTAGTGAGGTATTAGCCACTAGGCCACATGACTTGAGTACTTGACCTGTAACTTGTGTGACCAGATAATTGAATTTTAATTTAATTTCAATTAATATAAAATTAACTAAAACATAATATCTAGTGGATACCATATTGGACAATTTAGATAGAGAAAAAATGGATTTATAAATCTTTCCATCTAAAGACAAATAGCATGCAATAAGAGTGGGATGGGAGAAAGAGGAAAAAAGACATTTAATAAAATCTGTAAGAGCTCTGATGCCTATGTTGTGTTAATAGTTATACATTGGAAAGATATGTAATCCTTAGTCATATTTTGGCTAAGTACTTTAAGGTTTGAATATAAAAAATTAGATTTCAATTCCAAAAGTTAGACTAAAATCTTTACAGATCTCTTAAATTTCCATTTTTTTTTCTCATGGTCTTTCTGTATTTGCATGATTAATTGGCATGAATTCAAAGAGTAAATGGTGCCAAGAGACAAGTGAATGAAAAATAAAAATGTGTAAATTCTACATGTGTGGGGTGGTTTGCGTATGCTGACTTTGGGTATGGAGTAGCTCCAAGGGACAGACAGAAGGGAGGGAGAAGCTGGCTGAGGGCTTTGGATGCATTGTCACTGGTAGTGAAGAAGTGGAAGGCTTTTGTGTTTCTCCAGCTTGTTTGTATAGTTAACATTGCTCCACCTGTGAACTGTAATTAAACTTCTTGTGCACATGCACATATTTGATAAGGATCTCACAGCTGCGGAAAAGTGCAAATCTAAGGAATTGATTGTGAATTGATGTGTTTAAGCCTATATATCTGCTTTGGGGCAGAGACAAGAGACTTATCTAGCATATGATGAAATGGAGTTAAGAGGTGTTTGGGAAGTTGTTTCTGGGGATACCTTGCAGAATCTGAGAGCAATAAAACACTCACTGAATACTTTGTTTCACAGAGTTCTTAGAATTATCCTGTCAACCAGTATAGGCGAAATCCAGATTAGCAAAATGATAATGATCTTTTTCTTTGTGGTAGTCATTTTAATGTCCTAAGTTATTTTAATGTGGTATTCAAGCTTTCTTAGAGTTTTTCAGACTTCAAAAAAGATGATGTATTCACCTAAATTATCAAATTTTCACCTTAATCTTATTATATGTATAGCAATCATATAATCTCCCTGTATAAATATAGATATTATGTATGATATAGAGAGGGCTAATTACACACACCATATATACACGTACATATATATACACATATATCACACACATATATGATATATGCTACATATATATCACATACATGATATATACATGATATATGTGATATATATGTGAGATACATATAGCTAAAATAAAGTGCTCTGGTCTCCTCTGAATTGCCTAAGCAGAGTAGAAGAAGGAAGACTATTTTATTTATTTATTTAGGCAAAGTATGTTTTTAATGTTTATTTCTGAGAGAGAAAGAGAGAGAGAATGCTAGGGAAGGGCAGAGAGAGAGGGAGACACAGAATCTGAAGCAGGCTCCAGGCTCTGAACTGTCAGTACAGAGCCCAATGCAGAGCTTGCACCCACAAACTGCGAGATCATGACCTAAGCCAAAGTCGGACGCTTATCTGACTGAGCCACCCAGGTGCCCCTTGGCAAAAGTATTTTCAGACAGTATTGCCTGAAAAGGTAGTAACCCCTAATATTAGGTGAATTCTCCTTTTCTAATGCAAAGATCTTTAAATTGGGGAGGAGAGAAAAAGGAAAACTGAATAAAATTTTAGAAATGTAGAGTACACATCTCTTTAATTTATGACATTTAATTTGTTAATGTAACTACATGATAAAATTTTATCAAATATTTTTCTTTACTCCCATTTTTGAAATTGCTTTTTTCATTCTTTGGATGTGCATTTGTACAGCTGTGACTACATCATCACCAAGGTTGTTTTGTTTTTTTTGTGTTCTGTAATGCAGGTTTACAATATTATCACTTCCTACCAAATTATTTGAAACGCAACATTTTTTAAATCTATGTGTGATTTTATTTTAGGCTCTGAATATTCACTTCCATAAAGAGGATTTTAAAAAATTGATCCTGAGGTTCCTAGGTGCCACAAAACATTATTGCTACTTAAAAGATGAGGTTATACTGTGTTGAATAATGAATGAATTTGTGTTAAAATTTTTCTCTCTTATTAAACAGTCATCTATTAGATGACTTCTATATATCCCAAACCACCATTGCTTGAAGTAAGTTCAGGCTGCTGTTTGTTCCCCAGTAGCACCTTATTTTGAAACATAAAGCGATGATATATTTATTGCCCCATTAGTATGAGATACCAAGTGAAAGCTCAAATGTAAGCCATGTCTTTATTTCCCAGGGGATAATTTTAGGGAGTGACCCCCATCTTGTCTACATTTAATTGTTAAATATGGTCTACATTTATTTGTCAAATAGTTAAATTGTTTAGAAATGAGGCCAAGAAAGCAAATGAAAATGGCAAGGAAAGAATCTGTAAGTTCCAGGGAGGAAAATGTGTGCAAGAAAAGGCTTCTGAAGGCATGGTGCTCTCTGGAGGGTGACTCTGGGGTCTTTCAAGTCTCTCATATGGCAGCAACCATTTGGTGAATTTTTTCCTGTAGACACAGCTGTATTCAAATAACAATGTTTGTGGATATTAAACATTCTGTCATGTAATCACCTTATGTTGTTTTGATTTTATGCTCAGCTGGCAAACTTCTGATAATTCAGCTTCCCATGTAGTTTGCTTGTGAAAAGGTAATGTGAAGATTTGACTTATGAAAAGATAACATGTTACATGGAGTAGTCCTTGGATGGTTAGACCCCATGTTTGCCTCCATGACTTTCCCTTTTGTCCTTTCTCTAAGGTTGAGCAGCTCTCTGTTAAGAGGTGTTGTATTTTTTTTTAAGTTTGCTTATTTATTTTGAGAGAGAAAGAGAGCACGGGCAGGGGCGAGGCAGAGGGAGAGAAAGAGAGAGAGAATCCCAAGTAGATCCCGCAATGTCAGTGCAGAGCCCAACATGGGGCTCGAACCCACGAACCATGATATCATGACCTCAGCAAAAATCAAGAGTCAGGTGCTTAACCAACTGACCCACCCAGGCACCTCTTACAGGTATTTTCTGTCTTCAAATGTTAATATGTTCAGTGAAGTTACAGCCAAGATCTGCCAATCTGGAAAACATTTGACCTCATTAGGATGACTTTTTATGACTTTAGTCTTATCAGTTAGTTGAGGGTTTGACAGTTTAGCTCTCAGAGAGTAATGTTATTTTCCACTTGGGGTAGGAGTTTGTAATCCTTGAAGAGGAATGATTGTAAATTATATTCTCTTTCACATAAAAAAATTGTGCAACTCAACTATAAGGAAGTCAGATGATACTGCTATTGTTTAAGTTCACTCAGAAGCAGGGAGAATGATCACATGCCATCAGTACTTATGAACTGGATATATTCCATCAGAACTTACAAACCTTAGAACTAAGAAGCATATAATTGTGGAATTGTTGAGGTGGACTAAAACATATACTCTTAAATATTAGCACTTACGCATTTTTTCAGGAAACATTTATTAAATGCCTACAATGTGCCAATTGAGATGTTATGTGGTGAATATATTAAGAAGTAAAAACCAGTTGCTACCCATCTACAGTAGTGGTTTTCAACTGGAGATTATTTGAAAATGTTTGGAGACATGATTGGATGTCAGATCTCAAAGGAGGTACTGACTTTAGTGTCATCTCATATGATTTAGGGATATTGCTAGACATTCCACAATACACAAGACAGTCTTCCGTATCAAAGAAGTAACCAATCTAGTAGTGCTAAGGTTGAAAAATCTTGACCTAGATGTTAAAACAAATGTATATAATTTTTTAGCATGACATGATAGTGTCTCTAATTGAAGTAGATATGGCATATTTAGGAGAGCAGCCACACTGGAAATGTAGTTTTTATCCAATTGATTTATTTTTTAATGTGTATTTATTTATTTTGAGAAAGAAAAAGAACTTGGCAAGCAGGGGAAGGGCAGATAGAGAAGGAGAGGGAGAATCCCAGCCAGGCTCCACACTGGCAGCCCACAAACCTTGAGATCATGACCTGAGCCAAAATCAAGAGTCAGATGCTTAACCAACTGAGCCATCCAGGTATCCCCATTTGATATTTTTAATACATTGCCTATAACATACTGCTGCAGAAAATGCTGAAGTCTCTGCAAGAATTTTTAAAAATCATATAGATGTCATGTTATCACATTAAGAAGTCCAGGTTCCATACACTGATTTCTTTTAGCTTTTATTGCACAGTTTCCAAAATCCTGACTAGAAACAGATTTTAACTGTAGCATAGAGAATATGAAATTAATTTAGATGCTCAATGGACTTTTTTTGACTTTGGGGAATAATCAAAATATAGGTCAACTACAGGTCAGTTGTCTTAAATCTCAATCGTTTTTTGTCCTAGGATGTCTCTAATTTAATAAAGTCTTGCTTATGGTGAAAATAAGCTTTTCTACTTTCTGGATACTAGCAGTATCTTTTAAAATATAATAAAAGAAACCCACTCTACACACAAAAAAATCCCACAAAATTGTATTTGAAGTAAGCAAAAATAGATAAATAACCATAAAAATTTAATCTGAAATTTAATTAAATTTTAATCCACCAAAATAAGAAAATTGATTACTAAATTTGTGCATCCTCTAGGTTTATGATCTTGGCATATCCAGGGTAATTCATGTAACAAATACACACACATAAACAAGAGTGGATTGTCTGTAAAAACTCATGTCTCTTGATGAGTTCTTAGGATGAGCCTTTTTCCTTCTTCTCTGTTGTTAGGGGAAAAAATCCAAGAGCCATTTACTTAATTCATCAAGAGAATCCCTTTTTTATTTTTAAATTAAAAAATTTTTTTTATCTTTATTTTTTCTTGAGAGAGAGTGAGGGCATGAGCAGGGGAAGGGCATAGAGAGAGAGGGAAACACAGAATCTAAAGCAGGCTCCAGGCTCTGAGCTGTCAGCACAGAGCCTGAAGTGGGGCTCAAACCCAGGAACTGTGAGATCATGAACTGAGCCGAAGTCAGACACTCAACCAACTGAGCCACCCAGGTGCCCCATATTTTAATTTTTTTAAACATTTATTCATTTTTAAGAGTGAGAGAGAGCGAGAGAGAGCAAGAGCATGAGTGGGGGAGGGGCAGGGAGAGTGGTAGACAGAATCAGAAGATGGCTCCAGGCTCTGAGCTGTCAGCACAGTCTGACACAGGGCCCGAACTCACGGACCATGAAATCACTACCTGAGCTGAAGTTGGATGCTTAACCAACTGAGCTACCCAGGCGCCCTGATGGTGTCATCAAGAAAAGTCTTAAGGAATTTGTTAAGCATGAGGAATAGAAATACGAACAAGACATGGTATGTACACTTAACAGAATATAATTACAAACAGTATACCAAAAGCACCCATATAGAGATAGCCACCACATATACCAGAATTTCCAATGCTGTCTTTTTTTAAGTTTATTCTTTCATTATTTTTGAGAGAGAGAGAGAGAGACTGAGAGAGAGCGAGAATGCACAAGCAAGGGAGGGACAGAGAGAGGGAGACCCAGAATCTGAAGCAGGCTCCATGCTCTGAGCTGTCAGGACAGAGCCTGATGTGGGCTTGAACCCATGAACCATGAGATCATGACCTGAGCAAAAAGTCTGATGCTCAACTGACTGAGCAACCCAGGTGCCCCTTTCCAATGCTATCTTCATGCTTAATGATTTGACCTATAGTCTCCATAAATATATTTATATTTGTCAGACCTGTGGCTGTGCTACTAGGAGCAAGAGAATTGTACTGTCAATCACCTTTAGGAGCAAAAAAAAATCTTCATAGATTAGGAAGGGGTTGGCATAGTCTAGGCAGAAGAGATGAGACATTCAAGGGCACTGCAGTATGAATATACATCACAGGTTTCACAGAAGAGTGAATCTGTGCCCTGAGACAAAAATAGGGCTCTAGAATTTGAAAGATGCTGTAGGATATATTGAAAATTTTGGGGCTTATTCCAAATAAAATTTAGATTCCTAAATTTTTAAAGAAATGGGAATGAAGTCATCAGAGTTTTTCTTTAAAAAGACAATTCAGATGGTAGTTCATTTGATGGATTAGATAGAAGAAAAATAGAATGATGGAAATTAATTAGGGGGCTACTCTGGTAGACTACATGCCAAGATCTGAACTAAGCCAGAAGTTTATATTACCCAGAAGGGTGTAGTTTTCAACAGTGTTTATACCACATACTGCCTGAAATTGATGGCCAACTGGATGTCAGAAATAAGAAAAAAAAAAGCAAGAACATGAGAATGGTGCAATGGTTCTAGCCTGGGTGACATGGAGAATTTAGACTGCAGAGTTATTTTGAGAGTAAGAATGGTTTTTAGTTGCCTTTGTCACATTTAGGGAGCAGTTGGGAAGACCAATCTGATTTTAGGAGAGAAGACAGAGTAGGAAAGCAGGATTTAAGAATTATTAGCAACTAAAGATGGTGATTCCAATTCTGAGAGGGAATAAGGCTGAACAAGCACAGGGCACAGTGTGAAAAAAGGGACAGTTGAAACAAGTTAAAAGGGATGGTTGAGGAAAGGAGCCAAGAGTCTGAAATTAATTAAATTGACTAAAGAAATACAGTTTTTGGGAAAGTGTTGTCATAGTAGTTAAGAAGGAAACAGAGGAAGGCTAGAGGATTAATGACAGCATTAGAATTGCAGAAGGTCTAAGAAGATAAAGACTATGAAAGAAATCTATCAGTTTCGCAACTAGGAAACTGTTAACAATATTGAATATAAAATTTTCCATAATATTTGTGGATAAAAGCTAGAATGTGGGGTTAGGGTAAATATTGGAGGGTTGTTGTTTATTTGATTAGTTCTGGTGAAGATTATTTATCAAATATCGTATGTTATCAAACATTATATTTTCTTTCATGACTTTTTCTTTTTATCATCTTTGTGAATTTGTTTACCTCCAAAGATATGTTTGCCCACATAAAAAAAGAGGGATATGGAAAAGGACTTTATTAATTATTTTATCTACCTCTTGAATTTAGAGAGAAGACAATTAGAATAAAAAAGGTTAGGTGTCTGGGGCCCCTGGGTGGCTCAGTCGGTTAAGCTTCTGCCTCTTGATTTCAGCTCAGGTCATGATCTCATAGTTCATGAGATGGAGCCCCACATTGGATTTCACTCTGACAGCGTGGAGACTGCTTGGGATTCTGTCTCACCCTCTCTCTCTGCCTCTCTCAAAATATAAACTTAAAAAAAAAGTTGACTGTCTTGTCCAGTATGTGCACACATCAGTTACAAACCTGAGTCTTGGATTGCTCTCCTGATTCCTGATCTGCTGAATTATCCATTACTCCATAAACAGAAAGATAGAGGTCGTTTCTATGTAGAGAAAACAAATGAGCAGTGTCATTGAAGAAATGTTCTGCATGGTTTGCTGCCATCTGTCTTCAAGCTCAATCTGGACTCCCAGGAATTGAAACTGCTGAGCTGCAAACATGCTAAGCAGCATGGACCATGTGACAAGGCATGGAAACTTTTTTGTGGGGAGTTTGGTTATTTCCATATATGGAATATGGGAGATACAAGATGATTAGGACAAGATTAAGACCCTAGAGCTATGGAGTTTTTGAGGACTGATTTTGATTTCCTGTTATATAAGATTCTGGACCTTTATGTCTTCATGTTAGACTTGCTGTGTTTTATCTGTATTAAAACACGGTTGGAGTAAAATAATAAACATTGCTTTTAAAAGGAAAAATGATAAAGCATACAGAGCGCTAGGATGGAAGTCAAGTAATCTGGAATTTACTCCAAATGGGATTGATACGTTGTGCCTCTGGATACTTCATACTTTCTGAGCCTCGGTTTTTTTATTGGACTCGGTCAGTGTTTGAAATTGGTCTTTCAGAGTTCCTTGAAGACTTGTTTGGTCAAGCCCACATAGCTTTTGGAATTTTCTTTTATTTTTTTAAATTTATAATAGTTTATTGTCAAATTGGTTTCTATATAACACCTGGTGCTTCTCCCCACATAGCTTTTGGAATTTTAATATAGTCAACCAGAAATGCTTCCTTCATGGTACCTTACGTCCTCATGCAATATGCCATGGCCTCTGTAAGCATTTGGGTTTATGTCTAGGTCTCCTTTAGTTTGGCCATTTAGTGACTCTGTAATAGAAGGATTCCGAGTTAGCAGCTTGGTGGAGCCAAGTTTTTAAAGTATTAATTTACTATGTTGAAACTGCCAAAACAAATGCACTGTAACTGTATCTATGCAACAGCAACAACAACAACAACAACAACAACAAAAACCCCACCAAATATAAACCTAGAACTGTTTTCCTGGCTTCTTATTTGTTGCTTATAATAACATACTTACAAACTTCTGGAAAAAAAAAAAACAACCTTAACCTTTAGGTTAAAGAAACGAATATCATTGAATGTAATTAGGGTAATTCCAAGACTATCAGAGGAATTGCACTGAGATGTGATCAATAGGATGTTCTTTCTTGGTTGATTGTGTTTAAACAGCCTTTCCAAATTACTTTCAATTCTATTCTGTAAACTTTGCAGAAAAAGCAAAAGCAGTATACATGGAAATCTGTGGTGGTACATTGTAATTGAATTCACTCTTTCCAAAAGTCACCTTTTAGACTAAGACATACTTTTCATTATATAGAGTCACTATAATTCTATATTTTCTTTCACTGGGACTTTCTCAATTTAATACTAAAGGGCTCATAATATTTGTTTTATATATGGAACATGGAACTTAATATTCTATAGACATTCCTTGAAAATCTAAATGTCACATGAAAAACTAGAAAGTTGATGCCAGGAATTATTTGTGTGAGTTCACTTACATGCACTTCCTCCAGCCAGTTGACAATGGGTCTGTCTAGGTGATAAAATGGTGGTCATCTCAGTCAGATGATAAAAAACCATTCTCTAGAATCCAAGTGAACTTCACCAAAGAGGACTAATGAACTTTTAATAGTTTTTGAAAATGAAATAATCAGGCATTTATTTGTCAGAAGCTTCATATAAATCTATTTCACTTGATTTTATCTGGGTATTTTTATTGAATTTTACTTGATTTAATATTTCTGACTCTTCAGTGAGAATGGCTTTTTGCTTGTAAGTTTCACTCAAATTGACATTTTGATGGTTTAATATATTAATGAAATTCCTAGAAGATAAGGTATGTTCTTTGCAAAATAAAATATTGACAGAGAACACTAAAGGGACATTTTAAAGTACATTTTTATTTCCTTTGCAGCTTGATAACATATTTGCTGCTGTTTGGTAGTTCCCTAAGCCATACTTTCCCCTACATGTCCAGATGATATTTGACAATGTTGCAGTACTTCTTTCTGTATGTAGATTTATGTATGCAGATTGAGTTCTTGGCAATCTGTGAATACCACAAAACCCTCATCTCCCAGTCTAGCTATATGGGATCCCCCCCCAAAAAAGTACTTTCTGAAACCATGAAGGGATCTTTTCCACAACCACTGTATCTTCCAGACCACACAGAGTCTAATAAGGTGCACAAAATATTTTATTTTACAAAAAAAATCCCACAAATGCATACATATGAACACTTTCATAGTATGTATGTACCAGGCACTCTTCTAAATTTATCTGTCTGTATCTATATCTACCTATCTCTATCTCTCTGTATACCTATATCTCTGTATCTATCTATACATTTCATTTACTGTGTCCTAGGTAGCTTCCCTACGATATAGGGACAATTGTTAGCCCTATTTTACAGATGAGGAAATTGAGGCACAAAATCACAAAGCCAGCAAGAGAAGGCAGAGCCAAGGTTCAACAAGAAAGCTTGCCCCTGGGTTGCTAAACCTAACTTAACCAATAAACAGTGCTGTGCTCTAACTTAAATGGGAAAAATACTATGTAGGAGTGTAGTTCTCAGCCAGACAGTGTAATTATCAGAAGTTCTTAAGCCACAATTCTGCAATCTATTTTTTCCATTAAGAAGATGTACATAAGCTCTTTCCCTTTTCATTAGTAACAAACTAAGCTAAACCACTCTGATATAGGCAAGAAATTCAGGGGATATAAGCATGGAATCAAAACATTAATCTAGTAAGTAAATTGAGAAAATTTTTTGCTTTGTAATCAAGTAAAAACAAAACAAAACGGGGCAACACTGGTCTACCCACAGGAGTTCTTGTCCCTCTGCTCTGAGCTCATGCTTGTAGATGGCCGAGCTGCTGTGAGAACTCTTCTTGTTAGCTTTGCTGGTGTCACTGATGCTAAGTATAGAAGCCAGTGCCTGAAGAGAACCTTTGAATAAGTAATCAGGTATATACGGAGTCCCCTTTGGAAAGTGTAACCTTGAATTTAAAATCCTTTCTAAATGCTCAAATTGTCATAAAAAGTATTATTTAAGTATCAAAATGTTTCTGTTATTAACTGTAAGCATTATTTATCCAAATGTAGTAATCTTGATTATACTAAAGAAATGATATGCTAAAGAAATGATATGCCATCTCATCCAGAGAACAGAGATCCGGAGTGCCCTTTCTAGTGCTGGAGAACATGATGGAAATTGTGGATAAAAGGCCAGAGTAGGAGGACTCCAAATGACCAGTATGCGGCAGACCCTGGAAGGATTTCTTTGACTCTTATAGATCTATAGCCAGAATTTTGTATGGGGTTTTTGTGCTCTAGGGCAGGCAGTTAAGGGCACTGAACCCGGTTGGGGTCATGAAGAATCCCTGAGAATCTCTTTCCCATGCTAACTACTTACAGAATCAGAGCCAAAGTTTCAATTATTGTGTGGTTGTTGCAATTACTGTTGCTATTATGGTGGCACTTTTCAGAACAGTTAACATCAGTGCTGTGCTGAGGGAAGCATAGTCAGATAATGGCTTTTCTCCTTGCTTTATTGATTCTCCATTTACAAATACACATTTTCCCCTATATTCTTACAGTATGGATCCACTTTTAGAAGCCAAAAATCTATTGTGCCAAGTTATAAACTGGTAAAGCACTGTTCTCAGCTCTGGGAATACAACGATGAATAAGAAACTGCCTTTGCCTTAGAGTTTACAATCTAGTAGCAAAAGAATGCTTGAAAAATAAGGCAATTCATATTTGAAATAAGGCCATATTTTATTCCATTTGTTTACTTGTCTGTCTCTGATTAAATAGTGAAATATTGGAAAATGGGGCCAGTGTCCTATTCATCTTTATATGTCCAGTGCCTACACATTTACAAGCCTTTCCAAAACTAAATCAGGTGAACATCTAAATTACTATGTTCAATTAAATGTACAGTAAATTGATATTTGAATTTTTAGTGAATTGTTAGCCGTAAACAATCATGACCTCACACAAGTCTTTTTAGTTCTCTAAACTAGAACCATTCATCTTAAGAGGCCAATGTACCATCATAAGAGAGAAAATGAAATTAATCCCCGAAAAGAGGTCACTTTTTATTCATGGTTAGTATCTGCAGTGCTATATAGAATCTAAACCACCATGTCTCTTTCCTCTGGAAATTTACATTTTAAGATGGAATTATGACACCCAGCAAAGATCCAATACAGATGATGGCCCAGGCACTGTGGGCCTAGAAGAAAGAACTAGAAAAATTCACATGCAGTTGACTCTTAGCTATTAAAGGATTCTGAATTATAGAGTTATCTTCTATTCTCCCCAACTTACTTTTTGATTTTGGCCATTATTTGGCTTACCATTCTATCAGGTGAGCAGGAAACAAGGAAGTAAAACTAAAAATCAATGCCATATGTTTCAACAACCCAATTATAAAGAGAAGTAGTAGCAGAAGATGCTAAAAACTAATCATTTACATAGAACTTTTTAATTTTTTAATGTTTTTTATTGATTTTTGAGAGACAGAGAGGGACAGTGCGAGCAGGGGAGGGTCAGAGAGAGAGAAAGAGATACAGAATCTGAAGCAGGCTCCAGGCTCCGAGCTAGCTGGCAGCACAGAGCCGGACGTGGGGCTTGAACCCATGAACCGTGAGATCATGACCTGAGCCAGAGCCAGACGCTCAACTGACTGAGCCACCCAGGGGCCCTGGAACTTTTTAATTATATGTAGCTTTCATTGATGTCCAAGTATTCTTGTTTTCAGTTAGTCATCAATCTGTAGGTAGCATTTACTCCAGGTGTTAATCTACAGATTGAGACAGTGCCCTGCTCTCTAGCACTGCTATTTTCTTTGATATCATCCATAGGCCTCCAGATTATTTCAGAAGAAAGAAAAAAATATGTATTCAGAAAGGAAAGGAAAAATTTATTTAGGGAGAAAACAAGAAGGAATTCATGATTTTTCTAAACTACAGCCAAGCAACCAGGAAGTCAAATGTGCCGTTTGAGCAAGTTACTACAGGTCTGATATATGTTGTATTTTTCTTACCAAAAATAAATTTAACTACATTGGGGTTTGAATTAATTTATTTCTTTAAAAATTTTTTTAAAGTGTATTTATTTTTAAGAGTGAGAGAGAGCACAAGTAGGGAAGGGGCAGAGAGAGAGAGAGAGAGAGACAGAGAATCTAAAGCAGGCTCCAGACTCTGAGCTGTCTGTACAGAGCCCGATGGGGGGCTTGAACTCACGAACTGTGAGATCATTATCTGAGCTGAAGTCAGGCACTTAAGCAACTGAGCCACCCAGGTGCCCCTGAATTAAATTATTTCTACTTGAGTTTTGTACAGAAATATGAATTATGCTTCAGTGCAATAACATAAATCAAATATAGTTATACTTCAGTGCATACTTTAAGCTCTATTTCAAGATGTCAAAAGAAATACTATGGACCAAGTCACACAAAAAGAGATATTGAAAAAAAGCTTAAAATATTAATTTAGGATGTTAGAGTATCATCTACAATGCTGACACTTATGTTAGAAAGCTCCAAGGTTGGAACGTAAATATTTTGAAAGATTCTGTCCTTCAAATAAATACATTTTATACTTTCAAATATGTCTTATAAAAATACAAACTCATAATTTTTATAAACATTTTAGATTACTGAGATTTTGGCTACAAACATAGTTTATAACACACTGACATATGCCTTAAAAATATTAATCTTATTTGCAGTAAAACAATGAGTCATATTTTCTTAATTACTTTTATAATGTAAAATTATATTTAATTACAGGGACGAGAAAGAAATGAGATATATCTGGATGTTACGAATTTATAGACATGTGGGTTTCATTATTGATATGTACCAAAATTGATCATGGTTTATAAGTGTGATGGGCTTGATTACATTAAATAATATTCCTTAACAATTTAAATACATGTATCTGCATGTATGTCCATGTGTAGATAGATAGATAGATAGATAGGTAGATAGATTCAATGTTTTCAGGTTTCTCTCCTAAGATTTTGTTATTTAATGAGATGAAAATACATGACTAGTACATACACGGGTATATTTAGCTTATCTACTCATTAACATACTATTTAGTTTTTTTCTTTTACACTTTATTGTCAAGTTGATTTCCATATAACACCCAGGACTCAACCCAACAAGTGCCCTTCTTCATGCCCATTGCCCCTTTTTCCCATCTCCCCACCCCCATCAACTGTCAGTTTGTTCTCAGTATTTAAGAGTCTCTTATGGTTTGCCACCCTCCTTCTCCTTAACAATTTTTCCCTTCCCCTCCCCCATGGTCCTTTGTTAAGTTTTTCCTGTTCGACATATGAGTGAAAACATATAGTATCTCCTTCTGTGCCTGACTTACTTCACTTAGCATGACACCCTTGAGTTCCATCCATGTTCCTACAAATGGCTAGATTTCATTCTTTCTCATTGCCATGTAGTATTCTATTGTATATATAAACCACATCTTCTTGATGCATTCGTCAGTTGATGGACATTTAGAATCTTTCCATGATTTGACTATTGTTGGAAGTGCTGCTATGAACATTGGGGTACATGTGCCCCCATACATCAGCACTCCTGTACCCTTTGGGTAAATTCCTAGGAGTGCTATTGCTGGGTCATAGGGGAGTTCTTTTGTTAATTTTTTGAGGAACTTCCACACTGTTTTCCAGAGTGTCTGCACCAGATTACGTTCTTACCAACAATGTAGGAGGGTGCTTGTTTCTCCACATCCTCGCCAGTATCTATAGTCTCCTGATGTGTTCATTTTTGCCACTCTGACCGATGTGAGGTGGTAACTCAGTGTAGTTTTGATTTGTATTTCCCTGATGAGTGAAGCTGAGCATCTTTCATGTGTCTGTTGGCCATATGGATCTCCTCTTTGGAGAAGTGTCTGTTCATATATTCTGCCCATTTCTTCACTGGATTATTTGCTTTTAGGGTGTGGAGTTTGGTGAGTTCCTTATAGATTTTGCATACTAGCCCTTTATCTGATATGTCATTTGCAACTATCAGTTGCCAATCAGCTTTGTTGATTGTTTCCTTTGCAGTGCAGAAGCTTTTTATCTTGATGAGGTTCATTAGGTCATTTTTGCTCCTGATTCCCTTGCCTTTGGAGCTGTGTCGAGTAAGAAATTGCTGCTGTTGAGGTCAAGGAGGTTGTTTCTTGCTTTCTTCTCTAGGGTTTTGATAGTTTCCTGTCTCACATTCAGACACTTCATCCATTTTGAGTTTATTTTTGTGTATGGTGTAATAAAGTGGTCTAGTTTCCTTCTTCTGCATGTTGCTGTCCAGTTCTCCCAGTACCATCTGTTAATGAGGCTGTCTGTTTTCCACTGGATACTCTTTCCTGCATTGTCAAAGATTAATTAGCCATACATTTGTGGGTCCAATTCTGGGTTCTCTATTCTATTTCATTGGTCTATGTGTCTGTGTTTGTGCCAATACCATACTGTCTTGATGACTACAGCTTCGTAGTAGAGGCTAAAGTCTGGGATTATGATGCCTCCCATTTTGGTTTTCTTCTTCAATATTACTTTGGCTTTTCAGGGTCTTTTATGGTTCCATACAAATTTTAGGATTATTTGTTCTAGCTTTGAAAAGAATGCTGTTGCAATTTCCATTAGGATTGCATTGAATGTGTAGATTGCTTTGGGTAATATTGATATTTTAACAGTATTTATTCTTCCAATCCTTGAGCATGGAATGTTTTTCCATTTCTTTGTGTCTTCTTCAATTCTTTTCATAAGTTTTCTATAGTTCTCATCACCCAGATCTTTTACATCTTTGGTTAGGTTTATTCCTAGGTATTTTATGGTTTTTTTGTGCAATTGTGAATGGGATCAGGTTCTTGATTTCTCTTTCTGTTGCTTCATTATTGGTGTATAAAAATGCAATTGATCTGTACATTGATTGTGTACCCTGTGACTTTGCTGAATTCATGGATCAGTTCTAGTAGGCTTCTGTTGGAGTTTGTCAGATTTTCCAGATAGAGTATCATGTCATCTGTGAAAAGTGAAAGTTTGACCTCATCTTTGCCAATCCTGATGCCTTTTATTTCCAATTGTTGTCTGATTGTTGATGCTAGGACTTCCAGCACTATGTAAACAACAGTGGTGAGAGTGGACATCCCTGTCATGTTCCTGATCTCAGGGGGAAAGCTCTCAGTTTTACCCCATTGAGGATGATATTAGCTGTGGGCTTTTCATAAATGGCTTTTATGATGTTTAAGTAAGTTCCTTCTATCCCAGCTCTCTTGAGGGTTTTTATTAAGAAAGGATGCTGTATTTTGTCAAATGCTTTCTCTGCATCTATCAACAGTATCATATGGTTTTTATCTTTTCTTTTGTTAATGTGATGTATCAAATTAATCAATTTGTGAATATTGAACCAGCCCTGTATCCAGGATTCCCACTTGATAATGGTGGACAATTCTTTTTATATGCTGTAAAATTTGATTTGCTAGTATTTTGTTGAGGAGTTTTGTATCCATATTCATCAAGGATATTATCCTGTGGTTCTTTTTTTTTTTTTTTAACTGGGTCTCTGTCTGGCTTGGGCATCAAAGTGATGCTGGCTTTGTAGAATGAGTCCCAAAGTTTTCCTTCCAATTCCATTTTTTGGAATAGCTTGAGAAGAATGTGTATTAACTCTGATTTAAATTCTGGTAGATTCCCCAGGAAAGCCATCTGGCCAAAGGTTCTCATTTCTTGGGAGATTTTTGATAACTGATTCAATTTCCTCACTAGTTCTGGGTGTGCTCTGATTTTTAATCTCTTCCCGTTTGAATTTTGGTAGTGTGTGTGTTTGTGTTTAGAAATTTGTTTATGTCTTCTAGGTTGTCCAGCTTGTTGGCATATAATTTTTCACAGTATTCCCTAATAATTGCTTGTATTTCTGAGGCATTGGCTGTAATAAATCCATTTTCATTCATGATTTTGTCTATTTGAGTGCTCTCTCTTTTCTTTTTGAGAAGCCTGGCTAGAACTTTATCAATTTTGTTTATTTTTTCAAAAAACCAACTCTAGGTTTCATTGATCTGTTCAACTGGGTTTTTTTTTTTTTTTTTTTGATTCCATACTTTTTATTTCTGTCCTGACCTTTATTATTTCTCTTCCTCTGCTGGGTTTGGGATGTTCTTACTGCTCTGCTTCTAGTTTCTTTAGGTGTGGTATTAGATTTTCTATGTGCGCTTTTTCTAGTTTCTTGAAATAGTTCTGGATTGCAATGTACTTTCTCTTAGGATTGCCTTTGCTGCATCCCAAAGAGTTTGGATTGTTGTCTTTTCATTTCCATTTGTTACCATATATTTTTAAATTTCTTCTCTAATTGCCTTATTGGCCCATTTGTTCTTTAGTAGGGTGTTATTTAACCTCCTTGTTTTTGGAGGTTTCCCTGACTTTCTCCTGTGATCGATTTCAAGGTTCATAGCATTGTGATCTGAAAGTGTGAGTGGTATGATCTCAATTCTTTTATATTTATTGAGGACTGCTTTGTGACCCAGTATGTGATCCGTCTTGGAGAATGTACCATGTGCACTCGAGAAGAAAGTGAATTCCCTAGCCTCAGGATGTAAAGTTCTAAATATATCTGTCGGATCCATCTGGTCCAATGCATCATTCAGATCCATTGTTTCTTTAGTGATTTTCTATCTAGTTGATCTATCCATTGCTGTAAGTGGAGTATTAAAGTCCCCTGCAATTAGCACATTCTTTTCAAAATTTATTTAATGTTTTTTATTTCTTTTTGAGAGACAGAAACAGCACGAGCAAGGGAGGGTCACAGAGAGAGGGAGGTACAGAATCTGAAGCAGGCTCCAGGCTCTGAGCTAGCTGTCAGCACAGAGCCCCATGCAGGGCTCAAAACCACTAACCGTGAGATCATGACCTGAGCTGAAGCTGGACACTTAACAGACTAAGCCACCCAGGTGCCCTATACATTCTTTTCAATAAGATTGTTTCTGTTTGTGATTAATTGTTTTATGTATTTGGGTGCTCCCAAATTTGGTGCATTAGACATTTATAATTTTTAGCTTGTCCTGATGTATAGACCCTGTAATTATTGTATAATGCATTCTTCATCTCTTGTTACTGCTTTAACCTTAAAGTCCAGTTTGTCCGACATCAGTATGGCTACTCCAGCTTTCTTTTGACTTCCACTCACATAACAGATATTTCTCCATCCCCTTACTTTCAATCTGAAGGTGTCTTCATGTCTAAAATGAGTCTCCTGTAGACAGCAAATAGATGGATCTTGTGGGTTTTTTTTTTCATCCATTTTGATACTCTATGTCTTTTGATTGGAGCATTTGGTCCATTTACACTCAGTGTTATTATTGAAAAATATGGGTTTAGAGTCATTGTGTTCTCTGTAGGATTCATGCTTGTAGTGGTGTCTCTGGTACATTGTGTTCCTTTCAACATTTCCCTCATAGAGTCCCCATTATGGTTTCTTATAAGGTTGATTTAGTGGTGGTGAATTCCTTCAATTTTTGTTTGTTTAGGAAAACCTTTATCTCTCCTTTTATTCTAAATGACAGGCTTGCTGGATAAAGGATTCTTTGCTGCATATTTTTCTGTTCATCATATTGAAGATTTCCTGCCATTCTTTTCTGGCCTATCAAGGTTCAGGAGATAGGTCTGCAACTACTCTGATATGTCTCCCTTTTATCCCTAACTGCTTTCAGAATTCTTTCTTTATCCTTATATTTTGCTAGTTTCACAATGATATGTCGTGCAGAAGATCAATTCAAGTTATGTCTGAGGGGAGTTCTCGTGCCTCTTTGATTTCAGTGTCTGTTTCCTTCCCCAGACTGGGGAAGTTCTCAGCTGTAATTTGTTCAGGTACCCTTCAGCCCCTTTCTCCTTCTTCTTCTAGAATTCCTATGATATGGATATTGTTCCAGTTCATGGCATCACTCATTTCTCGAATTCTCCTTTTGTGCTCCTAGATCAATTTATCTCTTTTTTTCTCAGCTTCCTCTTTTTCTATAATTGTGTCTTCTAATTCACCTATTTTCCTCTCTGCCTCTTCAATCCGTGCAGTGGCCACCTCATTTATAGCATTTTAAAATTCATCACAACTATTTTTAAGGTCCATAATCTTTGTAACAATAGCATCTCTGGTGTCTTCCATGCCTTTTTCATGCCCAGTGATTAATTTTATGACCGTTGTTCTAAAATCTTGGTCAGTTATGTTGCTTATATCTGTTTTGACCAATTCTTTAGCTGTCACTTCTTCCTGGAATTTCTTTAGAGGCGAGTTCTTCCATTTTGTCATTTTGGCTAGCTTTCTGTCTTTTGTCAGTTTTATAAGCTTGTTATACACTCTGTACCTGTGAGTACTGCTATATTAAAGGAGGCTCATAGACTGTCCAGGGCCTGTCTGTTCAGGAGGTGTTCTTCTAATGGTGTCCCTTGGTGTATCTTGGTGAGACTTTGGTTATTTTATTTCCTTACTCGTAGTGTTATTTGGGACTCTCCACCATGTATACTTTGGCTTGTTTCTTGAGGTAGCCCTGGAAGGGAAAACAGAAATAAACAGCGACAAAAGCACACAAAAGCACAAACAAATCAAACAAACAAGCAAACTAAAAGAAACAAACAAACAAAAAATGACAAAGGACAGTCTAAAAGCATAAATCCAGAAATCCAGCTACAAATAAAGATCAGGGTGAAGGCAGTGCTGATTGAAGAGCATATACAAAGAGAGAAATAACAGGGGTGGGGTGAAAGAGATTTTGAACATTGACCAGGAAGAGAGACTTAAAGGCTTAATTCAGATACGAAAAAAAGGAGACTATGGCGTGAGATGAGGAGAAAAAAATGAAGATAATGTTACCCAGAGAAACTATATAATCTGATTAATTCAGAGAGAGAGAAAGGAAGGTAATGATGGAGATAGAACCTGCATAAAGAGAATGAATTATGTATGCCTGTTTAAGCAAACCTGTAACCAGAATACCCAGTCCAGAGGAGGGGAGAGATAAGAATGAGATAAGGGAGAATATATCTGAATAGCAAGAATTGATCTAGAGTTAATCACAGCAGTGTGTCAGTGCTGATCTTGGGAGAGGGGCTGTTTCAGTGTCATCTATCCTGGCTCTAGTAACAAAGCAGCTACCCAGGGCAGTTGGGTGCGGTTTGGTATAGGTAGGTCTTGCCTCCACTGTGGGTCCCTCGGCCTGCCTTGGTGGTTGTGGAGAAGAAAATGGTGACCCCCAGTCCCTTCTCGAACCAGGTGTTGCAAATCATTCTTTTGGGTCCAATGTCACTGTGCCAAGGTTGGCCATGTTCTATGTCCCATACCCAGCCTTGTTTCCAGATCTTACTCCCTGAACTTTAATGATACTGCCCAACATGTAATCTGCAAGTCGGGGCACTTCCTAGCAGGGGATCAAGTAGGGGGCCACCTTCTCCTGATGCTGACTGTGACTGCGATCCCTTGATCTCTCTCTGAAAGCCCTGTGGTTAGAGATAGGATGATATGGTCCCTCTCCATTCTCGGCTGTTTTTTCTCTTTTACAGGATCATCCTGAGATTCCCCAACTGCTCTTTCTCTTCATTTTGTCTCTCTTCATAGGGGGCTTTATGTCCCGGCCCATTTTTATCTTCCCCAGTTTGCAAGCATGCACGTATGAGGCTGTCTTCTGAGTGGAGTCTGTCTCTTTTCCTCCCAGTCTCTACTGGTTCAGAGTCCTTTGGCTTCAGCTCTTCTTTGTTTGAGAGATACAGGCAGGAAGTACAGGACTCCCTATTTCTCTGCCATCTTGCCCAGACCTCACCATACTATATTTTTATAAGTCTATTTAATTTTATTATTCCTTATAATAGTCAAATGAAATAATTGATCATTTGAAGACAATTTTCTAGTTCTAATGTTTTGTTCAGTTCAATTATTTAAAACATCTTAATATTAACTATTTGTGAAAGAAAGTTTTTTTCTAGTTATAAAAGCTCTAACAGCTTGAAATTCAGAAATGAATAAAGAATATAAAAACCATGTTCTCATATTATATGCCCATTTATAAGATTGTGGTGTGGTGCCAGAGAGATGATGAATAACATGGGAACCAAGAAGAGGTCCGAGGAATCGGAAAGCAAGAAGTTCAGGATAACGTTGCAGAGTGGTCTGCTGAGGAAGAGCAAGAAGCAGGTTGAAGTGCAGATCTGAGTGGGAGAAGGGGACTGTGAGATTCCACTTTCACTGTGTCTCACATTTTTTGTGAAACCTGGGCTCCCACCCAGAGATTTGGATTCACTGGTTTGTGGTGAGTCCTAGGTGGGCATTATTTACAATCCCCCCCATATTTTTAATGTGTATCAGGTCTAAGAAAAATTACTGATGGTTTTCAAACTTTGGAGAGCATCAAAATCTCCTGGAAGGCTGGTTAAAACACTGATTACTGGAACCTATCTCAGAGTTTCTGATTCAGTCAGGCTGTGGCTGGACCTAGATTTTGCATTTGTTTTTTTAAATTTACTTCTTTATTTTGAGAGAGACTGAAAGAGAGAGCACAAGTGGGGGATGGCAGAGGGAGGGAGAGACAGAATCCCAAGCAGGCTCTGTGTCAATGGTGTGGAGCTCAAATCCATGAACCATGAGATCAGGATCTGAGCTAAGATCAAGTATAGGACACTTAACCTACTGAGTCACCTAGGTGCCCCAATTTTGCATTTCTGATATCATCTCCCATTATGATGATGCTGTTGGCCTGGGGACCCTACACTGAGAACCGCTATCCACTATCCCATGAAACTTTTGGTTTTAATATGTAAGAGAGTGCTGTTTAGTAATTAGGGTACGTTCTCAAATCCTTCACCAAAGAAGTTAGTATCATAAATAGACATATAAACACACACACTTGAAAATAAAACAAAGCTTATTAAAATATTTTTGTGCTAGAAAGTAGTTAAGAGAGAGAGTGGGATATGTGAAAGGAAGTATTAATGATGCCATGTATCAGAGGAATATAAAATTCGGAGGGATATACAAGATATCTCCTTCATCTCCCCAAGACAGTGATTTTGAGCATTTCACTTTTGACCATTTCTTTTCTACTTTCCCTTTTTGATCAGTGCAAACCTACAAATTCTTCTGTCAGTTCTTACTGCCTATTCATAGCTAGGCATGCACATTAAAAAATTAGCATTTTGCCCCTTTATCTTGACTGAACTCTATCCATGCTAGGGATATCCTTTGGCAAAGGTAATACTTGGTGGTATTTTAACTTATCAAGAAGACCAAGAAGGTCAAAGATAAGGAGTTCTGTGGCTTTTGAAAATCCAGAGGCCAGAGGACCAAAATACTCTGGTGTGACAGAAAATTATTCCTCTAACCAATAGCAATGTGGGTTAAGTCTTGAGCATGTGTGGAATGAGAAAATGCAAGAAAACATTGAATTTGAGGCCACTGAAACTTTGAAAAAGCTGTACGTATTGGAAATTAAAAATATACTCAGGGCGATACTAATGTAGAAGAAAAACAGATTCTTTAAGAACATTGAGAAGTATCCTGAATACCAGAGGATGGTAGTGAATAATGGGTAGAGGTGCATATAACAAGATTACAGGAACGTTCAAGGATTTAAAAGGGGGGTCCTAAGCCATCTAGGTAGATAGTGTACCTGTCTTGCAGAGACAACAGGAAGAGTGAAGAAACTGGTCTGACATTTTAACAGGACATTTGGAAGAAGGTCAATTCTTAAAGTTGAAAGAGTTTATAGGAATGTGGTATGGGTTTTGGTTCAGAATATGTCTGTTTAAGGAAAATTTGAGGGTCAGTTTATCAGGCTTCCTACAAGGAAGTTCAGCACTTGAATGGGCAGATGAAGTGATAAAAATACAGAGATCACACGAGGGCAATACTACTTATGAAAATGACCAATACTGCTACAGACATCCAAGAGAAATTTCAAAAATTATGAGACATTATGTCACTGGCCATGTTACTCCTAATCCAATATCATCATTTTCCCATTGAAAATAAAAAAATAAATATTAAATAAATCATTATATCTCCACCCTCATCTTGTTCGTCTCCTACCTTGTTTGCCATTCTGTATCAAGCCATCTGGGACTCATTTCAGTTTCTAAAAATTCTTTTTGATCTTTCCTGCCTCATGGTCTTTGTTCTCTGCACCTTTAATAGTTCCATTTCACCTCTCTCTTGAACCTTCTTTTGCTAGGGCAAAAACTCCACGAACCTCTCCTTTATAACACTTACATACCTGTGATTATTTGCTCAGTGTCTTTCCTCTTCTAGCCTGCTACCTCTACGAAGCACCTGAGTCTGTCTTATTCGCTTCTCTTTATGGCATGTCTAGTGTATACATAGCATGTGATAAAAAATATTGGGGAGCCTGGGTGGCTCAGTCAGTTGAGTGTCTGACTTCGGTTCAGGTCATGATCTCTTGGTTCATGGATTCGAGCCCCGCATCGGGCTCTGTGCTGACAGCTAGCTCAGAGCCTGGAGCCTGTTTCAGATTCTGTGTCTCCCTCTCTCTGTGACCCTCTCTCTGTCGCTCAAAAACAAATAAATAAATAAATATATTAGTTGAATGAAAGAATAATAAAGTTTTATAATCAAATTTTAGAATTAAGTTTATTAATTAAAATACAGAATATAGACAGTTGAATCTCACACATGTCTGACGTAGGCTCACCCCAATTTCTGAAAGCCTGTTCAGTGCTCATAATTTTTGACTTTTCTGTGATGGAGGATAAAATGATGATTTGATGGAATCCCAGAGGAATTGAACTGCATTATGTTTACAAGCTGTGTAAATATATATAGTAGAGAAGAAAACAAGAAAACATAGTGTTAGAAATTAGTGATAGAAAATACATCTATTACTTTTATTGAACAAGTATTTGGAAAATACCAAGAAGGTGTGATGATTTTACAATATAATTATGCCTCTATTAAAATACATTGGAAACTAAGGATTTTTCTAATTAATTATACATTTTAGATCTTTGTACCATCCTCAGTGTTGAGATTATAACAAAATGAGAAGGGGTAAATTTTACCTTGAAACTTCTCTGGAAGGGTTCTAACCTGGAAACTAGAGCTTACCCTGTCACCGTGCCTTTCATGAAACTGTTATTCAGTGGACGCTAAGGCATTAGACTGATTTAATTTATAGAGAAAAAGAACTAGACATTGCATAAGCCCATATTACAGCCAAATTCTTAAAACCTACTTTTTTCCCTTAAATTTCTATCTTAAAACAGATGAATGCTTCAGTTTTACTGAAACATTTTGAGTGAAAGATTTGCAACCTGCCTAACAGAGCAATCACTAAATTCCCTCTTCCCCCCAAAAGTATTTTATTATAAATATTTTGTCTGAATTTTGCATTTTGGGTAGAGAGAGATGTGACTTTACTTATTTAAATTTTTTTAACATTTATTTTTGAGACACAGAGGAGACAAATCATGAGCACGGGAAGGGCAGAGAGAGAGGGACACACAGAAGCAGGCTTCAGGTTCTGAGCTTTCAGCACAGAACCTGACACAGGGTTCAAACCCATGAACTGTGAGATCGTGACCTGAGCCTAAGTTGGACCCACTGAGCCATCCAGGCGCCCTGAGAGAGATAGGACTTTAAATAGCTTATTAGTGTTTTGTGGTGAAATGGACCCACTTAAATTTGAAATCATTATTATGATAACAACAGGGATTAAGTATTACTAGAAACATTATTATTCTTTTTTTACATTTTATTTATTTTGAGGAGGGAGAGAGAAAACAGAAGTGGAGGAGGAGCAGAGACAGAAGGAGAGGGAGAGAATCCTAAGCAGGCTCCATGCTCAGCATAGAGCCCAGTGTAGGGTTTGAGTTTACTCTGAGATCATGTCTTGAGCCGAGATCAAGAGTCAGATGCCTAGCTGAGTGAGCCATCCAGGTGCCTCACCTTCTTCTTCTTCTTCTTCTTCTTCTTCTTCTTCTTCTTCTTCTTCTTATCAGAGTAACAGGAAACTGAAATATAATGTCTAAAAAATGTGCAATGTACAAAATAAATAAAGGTAAATATATCTATGAAAATAAAAATATATTAAACTGTATTAATTTGAGCCCCACTTATCTGCATTCACTGATGTCAACTGATAGCAAGGCTTGTTTCCTCACAATTTGAGTGGCTCTACTAATTAGATCTTGTTAAATTCAGATATATTACTCTGTGTAAATACTGGTAATATTAAGTTAATACTGACCCTAAAATAAAGATTGCTGATGGGATAAGTTCCAGGGAGAGGCTGGGGCAGGGAAGGCCAGGATGATTTGTAGAGGGCTTTATGCACTTAGGTGACTAAGGAAGAATAAAGATTGAATTGTATAAAAATAAAAGGCTGGATATCAGGTAAATCATTTTAATTACTTAGTAAATATAGCATATTTGAATTTATCTACATTCTTAAGGGAAATGGTCAAATTTTTTAATGTTACTATTAATGCAGTAATTTTTTAGTATTTTTAATATTAATAGTAATTGTAATTTTTGTAGTAATACTATTAATGAAGTCCCAATACCCAGAGGCACTCATTGCTAATAGTTGTTATATTTTCTGTCAGTCTGTCTTTTCTTTTAAAAACATTCTTGAGTTATTTATGGGTAGCATTTTAATGCCCCAGACCTTTCCACAAGAATATTTTTCCTTCATATAATATAATAAACATTTTCCTATATAGTAGGAAGTTTACACATGATTATGATATACATTAGTCTGTGAACAAGCAATAATTGTTTAATATTTTTAAAATTTTTGGTGATTAAAATTTTTAAATGTTTTATTTATTTTGAGAGAGAGAGAGAGAGAGAGAGAGAGAGAGAGAGAGAGAGACAGCATGAGCAGGGGAGAGACAGAGAGAGGGAGAGAAACAGAATTCAAAGACAGGCTCCAGGCTCTGAGCTACCTGTCAACACAGAGCTCAGTGTCGGGCTCAGACCCATGAACCATGAGATTATGACCTCAGTTAAAGTCGGGCGCTTAACTGAGCCACCCAGGCGCCCCTTGGTCATTTTTTTTTTTAACATTTCAGTATAACATGTGACAATGAGTATCTTCATGCTTGAGTCCTTTTGTGTGCCTCGGATTTTTATTGCTTGTGACTGGATTATTGTATGAAGAGTTATGAATACTCTAATGAGTGTAAGAGTTACAGCAAATAATTTTCCCTCTACCAGGAGCCAGCTCCCCATAACCTTTATAGCACTGAATGGAGTATTTTGTAATATGTTATTTGCTAGTGAAAAAATGGTATCAATAATGTTCTGCATTTATTTAATTAAAAGTGATGTAGCACATTTTTCTTGTTTAAAAGTCATTTCTTTGTTTTTCAATGAGATTGTTGTTATTACTTGTTTATATATCCCCATTTTAAATATCAGAGTGCTGCATCTTAATACTAAGTCTTTAGCTCCTTAGGGCTGGCATCAACATTTGAAATCAGGTATTCAGTGTTGTAAAATACAAGTTCGTGCCCCTTTCCGCATATGCAATATGGATGTTATTGCTGGGCACTAGATGGAAGGCAGGAGTGAGGAGGATTGTATAGATCTGTGCTAGGAAACTGAGGCCAGTGAGACTGAGGGCCCTGAAATAAAAGGATTCAAACAGAGATCATCTGTCCTCCCTTGATGAGCAAATGTTGATGATCTAATGGTAATTTCTGTGGTCAGAAATCAGCTCAGTTTCCTGTAAAGACTCTTTCAGACTAAATCTAGGAGACGTCAAAACTGGAAGTCTCCAGAAATATTTACTGAATGCTTTCTGTGGGCCAGGCACTACTTTAGGGGTTAATGATACAATAGTAACCAAAGTAGACAAGAAATCATAGGAGTACATATTTTACTGGATGAGAGTCGACAATAAACACATTCATCAATTACTTCTATAATATGCCAGGTAGATGGAGAAAAATAAAAGAGAAAAAGGAATCGTGTTGCTGGAGAGAATGGAATAAAGTTCTAATAGAGTGTTTAGTATGGCCTCACTAAGAAAATGATATGTGAGCAGGAATCTGAAGGAAAAACAAATAAGCGGGCCCTGCTGTTATTTTAGAATGAACAGTTCCCATCAGAATAATTACTAAATGGAAAGATATAAAACAAGAGCATTGCTGGCAATTTAGAGGAAGAACGGCAGGGCACTTTGGTGCAAACAGCAGATGAAGTCTGAGTGGTAAGGAGGGCCAGAACTTGTATCATCACACAGGCCGTTGTGAGAACTTTGGGTGTCTCTCAGAGTGAAATGGAGAATCATCAGAGGATTTTGTGTAGAGGTGTCGACATTTTCTGACAGATATTTTAAAAGGATCACCTTGGCCCTAGGCTGAAAACAGTTGGAGAACAACTTAGGAGGGAGTTGGGAGACTATTTAGGAGGGAGATATTCCCGTAACCCAGGAGAGACATGACAGTGTGCCTGAGCCGAATGAAAGTAGTGACTCTGGTAGTAGGGATAAGGTGCTGGAGGTGGTGATAGATTGTTAGAGTCTGGGTATGTTTTGAGGGAAGAGCCAACAGGATTTCATGAATGTTTAGACATGGCTTATGAAGGTTGGAAGGTAATCAACATGACTGATCCTGAGGTTTTTGGCCTGAGCAACTCTAAGTATGGAGTTGCTATTTACTAAGATGAAGAATACCATGGAAGAAGCAGGGTTTTTTACAAATGTTTGTTTATTTTGAGAGAAAACAGAGGGGGGAGGGGCAGAGAGAGAGGGAGAATCCCAAGCATTCTTCAGTCTCAGAAAGAGTGACATGTCGTTCGATCTCATGACCATGAGATCACAACCTGAGCTGATAGCAAGAGTCAGATGCTTAACCAACTAAGCCACCCAGGTGCCCCAAGCTTTACAGGAAGAGTACTCATTTGATTTGGCTGAGATTTGTATTTCACAGTAAAATAAAGGCATCATATATCTAGTCTGGAATTCAAGAGAGATCCAAGTTGAGATTAAAAATATGGATGTGGTCAGTGGATATTTAATATTAATAAAATTTATGATCTTAACAGAAAGTGGTTGTAGGTAGGGATCTGAGGACTTTGACCTGAAGAGGTCTGGTTACGCCAGCATTAAACTTTTGAAACACAAAGAGGATTACTGCAGACTGATGGACTGATCAGTAAGATAACACACTAAGAGTGTGGTCCTGTACTCCAAGTCAAGAAAGGGGATGAGCATGAGCAAATGTTGTAAATTCTGCTGTCAGGCAAGTAATGAGGACAGATCAGTAACTGATGACTTAAAAACCTGGTGGTCATTGACGATCCTGCTGAGAGTTCACAAGGGTCAGAAATCTGCAAGACAAATATGGATTAAGTTTAAGGGTGATTAGGAAGAGAGTGATTGGAAGCAATAAATAAAGGCATTTCTTCCCAAGAACTTTGTTGGAAAGTGGAGCAGACAAATGAATTAGTTATTGGCAAGATATATGTGGTCAGGTGGTAGTTTTATTTGGATTTGTTTTTAAAGTGGGAGAAAGTTTAACATGCTTTAATATGCTGATGATAATTATACTGAAGAGAGGAAAAATTTGATGACATAAGGAGCCATGAGGATAAAAGCTTGCCTTTATGTAGGTGAGAGAGGGATGGGTTCTAGTGCACAATTGGAAGACCTTTCTTCAGATAGGAACATGAAGGGAGAGGAAGGAAACCAGAGTCTATAGTTATGGATTCAGGTAGGTGGTGCTTATGCAGATACAAAAGCTTGGAAACTGTTTTCTCCTTGTTTATATCTTGTAGCTATAAACTCATCTGTGAGTGGGGATGTGTGGTGTTGAAGGTTGAGAAAGAAAGGAGATATGGAATAGTTGGCCAGGAAAGTGGATTTTTCTTTCTTAACTCTGACTTTTAAAAAATCTATAGTACTAATGTATAATTTACATATGCTTACATATTAAGTCCTAGGTTGATGATTAATAAACATTAAGCTATCCCTTATAGTTCACTGTAGTTTAAGCTATCAGTAGTTCTTTAATTTCATGATCTTACCTGCTTGGTGAGTTGGTAACTAACTTTCTTTGCTTTTGTTCAACTTTCTGTTTTACTGGTTGCAAAAGATTGTAGCTTGTTAAGGAAGATGTTCATTTAGCATTTTCAAGTAAACAACAGTATTCATCCATACAGGCAAAACCAATGATAGACTAATGCTAGTTACAGGCATACTTTTTATTATTGTGCTTCACAAATATTGTGTGTTTTACAAATTGAAGGTTTGTGGCAACTCTGCGTCAAGTGTCTCTGTGTCTCAGTGTCATTTTTCCAGCAACATTTGCTCACTCTGTGTCTTTGTATTACATTTTGGTGATTCTCTCACTTTCAAACTTTCTCATAAGTATTTGTTGTGACCTGTGATTCATGATCTTTGATGTTACTATTATAATTGTTTTGGGACACTATGAACTGCACCCATATGAGACGATGAACTCACTTGATAAGTGTTCTGTGTGTTCTGACTGCTCCACTGTCTGACTGTTCCTCATCTTTCCCTCTCTTCTGGCCTCCTTGTTCCCTGACACAAAACAGTATTGCAATTAGGTCAATAACCTACAAAGGCCTCTAAATGTTCAAGTGAAAGGAAGAGTGCGTATCCCTCATTTTAGATCAAAAGCTGGAAATGATTAAGCTCAGGTGTGTCAAAAGCTGGGCTAGCCTGAAAGCCAAGGATCTGGCATCAAACCTTAGCCAAGTTGTGAAGGCAAAGGAGATGTTCTTGAAGGAAATGAGAAATGCAACTCCAATGAACACAAGAATAATGAGAAAGTGAAATAGACTTGTTGCTGATATGGAGAAATTTTAGTGGTCTGGATAGAAGACCAAACCAGCTATGGCATTCCCTTAAGCCAAAGCCAAATATGGAGCAAGGCTCTAACTCTGTTTAATTCTGTGAAGTCTGAGAGAGGTGAAGTAGATTCAGAAGAAAACTTTGAAGCAAGCATAAGTTGGATCATGAAGTTTAAGAGGCTGTCTCCATGATATCACAGTACAAGATGATGCAGCAAGTGCTAATGTAGAAGCTGCAGAAGATCTTTAAACAACAGATTTTCAGTGTAGACAAAACAACCTTCTATTGTAAGAAGACATCATCTATGACTTCTATAGTTAGAGAAGAGAAGTCAATGTCTGACTTCAAAGCTTCAAATGACAAACTTACTTTCTTGTTAGTGGCTAGTGCAACTGGTGACATTAAGTTGAAGCCAGTGTTTATTTACTGTTCTAAAAACTGTAGGGCCATTAAGAGTTAGGTTAAATCTACTCTAAATCTACTCTGTGCTGTATAAATAGAATAACAATACTTGAGTGACAGCACATATCCTTACAAACATGGTTTACTAAATATTTTAAGCCAAATGGTGAGAACTACTGCTCAGAAAAGAAAGATTGCTTTCAAAATATGACTGCACATCAACAATGCATCTGGTCCTCCAAGGGCTCTGATGGAGATGTACAATGAAATTAATGTTGTTTCCATGACTCTTAACATAACATCCATTCTGCAACTGTGGATCAAAGAGTGATTTTCTTTCAAGTCTTATTATTTAAGGTACATATTTTGTAAGGCTTTAGCTGCCACAGATAGTGATTCTTCTGACAGACCTGGGCAAAATAAATTAAAAACCTTTTGGAAAGGATTCAGCATTTTAGATGCCATTAAGAACACAAGTGATTCATGGGGAAAGGTTGAAATATCAATGTGAGCAGGAGTTTAGAAGAAGTTGATTCTAGCCTTCATGGATGACTTGAGGGGTTCCAGACTTCAGGGGAAGTGAAAAGTGCAGATGTGGAAATAGTAAGAGAACTAGAATTGGAAGCGGAGCCTGAAGATGTGACTGAATGGCTGCAATCTTGTGAACAGATTTGAACAGATGAGAAGTTGCTTTTCATAGATGAGCAAAGAAAATGGTTTCTTGAGATGGAATCTACCCCTGGTGAAGATGCTATGAGGCTTGTTGAAATGACAACAAAGGATTTAGAATATTGCCTAAACTTAATTGATAAAGCAGTGGCAGAGTTTAGAGAATTGACTCCAATTTGGAAAGAAGTTCTGTGGGTCAAATGCTCTGAATATGATTGCATGCTACAGAGACATGTTTGTGAAACAAAGAGTTAGTTGATGAGGCTAACTTAAGTGTTGTCTTATTTTAAGACATTGCTACAGCCACCACCCTCATCAGTCAGTGGCTATCAACTTTCAGGCAACACCCCTCACCACCAAAAAGACTATGAATTGCTGAAATTCATGACGATTAACATTTTCTTACCAATAAAGATTTTTGAAATTAAGAACATTGTTTTCTCAGTGCTATTGCATACTTAACGGACTACAGTATAGTATAAACCTAACTTTTATATGTACTGAGAAACCAAAAAATTCATGTGAATCTAACCCACAATATATGTGAGGTATGCCTGTATTCAATATAGTAGATCTGCACAAAGCATTCAGGTGCCTGTATTTTATCAGTTACTGTGCACTTGATTAGGCCAATATAATGTTTTCTGCGTGAATTTTTTCTGTTAATCAATAAAGAATTCGTTTCAAAGCAAATTTTATTGAAAGTCTGCTACTTATAGTCATACGTAGTATTTTGTGTTAGAGTCAGCTTTTCAGAGGCTCTGGGTATACTAATTCATAAAATGATGACTAGAAAATAAAAAACAAAATAGATAAGTAAAACACCTCTTAGAAAAGCTTAACTTGTATTATTAACTTTAGGCGGGGATAGCTAAAGGGTGGGTTTAGAATTTGATACAGTGTTTTTAACACTAGTGACTAGTGAGAGTGTATCATAAATTTCATGGAAACAGTGGCATTGTATGAGCCACAGTATCAGTGGTAATTTTTCCATGTACCTTTGTTTTAAAAATGAGTATGCCATAGTTGCAAAGTTATATTTTCACATATTACGTTGTTAGTAAGACATAATATTTATATCTATATTTTTTGGAAAACTAGCTTCAGTATATTCAGAAGGACATCAGTAATTTTTATAGAATTTAAATTGGGATACAATCTTTCTTTCATTCCTAGTCTCATAAAAAGATTGAGTTTGTGGGAACTGAAACATAGTCAAAAGGGGTGTTTGTGCCAAGAAAAACCTTCATAGGACCCCGCCTCTGCTGCTAGTTGTCATGCAAATGATGATCTGCATTTTAGCTGAGGAAATTAGCAAATTGATCTGGATTATTATCAAATATATATATAGTTACCATATACATATATATGTTTTCTCAGAAATATTGTTTTTATCCACATCAGATTATGAAACTGAGGCAGAAGAGACAAAGTAACCTTCCCAAGGGTACACAGCAAGCAGGTGGTGTCGCTTTTATCTGAACACAAGCAGCCTAGCTTTCTTTACCCCTAGATCATACTGGCTTTTCCATCCATATACATGGAAAGGTAATCTAGTATCACACTGGCTTATTGAGGGAGCATGTTGAATTCATGTTGTTAATTTCTTAGTTCCTAAAAGTGTTTACTTCTGATGAGATATTCTTTTTCTTTTCCATCTTTCATTTTTACATTTTTTTCCATATAAAATTTTAGCTAAGTGTGAAAAAGTCTTCCCTCATCATTTAGAAGTGATTAGGTTCCATTAGTTATAAGGGGAACATGAGAACATTCACGAAAATATTGAACCCAAATTCCTTCGCTAAAAGTCCACAATTTAAAAAAACTGAATATGCATGTATTTTATAAGAAGAATTTAGCCTAAAAGTGAAGAAAGCAACAAGTAACACTTTCTGTGAAATGAGTTGTAAGAGTCAGTTGATGTCTTTTACCGACTACTGACTTGCAGAGAAATCCTGGGAAATAAATTGCTTGTGTGTAATTTTTTTCAGTCTTATCATAAATCATTGCTAATGAGGAGCTTCTTCATGATGTAAAATAGTTTAAATTCAGCATACACTGTAGATTTTTCAACTCCTAATTAAACATACTGTTTATATACTATATAGCAACATCAATATCTGAAAGAAGATTCAAGGCCTTCCAAGAACAGGTGATATACATTTGAAAATAAATTGAACTGTTTTCCTACATTCTCTGGGAATTCTCTCTGACAAAGGAACAAGGAGAAAATAAAAATACTGTCTTTTTGGTTTTCTTTGAAAAATGAGTTGGTATAGTTAAAAGAGAACAGAGAAAAAGGGTAGTTATTATTTAATGGGTATGGATTTTCAGAATTCAAAGATGAAAATGTTCTAGAGACGTTTCACACCAGTGTGAATATATTCAATACTACTAACTGGGCACTTGAAAATAGTTAAGGTGGTAAATGTTATGTGTATCTTCACTACAATACAAAGTGTTTTAAACAGTCAGTGTGTGTCCTTTGATCCTTTTACAGGATTTTTGTGCATCACATACATGTATGTTACTTGTATATTTATCTTAACATCATATATCTGCAGCTATATCTGTCTATGTGTATTTAGAAATGGATTTAGAAAACACCTATTAATAATATAAACCTGTTTTTTCCCCGATGAGATCTTACTATTTATATTGTGCTGCAGCTGGCCTTTTGCATTTCACAATATAACACAGGTCTTTTTCTATGTCTTTTTTTAAATAGTTTGTAATACGGGTGATGCTGCTGATAATGTCACAGTTATTGACAGCACAGCATTTGTCAGTCACTGTTTGCCATACTTTTGATGGACCTTTTTATTGTAAAAAGTGCTACAGTGAACAACTGTACAAATTTTATTACAGATACATTCTTGGAATTGGAATTCTCAATCACAGATATGTATATTTACATTTTTCTATTTTTTTAATTAGTCCTGCAAATTAACCTTCATAAACCTTGAGAACATCCTTTCTGGTATTGCCTTGCCAACACTGGATAATATCAATTTAAATAATTTATCTAAAATATTAACAATATTTGCTAATGTAATTTTAATGCATCATATTATTGTTTTAATTTACCTTTATTTGATTACTAGTGAGATGATAATTCTTTCCTATGTTTATTAGTGGTTTGCACTTTTTCTGGATACCTCTTATTCATATCCCTAGGCAATTGCTCCCTTTTTATTGCAATTATTTATGTCTTTTTATTTTTTTAACTTTATTATTTTGAGAGGGGGCAGGCAGAGAGAGAGAAAGGGAGAGGGAGAATCCCAATTAGGCTCTGTGCTGTAAATGCAGAGCCCAACACAGGGTTTGATCCCACAAACGTAAGATCATGACCTGAGTCAAAATCAAGGGTCAGATGCTTAACCTACTGAGCCACCCAGGTGCCCCTGTCTCTTCTTACTGATTTACAAGCACCCTTTCAGTAACTTTGTTAAGGAAGAATCTCACTATAGAAATGGTTATATTTTTTTATATAATCAGATAAATTAATAGATCTCAGGCCACAGTGCTTTGTGACATGAATACTCTCTCGGTGGCCCTCTAGTATCCTCTTTGGTTGTAGAAGGGTTCATTTTCATTTTTCCTTTCTAGTAGAGCGTTTTCTCTATTCTTGGCTTTCTCTCTTTTATTTGTTTTTTCTTCTTTAAGTTTTTCCAGACTTGCCAAAATCATTTATTTTATTTGTTTTGCAAATTTTTGACTCTCTAACCCTTTTAAACTAACATTTACATTTTATTTAGTACTCTTTGAAGATAATTAGATTTTCATATCCTCTAATATTTCACTCTATGTTCTTGGTCCCAGAGTCACTTGTTTTCCCTAGTGTATTGTTGTTTCACTGTTTTGGGGTTGTGGTATCTTTTGAAAGGCTCAAAGTCATCTTATAGATTCCATAAGTCACTACCTTGTTAAGGCTGCATGTACCAGTGATGGTTTATATACTAGTAAATTAAATTAATGGTTTACAAACTGTGAACTAAATTATATAATCACTTGTAATATGTAAATTTATCTATATATAAGTATATGTGTATATATTTATGTATATATATTTGAAAAATGGCTTGGGTATGAAAATAGTCTATCTGAATTAAGACTCTGGTTTTGTGGACAGAAAAATAGGCTCAGGTACATATGATGCTCTGCATTGCTTCCCAGAGAGCAATGAACCATCCGTCCATGCATGGTGAGCAACAAAAACAATGAGATCACTCAAGGGCAAACATTTATATAACATTCATATTCATGGCAGAGTTTGTGGTAATGGACCAATTGATTAAGAACTCCTTGTTGTGGGAGATAAAATGTTTAAAAAGAAGGGTTATTGTATAATATTCAAGATTATCCTATCATAATCAAGATTATTGTCAAAAAGCCATGAAAGCTGAAACAGAGCACTTTAAACCTAGACTTTTGTTTTGTATCACTTTCTTAATCTGTACCCTGATGCGCTGATGCAGTAACACTGGAGTAGCACACTTCCTAAGAATTCTACATAAGGCTCAGGCAGGTCTAAGAGATTTTGGTCTTGGGGTCTAAAAACATAACTAAAGGAACCTTAAAGACTTCATTTTCCTGAACCATGTCAGCAGAATCGGGCTTTCCTGATAGAAGTCATTTTTATCAACAGGCACAGACCATAAGAAAAAGCTTCAAACTGATTGAGAACTAACAGAATTATTGCTAGAAAACACCTTCTCTCCCGCAGCACTGAGTGCTTGCTGTATTAAAAAAAATTAAAACAGGACATTTAAATACAATCATTAATGAAATGTAAATACAAAATAAAATAAAAGAATCATGCTTGAGAGTTCATTCATCCCCTTTATTTCCTTCCAAATACTCCATGCTTGAGAGTTCATTCATCCCCTTTATTTCCTTCCAAATACTCATTTTACTTTTTTTTTAAGTGACTGTCTGTCATTGGATTAAATTTAAGCTTTTAGGGAATAGAAATTTCTACATACTTTTCTTTACAAATAGCCTCTAGTGAATTCAAGTTCTTGACTTTATTCGGCTTTTCAATCCAGTGAGAAGTAACTTTATTTTAAATTAACGAGGAAGTCTACTTCCTCTTAAGGGGAAAAAAAAGAACTTGTAGTGGTCTTTAGTCAGATGTTTTACCTTTTAATCAATTATTCTTTTTATCCATTTGAACCTATAAGATCTTTTCTCAGGCAACAGAGGGAATCTTCTAGAATTGACTTAGAATGTGAATATACCATTGCCATATACTTCAGAATATTTCAGAACTGTACATAGAATCACTTCAATAAATTGCATTTGCAAATTTGATATTAATCATGGTATAGGGAAGAAGGTTGATGTGAAAGTGTGAAAATGGAAGAACTGTATGGGAGGTTATGAAACCTAGAAATATAATTATCTAGTTGAGTTTCTTGGCAACAGAATGCCTGCAGCCTTTCTATTACCATTTGTCAGAATTCGTCATTAGCAGCATTACTATTTCATGGGCAATATTGCATGTAAATGAGTCCCATGTTGTAATGTTGAATAGAAGTGGTTTCAAATAACTACATCATGATTTATGTCAGCGTGAATCTGTCCAGTGATGCTGGTTGTCAGGAAAAAAAGTGTTGTTACATTTCACAAGTAACCATGGATTAATCACTGTGGTTACCTATTCTAACATTTTTATAGCAGCAATTGTGAAATAGTTGCAAGATACACATACACAAAGGACTCTTGTACTTGGAGTCAAAAACTGTGACAACTGAATAATAAGTTGGAATGGTCAAACAAAGAGTAAAGCCTTCTAGTACCTGGTATATTAGGCAGCATATCTACACATCTGTAAGGATACTGGTAGACATATAGGACCCTACATATGACACAAGCTTCTGAAGCACAATCTGAATCAATAAAAATTTAGATTATTTATAATAATAGAGGAGTTAACTATTTTCATGCACTTGAATTCTTGGATAATTGGTGACCTATATACAGTATCTGTATGCAAACGAGGATATTCAATTAATGAGCATCTACCTTGTGTCCATACTGGATAATTGAAAACAAATTACATAAAAATTTCAGCCACTGTATTAGGACACTGGGTTTTTTAAAGTCAACAATTAATATTGGTGTCATAATCATCAGTCCTCATATTTTATGGGAAGAATAAAAAGTTTTGATCTAAAAGGTAGATCTTTAGAATATTTTATATGCAAGTTAGTGTTAAAGCAAGGGTCTCTCTTTAAGCATTGTGATCACTGAATTGCTATAAAAGCTTTTGTATGTTTCTGAACTACACAACACTGAGCACATGGTTTCAATCTATGTGACTAGGGGGTAGGATTGATTTGTGGAAGATGGCAAGTCAAAATGAGTCATATGCATTATTGACTTAACAAGAACAGGGTTTTTGTATTCCTGTTCTTTACAGCCCATGAATAAATGAATGCATAAATTTGAATACATTAGCCCTCTTTTTCCATATTATCAAATATAGTTTTTCTATGTATTTGCACTGAAGCAAAATATTAACAAGAAATTGGTCAATTAATTTTTTTATTTTATTTTTGCATGCAACTTTGTTGAAAACATTTTTTTTTCTTTCTGGCATTTAACAATAGCTTCTTTATTCTTTGAACCTTCCATTCATCTCTGCCTTATTTCTTTTTAATTTTTAAATATTTATTTTTAAGAGAGAGAGAAAAAATAAGAGAGAGAGAGCATGAGTGGGAGAGGAGCAGAGAGGGAGACAGTATCCAAAACAGGCTCCAGGCTGTCATTACAGAGTCCAGTGTGGGGCTCAGACTCATGAAGTGTGAGGTCATGACCTAAGCCCAAGTCAGACTCTTAACCGACTGCACCACCCAGGCTCCCCATCTATGTTTTATTTTTAATAATGTCTTTTGCTGTGTGTTTTAAAATTTTTTTATGTTTTTATGTTTATTTTTGAGAGACAGAGAGAGACAGCGTGAGCAGGGGAGGGTCATAGAGAGAGAGAGATACAGAATCCAAAGACAAAGACAAGCTCCAGGCTCTGAGCTAGCTGTCAGCACTGAGCCTGATGCGGGGCTCGAACCGTGAGATCATGACCTGAGCTGAAACGGGACACTTAACCAACTGAGCCACACAGGCACCCCTGCTGTGTGTTTTAAAACCTACTATTGACCACCAGATGGAGTAGGGGTAGAGGTGCTGGGCTGAGGAGAGGAGGTATGGGTTGGTGGAAGTTATGTATAATACAGGTCAGAAAAGCAGCACAGTTTTAAAGGATTTAACTGAAATGTTACAGATATCAGACATCAGCCTTTAATACTCACACTTAGCCACTTGTCTAAATTGCATATGTCTAACTGCAAGAAGTACGTCCTTCCTTTCTCCATGTATTTTTGGGAGTGTTTTCCCACTCCTCTGCCCTGGGTTGCTCAGACTGTTTGTTGTCCCACTTCTCTGAGAGTTGTTTCCTGTCCCTCAAATGCAGCTTGCCTCTCCTAGGATGGCTTTTCCTCCACCTGGACAAGCTGCTCCTCTAAGCCTGTCACTCAGAGCATAGCTAAATCCAAGATTGACTATCTTGCAGTACTTACTGAAAATGCCAGACACAGCCAAGAATGACCACAACTCAATTTTAGATGTAATTGCTCTCAGACTCCATAAGACAAAATGTGGTCCTTTGTTGAGCAAGGTTGCCTTGCTTTGCCTTCAACCATGTTTCATAGGCCAGTTTAACTCCTCTCAATAAGGCTGTCCTTAACCAGGTCACTCCGAAACAGTTTATGAGCACAGTTTATGAGCACGTATCCCCATGCTGTACCACTGCCCTTAATATGCAAAAGCTTGGCAGAGGAAAGCAAGTTTCCACCTCATCTCCCTTTGGCCCAGTCACAGCCCTGCCTTTATATTCAAATAAAATGAAATAAAATAAAACGGCAGACTTGTAAGTTCATGGAGACAGGAAGAAACCTATTTAAAAATATATCATTATGCAAAATGGTTGTCTCCTAGGTATTATAACACATTTACATAACCAAAAAGCTTATTAAATTTTCTCCCATGTCAGGGAAGCATTTTGCACTCAAATAATTCAAAATGCAACCTGTAGAGAAATATGAAAAGCTGATGTTTTAAAAAGGAAAACAGAAATATATCCTATCTTTATTCCTTCATCTGTAGCCATTGTCAAAATTGGAGTCCATTCACTGATAGAAAATCCTATTTCATATGTAGAGACATACCTCAATTACCTTAAGTATTAAGTAAAAATGATTATTTATAGAGCACAAACTTTGTGTGTGACACTACTGTAAATCCTCTGTCTACAATAACGTAAGTGCCCTGAGGATGTAATGTAGTAATATGAATGAGTGGGTACTAATGATATATTTCCTATAATTCTGTGTTCATTCAATTCAATTATCATTTGTTGACTATCCCACATCAGCTTGTGCCAGATACTATTGAAAATACAGACATTTATAACAAAGGTTCTAGCTTTTCAGAAACCTGTGGTTTAATTGGGTAAAAATTTGTGCATGAAAATTTGAAGTGATAAAGTAAGTTATATATAAATAAATTGGAAGGTAATGCATTATAAGTATTATAAAATTTGAAGTGATAGAGTAAGTTATATATGAGTAAATTGGAAGGTAGTGCATTATAAGTATTATAAGAAAAGAAATTAAAATTGGGATATGGAATCAGCTTACTAAGAGATTATAGGAATTGGCTTAGCCCCCCAAAAAAGTAATGGCTTTTCAGTTATGGCAGTATATTTCTGAAATAGAAAGGATGAATTAGCAAGTCTCAGAATTGTATAGACTAAATAAAGGAAATATGTGAAATGAGAAGATGGATCCAGCTGATGGACCTCCTGGGTGTCAAACTGAGCTTTTTCAGTTATGTTCAAGAGGCACCATTTAAGTTCTTCCTCCAGAGGGTTAGGCACGTACATTGCACATTTGATTGTTTTGCATTGATAAATCATATTTTAGTGAGTAAACCTGGTATAGACTTGTAAAATATTTTAATGATGGGAGAAATTGAAAGCAAATTAACTTCAAAGATTCAGGTAGGCCTTGGGCCATAAGAGAATGGAGTTTGCTTTGGAAATCTTTAAGGAGCTTTCTGATGGAAAGTGAAGGAATTTTATTCAGTTTTAACAGTTAGTGTTTGAAGTAGGACACAAGAAACAGAGATACATGTGGAAGATGTGAACAGGGTGAACCTAAATAGATGACAACACATCATCAACATTTTCATCCAAAACAGGAAGAGTTACAATGAAAAGGCACCGCCTTAGATGATAGGGTTGAGTGAGGTATAATACAGTATATATGATTTACAGGAGAGCAGAATTTGCACACAAAAATGTCAATGGCAATGTAAAGCTAGGATAGAAAGTAAAGAAAATCATTTTCCTAACCTGATACATTTTTAAAATGGTATGTTATTGACAAAAATAAAGTAGCCTGGTGCTGGTTGGAAGGGCTAGTGAATTCCTACAACAGCATGACAAATTTGGTTTGAGGTCTTGGAAGGGTACCAACTTGGAAATTTTTGCTAGAGTATTAGAAATGCAATTTTTAAAGAGCTCAAGGTCATTTTAAAGTAGGATTTAAAAATTCACTGTATGTAAGTGATGAATCACTAAATTCTGCTCCTGAAACCAATATTACATTATACGTTAACTAACTAGAATTTAAATTAAAACATGAAAAGAAAGAAGTTAAATCACCTTAACTAGAAGGAGTTTGGGCATCAGAGAGGCTATATTATTTGTCTGAGGTAACAGCTGAAAATGTGAAGTGAATATAAATCCAGGGGAAATGTAAGTTCTATAAAAGAACAGGTCCCTGAGGGGAAATCATAGTGTCATATTTTGGTTTGGGTCACTCATTTTGTTAGGAAGCAAGTTTAACTTTTTTCTGGAAGTTAAAGATTAAAACGAAGGATAAAAAATTTATAAAGTGCTTTCAAGAACAATGTGTATTTGATCCTCATGTTAATCCTGAGGTATGCAGGAAAGACAGTGTTATTCCCATGTTGGGTTCATGAAATTAGACTTATGTTGGACTGTGAATATTTTCCTTCTCTGCCAGCCCTCTGTTTAGAGGAGAAGGATCTGTAACACCAGTAAGTGAGAAGGGCAGGGAATATGGATAAAGGAGACCATCAAATGTAATGTAGAGCCAAGGCTTTCCTCTGTCCTTATTCACTCCCATCGTATGCTGCATTCATACTACTGTAGCTTTTGTCTGCGCTGGTGGACTCTGAAAGCAAGCACCGTGTTTTATTTGTATTCTTTCCTTCTCACTACTTAATATAACACCTGATATAAGATCAGTAAATTTTAATTGCAAAGTATTATTTCAAGGGAATGGAGGAATAAGAAGTGTATAAAACAGAAAATATGGTTCCTGAACTCAGATATCTCATAATCTAAATCTAGATGAGACTCTTCATTTAATATTAGAATACTTACATGTGGCATGTTACTTGTGAGAGGAGAATAAGGAAGTAGAGGGAAAGTTGAGAAGTTATAGATATGAACATGGATGCTCTCATTGAGATGCAGAACAAAAGATTGAGGACTGAGCCCTGAGCAGTATTCTTGACTGGAAGAGGTATGGGATCGTGGAAGGAGACATAGGGTGACATCATGAGTAAGAACAGCCAGCCAAAGAGGCAAAGTATTGAAGGTATGGGAGAAAAACTAGAAAAGTTGACTAAAACAGAAAGAGAACCCTGAGAGCATGGGATGTGTACATGTCTGCCTGTATGAGTTGGTGTGTGAGTGTGACTGTAGGTGTTTGTGGTTGAATAGATCTATAAACATGTTTGCATTTGACACAGATGAGTGGGAGAAGAAGCCAGTTTTAAGGCGCTAAGGAGAGAAGAACTGAGAGTCTTGGAATGGCTACATGAATGAGCATTAGGATCAAGTTCATGTTGATGGTAGAGGATGATCTTTCATCCAGGTTATTTGTAGATATGATTTTTTAAATACAGAAAGGAAGGAGACAGACAAATAAAAAATAAATCCTGCCATTGATGAGGATAGGGTAAAGGCCACCTCAGGAGGAGGAGACATTGGCCAAGTGTCTGGGAAGTTGGGGCCTGGCTAATAAGCAGGATGGGAGGGCTCCATTTTTTGACATTTTAAAGAAGGGCAAGAGAGAGGCTAGGATAAGGATACCATGAAGATTGTATCTACTGATTGAAGTCGAGAGCAGCTCTAGGAGTGAGCTAATGATAGATTTGATGATCTATCTGGATTTTTCTTGGAGAATTAGATGGTGGGGCTGCTTGCCAAGGATGAGGTTGGTGTAGACCTGAAAGAAAGTTCAGTTGAGAAGAGCTATGCTGAAAGCGTTGATCAATGAAAGACGAAAAAAAGATAATGGGAGTTTGAAGGGAGCAGAGATCAGTCCAGGGAGAATTGAACATTTAGTATTGGAAGGAAGGAGGGAAGAAAACACAATGGGTGAAAGATTCAAAATTTGTATGATAGAGGAGAGAAGAGCAGGAACTAAGTGCTTTGTTTGGTAGGCAGTGTAAAGGTTGCAGGCAGGAGAAATATTTTTCTGAAGAATTTTCTCAGGATGTTTGCCTTATAACATTGCACCAAAGGCTTTCTATTTTCTGTTAAACAATGTTTTCTTGCTTTGTGTCAGCCCTCAGATGGAGACATGCTCCATTTATTTAGCTTTCCACTAAAATAAAATTATTTTCCAACATAAGCACTTTAAAGAAAAATAATTCTCAGGTTGAGGAAAAACCCTTCTGCCTTTTTCCAAGTCCTTTTAGAAAGAGTTTTTAGAAAACATTGATATATGTGTTCTCTAAGTCTAGAGTTACGATTAATGGGTATGTTGGCATGTTTCCGCTTCCTTCACCTGCTGGCTAACTCAGCTCTGGGAAATCTCTTCAGGTCAAATTAAGGGTGGAGGACAGAGTACTAATGCCCCAGGAGATGGCCGTATATAACTTCCATTTAAATGCCACCAATGAAAAAATTGCCTTGGTATAATTTAAAACATTTGGTTAAGGAGAGAGTTACTTTATAATTAAATAACACTGCTTCCTTCCTATCTACCCCATGGGTATGAGAGTTAAGAACTAAAACAATTTAATAAGATAATATTTCAAGTGCATACAGTACTTCCCTTTCCATATGCGGAGCGCTTTAAATCCAGGGGGAATGGCGTGAGCAGAGCAATATAGAAAGCTAGGCTTGTGGAAGAAAGGGATTGTCTAAATAAATACACAAAGTAGCAAAAGCACAGTCTCCTGTTTTCAAAATCTGTTTGATATAATGGCCGTGGCTTATTTTCCTGTAGTGCAGGTGCTCACTTTACTGCAGGCCATATTCAATACAAAAAAAAAAAATCATGGAGAATATACACAGGCTTCCCACACTACGCAGAGACCAGATGGGAGCTTTGGGTTGTTTTGTTTATCATATGGCCTCTAATGTTGAGGACGTTGCCTCAAGGAGCAGAGGATGTTTAATTTCAAAACCCCTGGTATTCTAATAGTTGCAAATATACTGTTTCTGCACAGAACACATTTTTACATCCATGGAATGATTAAAATTGTTTGGGTAGAGTTTTTCCTCATAGTGTGATAATGGACATTTAATCATATAATATGTGCCTTCCGTTTGTGAAATATCATGTAGCATTCAGCCAAGTTCATGGGATTGTTACCAGCTTCATTTCTCATGTCTGTGGCTTGCCTTAATATCCCCAAATGGCTGTTGTATATCTTTTGGTTCTTCTCACACCTTTACACTCTCTTCTTCACACTCCCAGGTCCCTACTGTCTGGAAAGTTAGAAACCATTTGTGGAGGATTACTTCAGCTTCTTTCCAATTTGGCCATCTGTATAGTTTGTATAGTCACCCTTTGCTTTCTTTACTCTTTATCAAAGAAGTATGCAACCTCTTTCAGAGCATAATCTCTGTTGGCCAGGACCCTGTCCTGGTCTTAAGGTCCTGTTTCTCCACCTGCCCAGATGTGTGAGTATTATCTCTCCTGATTTTCCCATTGCTTTGTTTTGTTCACCTCTCTCAACTTTATATGAACTCTTTGTCCGCGTACTTTGAAAAAAAAGATTGATTTCGTTCTTGGACACTGCCTTTTACTAAGCAGAGGCTCTAAGTTTAGTGCCTGAATCTTGGCAGTTCCCTTATATCCACCTGATTGCTATAACTAATTCTTAGTCTAAGATTCATTCTCTATATGAGCATTTATTTGAAAATAAAATGCCTTTAGTTTCTAAATCTGTGGCTTTTGCCAACTTAATTATCAGGGCTTTAATCACTCACAGCTTCACTTCCCCAGTGCTGTGCCCCTTCATGTTCCTATATGCTTTTGAAATTTCCGTCTCACCTTACAGCTCTTTCTGCAAGTCCCAAAGATGCTGGAGACTTTCCTATTGTGATAGCAAAAAAGAAAAAACATAAAATAATCTTATTTTAATATTTTTCCTTCTTCAGAATAACACCCTGTCACTTCTTAACTCCCTAGAAACTCCTGGAGGCTTACCACCAATGTTTCAGTTCCAGAAGTCTCACTTTCATGGTTACTACTTAGGGACCATTGACATCACCAGTGACCTCTAAAATGACTGATTTTAGTACATATTTTTCATGTTTATACGCTTGTTACTTGATTCTACTTGAGGCTTTGACAGAAACTCCTCATTATATCCTCTGATGTTTGGAATGTGTGCCCTTTTTCCATCACTAATGGGAATCACCAAGGTGAAAGCCTAAATATATGGGCTGCTGACTCAAAGGGGCACATGCACCTCGATGTTTATAGCAGCATTATCAATAATAGCCAAATTATGGAGAGAGCCTAAAGGTCCATGAACTGATGAATGGATAAAGAAGATGTCATGTATATATACACAAAGGAATGTTAGTTAGTCCAAAACAATGAAGTCTTGCCATTTGCAATGATGTGGATTTAGCTAGAATGTATGCTAAGTGAAATAAGCGAGAGAAAGACAAATGCCATATGATTTCATTCATATGTAGAATTAAGAAACAAAACAGATAAGCATAAGGGAAGGAAAAAAGAGGGAGGCAAACCATAAAAGATTCTTAACAATAGAGAACAAATAGGGAGTTGCAGGCGGGAGGTGGGGGGAGAAGGGGCTAAATAATTTATGGGTATTAAGGAGGGCAGTTGTGATTAGTACTGGGTGTTATATGTAAGTGATGAATCACTAAATTGTACTCCTGAAACCAATGTTACACTATATGTTAGCTAACTAGAATTTAAATAAAAACTTAAACATAAATAAAATAAGTACAGGCTATAGTGCCTTACAGACCTATCTTCCCGTTCTGACCTCTAATACTCTATGACCTTATGAGAGTTATTTAATTCTTCCAAGGCTCATTTATTTATCTGTGGGAGATGAATCTGTCCTCACAGATTTGCTATCAACATTAGGTGTAAAGGAACCAAAAGAAAACAAAAAAAGATTAGTGAAAATATATTAAGCTTTAGCAAGTTCATGAACTCAATAAGCAGTACTGCTACTCTGGTTCCTGACATCACTAATTCCACTGTCACCATTGCTATCACCACCATCATTGCCATCACCATCACTGTATAACAATTATCATCACCATCATCAAGGTTTTCTTTTGTGGAGCTTTCACTCAACTATTCCTTTCTGGACACACTTGCTTCCATCCAGAAACACAAAAACTTTAAGTGTTGAAAATAGCTTCATTGTATCACTTTCTTTCTGTAGTAACCCATTTCCTTGTAATATGTCATTTCTGTCCTCTATGATTTGTCCTAACTTTTAAAATAGTATCCTATACATCTCATGTGTAAGCCCAGATGACATCACATGCTTTCAGTTTTTTGCACTTTAATTTGTGTTGTCCTATGAGTACAAAATGTTATTTACCTAGGCTTACTACTCATGCAGTCCAGCTGAATTATCTCCTTCTTAAAGCAGTTTTACAGCCCTCATTTAGGAATGAATAATTAAATATTCCTCCTGCCATGTTTATTCAGAACTTTTTACAGCTTTATAGCATATATGTTAGTCTGCTTTGTAGTATAATGAGTTATTTATATGTGTACTTGATCACCCTTCTCCCAGTCCTGAAAGCTGCTGGGGTAACTGCATCCCTCCATTCATTTTTAAATTATAGCCAGCTTTATCCAACTCAAATAGTATGATTTCTGAGACTGGGAGTTTTACATATACCTGCCTGCAAATATTTTATACACGTAATTTCAATGGTATTTAAATATAGGAAATGTCCAGAATATGAAATTCTGGGTCATGAACTCTTAGAAGAGAAACCCATTATACAATATCATAAAACAGGCAACCTACCTTGACAGTTTACGTACCCGCTGAGAAAATAATAGATTTTTAACTATAGAAAATCCAAATAATTTAAACATATGTTATTTAAGGGATTGTGGCCTGCTTATTGTTATATAGGGTACAAACTATTCACAGCCAATAAAAAGCCTTTATTTTTCTATACATTTGAGGCAAAATGAAAAGAAAATATAATTATCAAGAATCTAAAATATTCAAGTTAATTTGCTATTCATTTATGAGTAAATAAGATTTATACATTACTGTGAATTTTTTTGCTTTAGTTATTTTATTCAGTTCTTGAAAGATAATGCACATATCCATACCTAACAATCCTTATCTTTGCCTTACATGGCTTAATTTTATATAAAATGGTGCTCATGAAACCTTTTATCAAATTGGTTTTTTGTTCTCAATATGTTTCTAAAAAAGTATTTCCTTAATGTTTTATTCCTTAAACACAATACAACTTAAATATAGAATATTTTTTATATTAATGAAAATACTCTCAATATGCAAAAATTAACTTTCCTTTCCAAAAAAGTCAAAGAAATTAGGTCAATAGAGAGATGAAAAATAAAGACTATGGTTAAAGAAAATGAATATTAATAGCACAAATTATTTCATTATATTATCACATATAAAATTTAACCTAAGCAAATCACAAATTTTTATTCATTAATGAAAATAATGTCTTAATTGTTTGAAATTATTTCATTTTATTCAGTTTGGGTACTATCGTATACCTTTGGTTTCATTTTAGTCAAAGTGTTTTTATTGGAAAATTATATTTAATGATATAATTTGCTAGTTAGGGCATTATTTTTTATTAAATCTTGACTGAAAGCAAAAGATATATATTTTATTAGTGTAATAATAATTTTTAATCTTGATTAAAAGCAATTCAGTGCATTTGAGCATCATATGATGTATATGAATAGCACCTCATAAGAAAAGTCATTTATTGGTTGAAAATCAGCCAGTTCTTTATGTCATCAAAGTTGAAGGGAAAAACTTGGTATTTGAGTCCTCTCTGAGAATGGCAGTTACACACACATGCACACATATCTCAAGGAGATTTCTCCCCTAGGGGTGGTTGTCATATGCTTTAGTAATGGAGATTAAATTCCTAGTAGTTAGTTGGATAAGTCTTTTCCTAACAAAGAAGCTAAAATTTATTAAAAGCTAATTAGGAATGTATCGGAGGTTAATTTTCTATGTTAATAAGCCTAATTAAAATAAGTAATTCAGAAAGTATCAAAAGATTGTTTTGGCCAGAACTAAATATAATGGCACTACCAAGTATTGTTTCCTAAAAATAAAATAGAAGCTAGAAAAAGCAAGTCGAGGCAAAAACTCAAGTCCAGCTCATCTTGCTTTTTGTCAGAAGGAAAACAACAAACATAATGTCCATACAACTCTATTAAATAGTGGCTGCTGGCAAAGGATCTGTAAAGTAGCAGCTGTCCATGCAGGTGGACTGCATCCCTTTTAGAATTCTAGCTAGAAAAAATCATGCCATTTGCCAGGATAAATTTTCCCTCAGCAAAATGTAACTGGGTATGAATTCTAGCTAGATTCAATGTCCAATTACTGAGCCTACCACAGGACACTAGAATAGCAGCATGTCCAGTTCTCTGAATAAATTTGTCAGCTGCATCCAACATGCAGTTTAGATATATGGCACATATAGTAGGAACCAAGAGGAAATATTCAAATACTATAATTTTTCTTTTTGCCAAACTTACTATTTCTAAAATATATTAGCATCCTTTTGAATCTTGCCTTCTAGCTAAAGCTTGGGTTATTTCCATGCTGGAAAAATAGAGTTGATTTCATTGATACCCTTTCCTCCTGCCTCCTATGGCGGATATTCTCACACGTTTTTGGTGGTCCTACCAGACAAAGCAGCTGCTGCAGTACAGTTCTACACTCCCGGTTCAGCTCACGTACCCTGTCAGGGCAGTGTCTCTCCTCCTCCCCTTGAGAGACAGCAGGGAGAGGAGAAACCAGAGACAGGCAATGCTCTAAATATTCTCAGACAAGATGCTTTATTTACATATGTGTACACATTCCCTAAACCTTTTTGTGTGTTGGTTTCCCTCTTTTGACTCTGCAAAGGTTTGCAGTTAGTAACGTCTAGTGGGCAGTCTCTGACACACCCAGTTAGTCTCTCTGTGCTGGCTCCTTTGCATCTGAATTGGACCTGAGTATCTGCTGGTATTTCTTACTAAACATGTCTGCATAGCACAAGTTGTACTTTAGTATCATTTGCAGCTGAGTTCGGTACCTGTGTTGTCTTTGCTTGGTTTTCTTCTACAGTCTGCACTCTGCAGAAGCTCTTTATTGTCTGTCCTATCATATAGACTATAGTTGGTGCTATACTGGCCTATTTTCTCATTGCTCTTTTGTTTAGGTTCTGTTGTTGTTTAAGGGGAGTGAAAATTTGTTTTTCTTCAGATGAAGTTTTTTATTTATTTAAAAAAATTTTTTAATGATTTTTATTTATGTTTGAGAGACAGAGAGAGACAGCACAAGCAGGGGAGGGTAGAGAGAAAGGGAGCACAGAATCTGAAGCAGGTTCCAGGCTCTGAGCTGTCAGCACAGAGCCCGATGTGGGGCTGGAACCCACGAACCATGAGATCATGACCTGAGCCAAAGCCAGATGCTTAAGTGATTGAGCCACCCAGGCGCCCCCAGATGAAGTTTTTTAAATTTGAAAATGCTAATGTATTTTACTGCCAGATTTTTTATTCATCATTATACTTGCCTGTCTTCCAAAATAATTAAAAATGAAAATGCTCTTACGATGCCAATTAGATAATACTTGTGTCAAGTTTGCATTTATCAAGGAGGTACTGTACATGACCATTACATTGACTGATATTTTTATATAAGAATGACAGATTTTCATTGTTATTCATATAGTAACTTAAATCATAAAACCACTTTTGTTTTGTTTGATTTTATTTTGAGAGAGGTGCAAGCGAATGGGGGAGAGGCAGGGATAGAAGGAGAGAGAATCTTAAGCAGAGGTTCTGACACTGAGATAAATTTCATAATACACACATACATGCAGACACATGTGCTTATTTAAGTGTGAAATACCATTTTACCTGTTGTGTTTTAATCATTCAAAAGAGTATAAACTACTCTCATTTTATTCATTTGATGTCCTATTGGTAGACATTTATATTACTCATTGATTTGTCCCTCTGCAAATATGTTAGCATGAACATTTTCTTAACCTGTCTTTTAACACATGTTGAAGGATTTCTTGCTTGTAGTGAAATTACTGGGTAATATGGAATATACATTATAAGTATTAATTAGATGTTACTAGAAATGACATCAGATATTTATATATTATTTTTGATTTTAGTGGAAATGCATCTGAACATTGACCATTATTCTCACTTTAGATTTGTTTGTTTTGGAAGAGAAGATACTTCTTTTTTAGTTGAGGAAGTTATTCTTTTTTAAAAAATTAATATTTTTAGACACAAACAGGCATTGGCTTTATAAAATTTTTCACCCAATTATCCTCTCATATGATTCTTACAATCAGTATTTAACACTAATGCAAAATCTTTTTTACATAGATCTTCTAGTCCTATTGAATGAAGTTGTGGAGCAAATAAAAGATAGAATGGTTTAAATGTGTAATTGGCATGAAGGAGGGGCACTGTTTTGGGATGACCACTGGGTGTCATATGTAAGAAATGAATCACTGGGTTTTACATTTAAAGTTAAGACTACCCTGTATGTTAACAAATTTGAGTTTAAATAAATAAGAATTATTAATTAAATAATTATTTAAAAAAATTAAAAATAGAAGTGCCATTTGACCTAGTAATTCTACAACTGGGTATTACTCAAAGAAAACAAAAAGAATAGTTCAAAAAGATATATACATTTCTATGGTTTTTTTCGGTATTATTTACTGGAAGCAACTCAAGTGTCCATTGATAGATAAATAGATACAGATGTGGTATACGTTTACAATGGAATATTATTACTCAGCCATAAAAAAAAAGAATGAGTTTTGCCATTTGTGACCACAGGGATGACCTGGAGGATATAATGCTAAGTGAAATAAGTCAGACAAAGACAAGTTTCAATTTTATGTGAAACCTAAAGAACAAATGAGAAGACAAACAAAATGGAAGCAGACTCATAAGACAAAGAACAAACTGGTGGTTGAGGGGGATGGAGAGGGATAGGAGGTGGGGATGGGGCTAGGTGAAACAATGAAGGGGGTTAAGAGGTGCAGACTTCCATTACATAATTAATGTCATAGAATGAAAAGTACATGTTGCATGGTGACAGATGGTGACTGCAGTTAGCATGGTGTGCACTGTGCCATGTATAGCATTGTCAAATCACTATGTTGTACACCTGAAACTAATATAGTATCGTATGTCAGCTATACGTCAGTAATACAATTTTTTTGAAAAATCTGTTCTTTAAAACTGTGTTCCATTCTTTGCTTTAATAACATTATCCATGTATCACAAAATGTCCTTCCAAGAATTGCTGATGAGATTCTGATTAAAAGTGAATTCATTAATTCATTTAGGTCGGTTAACATCTAAATTATTTTAACATGCTACATTGCATCATTTATTCATGTCTTTTTTATGTCTCTCAGTAAAAATGTGTAATTTCATTTGCAAAATGTTTCACATTTTGGTAAGTTTTATTCCAGTATATTTTATAAAATTTTATTCCTCAATTTTTCACCAACATTTATATTCAATTACTACTGTTTAGTAGAAAGTTATTAAATTTAACATGGTGACCTTTTATTCATCAACTTTTGAACTCTCTATTCTAATAGTTTGTCTATAGATTCTCTGGGTTCACATCACGATTATAAATGTTTATTTTCTACCCATTCATACCCTTTCTTTACTTTTAAAACCTTTTTGCCCTGGGGTGACTGGATGGCTCAGTCAGTTAAGTGTCTGACTTCTGTTGAATTCCAGCCCCAGGCAGAGCCTAGAACCTGCCTCAGATTCTGTGTCTCCATCTCTCTCTGCCCCTCCCCCACTTGCCCTGCCCCCATTCTGTCTCTCTCTGTCTCTCAAAAATAAACAAACATTAAAAAATTTAAAAAAACAACAAAACAAAAACTTTTCTCACCTAAGAGGGCATCTAGCATAATGTTAAAAAGTAGTTATTCATGCATTGATTCTCATGGAATGCTTATAAAGTTATACCATTAGAAGATGATATTTATTTTAGATTTGTCTGCTTTGAGAAGATGGAAAACTATTTTTAATAGATTAAAGAAGTTATTTTCTACTGTGATATTTAAAATTTTTTTTTCTGTTTTTTATTTATTTTTGAGAGACTGAGACACAGCAGGAGCAGGGGAGGGTCAGAGAGAGAGGGAGGAGACACAGAATCCAAAACAGGCTCCAGGCTCTGAGCTGTCAGTACAGAGCCTGACGCGGGGCTCGAACCCACTAACCGTGAGATCATGACCTGAGCCGAAGCTGGACGCTTAACCAATTGAGCCACCCAGGTGCTCCCTACTCTGATTTTTTTATCATTGTTTTAATCATGAGTAGACATTGAAGTCTATCAAATATGTTTTTGGCATCTACTGACATTGATCATATTTTCTGTCCTTTATGTGATGAAATTACATTCATAAGTGTTCTAAATATGGACTCATTGAAAAAACCCTTCTTGTCTGTGATATATAAATATTTTAAATATACAACTGGAGCAAAAGGTTGGGTTAATTATGCTTCATACTTCATAGTGTGCTATCATTATTGATCCCTGCAAGGTTCTTGTCTTATTTAATTCATTTTTATTTATAAGTTTGACAAGCTTATAATATTTACATGGTATGCTTTGTATAGTCCTAAGATCAAGGTTATACATGTTTCATAAAATTGGATACCTTTGGATTTTTTTCTATACTATTTGTATATAAGGATTATCTGTTGACATTTTGAAAAAATATCCCTGTCAATCCTTCTGGACCAGGTACGTGTTTATATTCCTTGGTCAATTCTGATAACTTGTGTATTTTTTATATGCTTACAAATTTCTTGAAAAGTATTTTATCTTTCAGGTTTTCAAATTTAGTGACATATTTTAATTACAACTTCTATATTTTATTTTATTTCATTTATCTTATTTTATTTTTTAAGTTTTTTATTTTGAGAGTGAAAGAGTGAGAACGCAGGCAGGGGAGGGGCAGAGAGGGAGAGAGAGAATACCAAGCAATGCTGACAGTGTTGAGCCCCACGTGGGGCTCAAACTCATGAACTGTGAGATCATGACCTCAGCTGAAACTAAGAGTCAGACACTTATCCACCTGAGCCACCCAACCGCCCACAACTTCTGTATTTTATAATCACAAATTTATAAGTCATTATCTCTATTTTACATTTTCATGTTATGTGAGTTTTTATTTTGTTTTTGTTCAGTCTTGCCAGATATTTTGGAGGTTCTTTTTCAAATAACAGGAAATTATTTTTATTGACCATATCGTGGTTTTTGTTGTTAGTTTCTATTTCATCTGTTTCCTTTTTTTCTCTTCATTGTTTCCCCTACATTTCCTGTGTTTTTATGCTTTTCATTTTAAGCTTATTCCATTGAATGCTCAGATTATTTATTTTCAATTTTTCATGTTTTCTATTGTTATTTTTTTGCTGAACATTTTTTTGGAGATACTGTACTAGCTGTGTCCTACATAGTATGAACTTTTGAAAGGACCATCCACATACTGACCATAATTTTACAGAGACTATGCCATTTTATACATATAACAGCTCCACATATGAAAGCACATGGCTTTTGGTACCACATCATTTCTAGATCTGGAATTGTAAATTTTATAAGAAATTTGCAGTGTAATGAACAAAAATAATATGTTATTATTACATTAATATGACTGCGAAGTTTTCTTAGGTAAGGCTATTTTGAACATAATTTTATATTTACTTGATTAATGTTTTCTTGATTGTTTTAAAAAGCTGTTTCTCTTGCAGACTATTGTTAACAAGTACATGAAGTGATCCCAACCAGTAGTCATTACATTTTTTAACATTTCATTTCCCATTCCTCTATAAGTACTTCATAAGTCAATAGTCCTACTTGAACGATCTTTTTTAAAATTTTTAATTCTTTTTTTTTAATTTTGGAGAGAAGAGGGAGAGAGGGAATGTGTGCTGTGCACAAGATGGGGAGGTGCGGAAGGATAATAAGAATTTTATATATAAAGTATATATTATATATGTATAATATATATAAATGTTTATTTTGAAAGAGAAAGAGAGAGTGAGAGCAGGGGAGGGACAGAGAGAGAGAAAGAAAATCATAAGCAGGCTCTACATCTAGCACAGATCCTGGACTCGGAGCCCATCTCACCACTGTGAGATCATGACCTGAGCTGAAATCAAGACTCAGATGTACAACCAAATGAGCCACCCAGGGGCCCCTTGAACAATCCTCAAAAGAGATATATCTTTACAGAGAAAAATGCTACAGCTTATTCATGACACAAATATGTCCTATTTGTTAATGATAAATACACAATTCAAACTACTGAATGTAGAATCAACGCAATGACATCTGATTAATGGAACAATAACCCATTTGTAATGTACTGGTTTATAACACATGGTTTCCAAGATAAACTGTATCAAGACACTCATCTTCAGGTTTCCCATATATATTTTGATTATACATGGTCATATTTCCTAATGGCAGGTGAAGTACATGCTCTCTGTATTATCTATTTCTCTGTAACTTAAAACTATCTTCAAAATAGAAACTGTTTTAAAGACTTACTACTTTTAGCTCCTTAGTTCTATGTTTCTAGAGGCATCAGTTATTTGTTTTAGTTTCTACACATCATTGATGTAGAAATAATCAGAGTATGTCAGCCCATTTTCTCACATTTTATGAATTAGACTAAATAACGTTACAATACTGACTTAGTTGCAGTTAAATGAGGAAGTTGCCATGAAAGAGATTTCAGGGGCAAAGTTGTACACCATTGCTCCTTTTAAAAACAATGGTGTAGGGGCGCCTGGGTGACTCAGTTGGTTAAGCATCCGGCTTTGGCTCAGGTCATGATCTCACAGTCTGTGGGTTCAAGCCCTGCATTGGGCTCTGTGCTGACAGCTCAGAGCCTGGAGTCTGCTTCAGATTCTATGTCTCCCCCTCTCTCTGCCCCTACCCGGCTCGCTCTCCGTCTTTGACACTCAAAATAAAATAAAGACATAAAAAATTTTTTTAAATAATGTTGTAGTATAACTTTTTGCTGAAAAACAAGTGGGGATTTTTTAATTAAAATTTTTAAACTTATATATTTATACTGTTAACATTTATTATATAAATAAATGGCTGTTTTGTTTTATATGTCAATATATTATAGATGTTGACAATAAAGAAAAAGAAATAAAATTGGAAAATATTAGTAAATACAGCAGTTCCATCTTGAAGCATATAACATTAAACAAAAAAAAGGTATTAAAATGTCTTGCTTGTTATATTGTAGGATTTCTATCACACTAAATTGTTTTTCTAGGGATAATAATTGAATTTATTCTAGAATTTTTCAAATTAGTTTTACTTTATGGAAATATCTTTTATGTTGAAGAAGGTAAAGTAAAAAGATGTGTTTTCAGTGCCAACATTTAAAAAGCTTCATCTAATTAAACTAAAAATGAATATATAAAACACACATGCCAGTTTTTGTCTCCATTCTAATTGAAAGCATTTGTATGTAAAGTAAAATAACATAATACATGTCAAATAAGCTTACAAAAGATATTTCAGCCTATATCAAGAACTTTAGAATAAATGTTCATAATTCATTTCTATTATTTTGATAAGAATGTTAATCTAATATAATGTTTTTGAGAATATTAAATATTCAAAATCAAGTTTCTTTACATTTATTTTGCTGTGTTTAAGAAATGAAGCTCTGATACAAATTTTGAAATTGTATTTATTAAAATGTTTTAAGAGAAGCATAGCTATCAATCAGGTAAGAACTTATTACTTTTAAACTTTTCCTCCTCATACTCGGGAGAGATGAAACTGAGAACTCACCATTGAAAGAGTCCTAAATTTTTAATAATTTCCTATTGAAATTAACTGAAGCTCGGTCATTAAAAACATGGCATGGCATCTCTTCATGCTTTCAATATTTTTAATTACTCTGGCTGTTGTTCATTTTCAACTGACAATCACTGTCTTTATCATCTAATAGAATGAGAAAAAGAAATCTGCATACTTTGTTTTCTGCTGTTTTATACACAAACCTCAGTAATTGGATTCCGAGACTCCATGCTCATTTTTATCCCAGGGCTCTTATTGATTATTTGGCCAGGAAAACAGGCACTCTGGACGGAATATATTAAGGGAGCAACAACACTGTCTGATAAGTGTTTGCCAGAATCACTGATGTCATAATTTTGGTAATGAACATCACTGCCTTGAATTATAAAGTCGAGAATATGTAGACCCTTTTCTCATCTATCCCTTTATGTATTATCTCTTGCCTTTTTGCCTCCTTTTAACATCTGCAGTGTATTGTGTTCCTAAAAAAAGGAAAAAATAACCAGAATGACCTAAAATTTTTTGATAAAATAGTTGGTAGACTTTGATATATTTTTACTTGATCCATAACTGCTAACATCATAACTGCAAGCAATCTAGATGAGGTAGTTAATTTTCTGCCCATATGGGAACTTGTTACCAAACTTGGCTGGTGGTTATTTGCAAGGAGGATTTATGCTCTGTTCTTCCCGTCATGAAGACATACCTTCACTGTGTTTCTAAAAGAACACATAAAGGTTTGACCTCAATTTTGAGAATGCAATGTAACATTTTATTATAATTAGATGAGTGTTTATCAAACAGTATCAACCTGTTAACTATAAATAAGAGGAAACTGAAGTTCCAGGAAGTTGAGGTTAGAGGTAGGGCTAGTGATGGAACCCATATGTGTGATCCCTGAGAATGGACATGGGTAGTGGCTTCATGGTGAGAGCTGAGTTCTTCCTGGTCAGACACACCTGCCTTCAAATCCTTGATTCATTGGGGATTTCATTGTGACATTGGGGAATTCATTCCTTTGTCAAATATTTGTGTAAGAGTTCCTTATTAGGCACTAAAAAGTTAGTTCCTCCTTCTGAGCTCCTTATTAGCATTCATCTAAATTTAGAGAAGGGTTATGTGCAGTGTTACTAGCCCAGCATGGATGGTCAGTAAATGCAGTTTCTTTCTCCTGGACCACAAACACTAAGCGTGTGTAACTTAAAAATGTAAATTTTAGATTCCTAAGTTAAGGATGTGAAAGGTTCTTTTACATTGATCAAGTCAGGAGTACATCCATTAGTGGATCATACTGAATTATCTTCATGTTTCATTTATATTTTTATTATGTAAACTTTTACTTTGAAATGTTTTGGGTTTCATATGCCAGATTTTGGTGGCTTCAAAAACAAAGTAATGGAGCACAGAACTTTTTTTTTCTTAAAAGGAGTTGAAAAATGAGCAGTAATAAAAATAAAATAACCAATATATGCACATAATTTTTAAAAATTTTTAATGTTCATTTATTTTTAAGAGAGAAAGATGAGAGTGTGAGTAGGGGAGGAGCCGAGAGAGGGGGAGACACAGATTCTGAAGCAGGCTGTACACTCTGAGCTGTTGGCACAGAGCCTGACATGGGGCTCAAAATCACAGACTGTGAGATCATGACCTGAGCCGAAGTCAGATGCTCAACTGCCTGAGCCACCCAGGTGCCCCTATAGTTTGATTTGATTCACTATTTTCTGAACATCTCTAATGTGTCAGAGACCATGCTGCATTCTAAAGGGGATATAAAAAATATGTGTGACTTCTTTATTTTGGTCCTTAATCTGAGTCTAGGTTCTGAGAATACAACAGTAAATAAAACAAAGTCCTTGTGCCCAGTAAGCTTACATTCTAACAAGGAAAGACAGACAATAAACAAGCACATTAATAATATCATGGAGTTTCAATTGCCCTAAAGAAAAATATAGCAGCATAAAGAGATTGAGAATGACATGTCCTGGGTTTGCTAGGCTAGAAAAGATGGATAAGGAAGGAGTTCTCTGATCACCTTGACCTCCAATTGTGAAGGGGTGCAAGAGATTGTAGCACAGAAAAACATAAGTAGAATTTGAGGGAGAAGAGGTTATTTTCCAGACACAGTTGATCAGACTGTATGCGGTTTCGAGTGCTTGATAGAGGAGTGTGGCCTTCAAAGAGAGTGGGAAGCCCTTACCAGCTCTGTTTATTGCTTGTTTCTATTTATAAGCAGAGGACTACTGTGAGGAGAGTTGTAATTAGGGATGTGTTTTGCTCCACGGGTACTTTGTGGGAGGAATTGGAACAGCCAAGAACCCAACTCAGGTAAACCGGTTAAGAAGCAATAGCAACTCCTTAGGCAAGTGAGGTTGTAATGGAGAAGATTGATGTGAATCATTGCAGAAGCAAAACTGAAAATGCTCACAACCTAATGTGTGTTCAAGAGGGGGTAGGTGGTAGGAATAAAGGCTAGGAGAACTGGAGATGCTTTTCATATTTTGAACCGGGGTGAGTGAAGGCATGGTGAAACTGGTAAGGGAGCTACAGATGATGGATAGAGGAGCATGTTTTGGGAGTTGGGACAGGTAATTTTAGATTTGAGGTTTTGAGGTAATGATAGAGCTCTTTATTTGAGATATCTAGGAATCCCATGCAACTATGGGCCAAATTTTGGAAGAAATTGTGAAATTCAAAGTGCAGATTTTGGAATGAAGATATTCAGCATAAAAAAAAGCCTATCTGGAACATACGATTTTTTTAAATGCCAGTAATTAATTTTCATACTAATCAGTTCTGAGAGATATTTACATCTCTTTCTTACATTAATGGGAAAAGACACTTAAACAATAAAAATAAAAGTGCAGCTGAATAGTGTTGGTAAAAATAGCTATGTACAATTTAGGAATTATAAATACTATATAAGTAGTTGTTTATATGATGTTAAAAGAACATCCCATACATGCATACATTGTCTCAATTTTTTTGTCAACAGCCTGTAGATTCAATGTTACTATTATTCTCACTTAACAGAGAAGGGAGTTGAGATTTAAAGACACCAAGTAAATTTCTTAAAGTTACCCAGTTTGTATGTGGCAGAATCAAGACTCAAGTCTGGCTCCTCTTACTACTGTTTAGCACCACCTCCACCACCACCAATGGTGACAACAAAATGCAGATTCTATCTTGTACCTGTGCTATGCTCACAGAATTGATATTGTTCTAAACACTCCCAACTCGGAATCCAGACACACCAGTGAAACAGATACCACCTCTTTGTACTGCTGTGCAGTTCATGAACTTTGACAAGACCCATTTGTTATTAGTGCACATTGAGGTCATTTGTGTTCACTAATGCATCCTTTCATTCAACAAACATTTACCTCAGCTGTGTGTTGGTCACGGGACTAATTCTAGAGATTAAAAAATGAGGGAAAGTGAATTCTTTCCTCATTTGCTCGGTGTTCAGTCAGAAGTACAGACAAGTAAACAAGCAGGCAGCTATGAATAGTTTGTGTTATGGGAAGTCTGTGGCACTAGGAGAACTCAGGAAGACATGTAGGTTCAGGGAAGACTAAAGCAATGTCTAAACTAAAGCTCACAGAACTGTGAATTGGTTTCACTGAAGAGGCAGCAAAGCATGAAGATGTAGATGTGAGGTAGAGGAGAAAAGAAAGGCTGATGGAAAGGTCTAAAGAGAGCTATAATGTTCTGGGACATAAATGGTAAAGTGAGTAGTTCACATGTCATCTCCAAGAGGTATGGTAGGGAAGATGATGGAAGGCCTTGATACCTAAACAACACATAAAACCATGCAATGAGTTATCTTTAAAGAAGACAGAGTGATACATTTTAGGTTTCAATCATTTTTTTAAGTTTATAAAGCTTATTATCGCTACATTTTACTTTTTATGGACCTTGTGTGAGCTAAGGATTTCCTGAATAAGAAAGGTAGTCCTATGTTTCTTTATCTGATAATCTGTTAAGTCACAGGTTCCAATAAAGGAGCAGAAGTAGTGTACAGAGTAGGATAAGAGTTGGATTCAGTAATTCTGATAAATGATTTCTGTGCACTTTGGAGCCTTTTTAGGTAGAATAATGCTGGATTGCCACTTTGCCTCCTTTTCTTTTTGGGGATACAACATCTCTGAACTTTTAAGTGAATTTGGATTGCCTCCAGGAATATATGAATTTAACTATAGCAACCCCTGAATTAAAGTATATTGATCCCCCTCCCATTTTTTATAGTTAAACACATTTCCAGGTATTTTAATTACAGGAGAAAGATTATGGGCACTGGGCATGCAGTGACATGTAAACTTCTTATGTTTATTACTAGTTTTTACTGACATTTCTGTTCAGGAAAAGGTAGTGGTTCAGTAATATTTGTTTCTGAGAAACATTTCTCAAAATTGGAAATACAATAGGAGGCCTAGAAATTCATACCCGTTGGCCACCAAAATATATTATTTTGAAACAAGTAAGCATTACAATGGTAACATTTTATCAACAAGTCTATTTATCACAGCAGCAAACATTTCTTGCAAAAACTGGTTCAGGATTTAACAAATATATTCCAGACAGTAAGCTCTATAAATATGTCCTCATTCTGTAAGGTTTTAAGAGGAGGAGTTCTGGAAGAGAATAAAGCAAGGGGCATTTCAGTTGTTTAAGAGAGTAACTGAGCAAAAAACATGGAGTTCTAGGAATGGGGAGAGGCTCATGATTATTGCCTTGCCTCTAATGTAAGAATAAGAGGGACGCCTGGGTGGCTCAGTCAGTTAAGTGACTGACTTCGACTCATGTCATGATCTCACAATTTGGGGATTTGAGCCCCGCATCAAGCTCTGTGCTGACAGCTTAGAGCTTGGAGCCTGCTTTGGATTCTGTCTCTCTCTCTCTCTCTCTCTGCCCCCCCTCACTCTGCCTCTCTCTCTCAAAAATAAATGAACATTTAAGAAAAGGAATAAAGTAGGAAAAAGAAACTTTCTTTGTGAGGATTAATTAAGTCACATAAACCCCTACTTACATATCTTTCATAGCCAGTTGCTGTGGGTGGGGTTGGGAGACCTGTTAATTTCCTTTCTTGAACCCACTCCAGCACCAGCCTGTACTGGTCAGTGGCTCCAGAATGGGGTGGGGCTGGGGAGGATCAGCAGGAGTCAAAATGAGTAAAGGACCCGGCAGGGGAAGTCGGTGCTGTCTTGCATTTCTTTGACTTGAGAGAACACTATCTGCTGGCCCAGGAGCATGGAATGTGGCTGCCTCTGTTCATCAGGTGCCATTTATAGGCCCCAGGCCTCTGCAGGTCACTGAGATGGCTGTGGGGAGTGAAGGCCAGACAGTGTTCTTTTAGGGAGAAGACAGTAGGATTAAAATAGGAACTTCAACTCCTTTGTGCAGATAACTACCAGACAGCATCTAGCCAGGAAAAATTGATGCCATTAACAGTGGCCCCTGAGTCTTATATTTACCCTTGGTGTCCAAGGTTTAATGAATTAATATTTATTAAATGCTCAGAACAATGGCTGTCATGGAGGAAGAACTATGTTTCAAATAAAGTAAAAATAAGGAATACAAGATTCTTCAAGATTTTAACAATACATAAACACAGCAATACTCCATTTTGTGACTCACATCTCACCTTATGTGCCCTAGCCACAACCTTCTCTACTTCAGCCACCACCAGTTAGGACCTACCTAACCATGAGAACCTTCCTCTCTTCTGTCCCACAGGTCATTTTGAATCCAGGCCACCTAGCTGACAAAAGAGTTTTTCGTTTACTTTTCATTTGTTTCTTCAAAAGAAATGTGTGGCTGTTTTATTATTTTAAAAAAAGTTTATCCGTACAGTATTTATTAAATAATATATTGTTATTCTGTTATTTTGAATGGTATTGTAAGTAAAAATTTGGAGGACAATGTTGAATAGTGCTGTGTTACTCCAGCATGCTTTAATGTGGCCAAGTATTTTTCTTACATGCATTAGTGTATAGAGAGTGCATATTCAGTGATGATCCGGAGACTGAAACAAACACAGACTCATTGTTCTTGTGATAGCTTCTGTTTATCCCACTCCCCCATTTATTGGCCATTTCACTGCTTAATAATACTTCAGTTTTGGTTGGACGCAAAAAATAAGGGGGTATGGGACTGAGACTTGACATTTTATTCCTGGTCAGAAACCCTATTAAGAGCCTTAGTGCCAGAAGTCATGCAAAGAAAAAAATTGCTTGCATAATTAAGTCAGTCATGCTCTTCTTAACCCTCAGCGATAGACAACTGAAGAAGGATTACATATAATGATCTTTAAAAGTAGGGTATAGTTTCACCTGCCTAGACTATCTGAAAAATAGACCAGGAACTTGAAGACTGGACATGGATGGAGTGGTTGACCTCTCTGGCTTCCTTTCAAGTCCCTTGATTCCATTATTTGAATGCATAATTTCACATGAATTTATTCAGAAATATGTGCACACAGACTACTTTCTGCTAAATGCAGACTCCCACTCTTAAACATTGGAGAGAGAAGCCTGCTAACTGACATTTGCAATTTCAGGATGGCACCGTGTGGGAGAGAGAACTGCCAATCATTTCTGCCAACATCATTCTCAAGGGGAGTCTAAACGAAGCTAGCATGGTCCAATTAAAAGAAGCAATTATGAATAATGGAAAGTAAACAAATCTAAGAAAAATGATAGTGCTGATTATAGTGGGTACTCACAATGAAAGGCTTTGTTACTAAAGCTATTAATCTACTTTGATTTTCTTACAAATTTTCATATGAAATAATAAAAAATATTAATCTTCATTTAATAACTAAAATTCACAGTAATGGAAAAATTAAAAACCTCTTTACAGAGCTTTAATTAGGTCAAATTTTTACTTGGCATTTGGGTTAGGATAAATATATTAAGTATTACATTGTGACCCATATAGCTGCTTGGTTATAGAAAATATTGCAAAACAGCCTAGCAGACCTGCATATTTTTTCTAAGGTTAAATATAATATGTGAAATCTGCTTTTATACTGTAATACAATTCAACTATAATAACCAGTAGACTTTGATAAGCTGCATATTTATGCCTTCCCCTATGTGCAGGGGAAATTGAACCTTGCATTCGTAATGGCTTGTAGGTGTGAGTTCTTATCTCTGAAAGCATAGTGGTATTTTTACCATTGGCAACAAACTTTGTGTTAAATTAATTGACCTTCGTTCACTTGCACAGTGATGCAATTAACAAATAGCTGCAGACATCAATATTTGATTGTATTTCCAAAATAGAAAAAAATATCCCTGCCCCCAAGTTCTGGCAGGAACGTAAAAATAATTTTTTCCAAATTATTTTCCTTCTCTGAATATCTCTGTTGTTGAGTCATGCAAGATAAATTTATCTTAGACAGCCAAAGTACAAACTTATATTAACCTACCAGTGATAACCAGAATGATCAGTGATAAAAGGCATAGGAGCAAGGAGAAAATGTCTTTGGACACATGGAAATTGGTGGCAAGTTGCTGAAAAAGAAAGTCAAGACTTTTTAACACTGGAAAATTGCTAATGGAACCCAAGGGAATAAGGAGAAGAATAGGGAATAGAGGTCAATTAATTGATCTCGTTGGGAGCTAAGAAAATTACTAAAGGTAAGAATGATAGGCTAACATATATCTATGGAAACTATTTTGAACCATTCTCTTAAAGGTATTTACAGCTGGCTCCCAATGTAAAGGAGGTGATGATCCAGAATCCTCATGCAGAAATGTATACAGTCTGCTTCAAAAATTCTAAATTGAAAGCTGAAGCTAAATTTTGATTTAGCTGATGTCAGGAGCATGCTGAAAAATGCTATCTTGATAAGCAAGGTGGAGCAAAATCATCTTGATCTAGTAAGCTAGCACATCCTTAAAGCAATGAAGCAACAAAGCCTGTTGATGCCAGTTTCAGAAGTTACAAGATGACAAGTGTGTCTACCCATTCTTGTCTCTGGAACTGGCCATTTAGCCCGTATGACCATCACATCAGGCATTCTGAAGTAGATGCTATTTCATTAGTATCACTTACTGCCAGAAAATGACATAGTCTTGGAGCAGAGCCAAGCTACTGACATGAGAGTTGTGTTGGTGGTTCTGGGCTAGATTTCCCCCCGGGGTGAGAGCTACCTAGTCTGATATTTGGTGAGAGATGCTATGAAAGACAGATGGAAAAGCGTCATACTCCACATGTTATTGGGCAAAACTAGGTCTTTTTAAATCCCTTTATTACTACAGAAAGACCATTCTTTATAGCTTGTTCACGCATGTGCACGCATTCTAACTTAATTCTACCAGCAGTGTCTTGTCATGCCCACTTTCCAAATGAAAAAATTGACGCAATTTGCAGCTATGAAGCAGAGGTATATTTAGAATACAAACCACATGCATATAGTGACTGTAACCACAGACTTGAACACATTCTGTTTTCTGGGTTTGTTTTCAACTCTTGCAGTGTCACGTAGCAGAGCTTAGGTTAGTCATCAAAATATTTTTAATTCAGGCAGTTTCAATTGTTTGCTTTTTTATTTTTGCAGAACAGTTGTGATGAGTTTGGACAAAACACCTACATTTCATTTCTTACTAACCCAACTTGCATATTTGTCAGTGTTTCCCATCACAGAAAATATCAGTTACATACTTCTATATCCAAAATACTACCAACCACTCCCCCCTCACTTTTTTTCCGTCCTGATGCGGGACTGCCATCTGGTGGAACAGGAAGGCACTTCTGGTTTGGACCTAACCAAAATTGTATAATCATGGTTTCTGTTAGGTTTCCAACGGATCAGTATAGCAAATGGGAACTGTTTCTGGTCTCCAATGTAGACAAACTTGCAGTGAAGAAAGGAGGCAATGATTATTATTACAGCAGCTAACAGTCTCAGAGCAGCACTGATTATAATGGGCAGTGAATTGGCAAGAAGAGATCACTCTTTTATTAGTCAAGATTTTAAAAAAAGCATATGTGCGTGTGTATACACAATGTATACATATATATGCATTATAAATATATATACATGATGTGTACATATATATGTGTGTATATGTGTGCATGTATGTGTGTGTATCAGACAAGGTAAGGAAAAAATCACAACAGAAACAAAGTGGCCCTAAAAGTTAGAACACAGATGGTAGAGCCACCTTTCTACCCTAACCTTCCTCAAAACATTTACCCCTCATGTCCAATCTCTAGAGCCCCTAACAGGGTTACACACTGCCAAGATGACACTTAGGGAAATATTGGGTCTCTGAAGATCTAGAAGATTCAATTATTGTTGTGCTCTATTATTCTTAGGGATGTCTTCATTGCAGAAGACTTAGTCTGACTAACCATGAAGTACTGCTGGAGAGAATATTGATATTTGACATACCTGCTCTTAAAGTAAAATTAGTATTAATTATTGATGGAAAGAAAGCAGAGTCAGTGCCCAGGTATTTTTCTGAATAATATGTCTACCTCTGTCTTCCTAGTTTGGCTTCTCATGTGCCAAAAACTGTGCCAAAATCATCTAAGCTAATCACAGTCACAGACATTAAACATAAGTTACTTTATTTTTATATGAGGCACGGAGAGGTTAAGAACCTCCTCAGTCAGACAGCATTCATTTATGTCACAGATGGTGTACTCCCAGCAACTTTTTACATATGAAGGAGGAAATAAGAGGGAGAGTCTATTGACTTTTTACCTTCCCTACTTCTTATTCAAGCTGTGCCTGTGTGACAGAAGTAGCAATTTTGAAGAAGATAAAGTCCCAGAGTAAACACTTTCCTACCTAGCCTATAGAGCAGTTTTCTTTTGAGTATGTATGCTTCTTTGAAAAGAATGTCTTTGAAGTTGACGGATTCCTTTGTCTCAAAGAAAAGAATGTATGCATGTTTTTCATCTGGAGGAAAGTCAAAATGGTTGTGTGAAATTACATAACTAGACTCACTGTTAGAGCTGGGGTTGAGGTATCATCCTGAGTAACAAGGGATCCCTAGACTCAGAGTGGAATCCATCCCCAAGATACTTGCAAGTCCATTCTCAAACATCTACAGAATTAAGAATGGGACTATTCACTTTCTCCAGATGTTTCTTCTATTTGTACTACTCACACCATCCATATAAACCTAAAGGTAAATATCACGAGGAACTGATCAGAGCCTCTTGTTTGACTGATAGTTACGTGGTCTGTTTTTCATTTTGAAAAGTGAGCTGTGGAGGATTTAGTGACTTGTTGTCCTTGAATGTTCTTGGGGGATGACTAAAGCTCAAGCAGAAGAGTTTAAATTACTTGAAACCCATGGCCAAATGAAGGATGGATCATAAGAGAGAATAGAACATCACCTGAATGATAAAAGACATCAGGAGGAAAATATGACAATGTATTCAATGCATAATGGCTTGACAGTACATATTTGTGGAGGGATTTAAAAAATGCATGAGTATATTAGTTATGTAGCAGAGTAAGAACTGTATTTCTAATTTCATGCAAAAAGTCATTTTAAGGCTTCAAAATTTGCACTTCAACTTTTTAATGGATTTTTTTTCAGGTATATTATACATCTTCTTGACATTCTAAGCACAGTATTTTTAAAAATTATTTTGAAATAGTTTTGGATTCACAAGAAGTTGCAAAAATAGTACAGAAGAGTTCCTAACTTCCCCCAATGATAAAATCTTACATAACCAGAATACATTATCAAAACAAGGAAATTGACATTGGTTCACTACTAACTATAGACTTTATTTGGATTTCACAATTAAGCAGTCTTCTGAAACAGTATTTAACAAGCCCTGTCTTACTTGGGGTATTGATTCATTATTTTATTGTGATTAATATTTTTGTCTTAACTATCTTATTTAATGTCAGATAGCTGCTCTGTAATGTCTATTCAGAACTCAAAAATTTACTTGAAAGTTGGATTTCTTAAGCAAAATATTGCAATCTGCATTTGTATTTTCCTTTTGTTTTTATTTGTGTTGTTCTCAACTAAATGGGTAGTATAACCTGCCATTACATGAATTCTTGTGGAGTTTAATGTGGTTGCTCATCTGCAAAATTAAGACTTGGAGCAGAGTCTAAGGTGGCTGTCATCCAAGTGGTTCCTTGTCTTCAGTAAAATCATAATTTTCACTGTTTCTATCAGTGTCTTCTGACTTATGAGATCATACATTTCTGCTATGCCAAACTCAGTTATCTCTTGGACTTTGTCCTCTCCTTTATTCAACCATGTAAGTTACAGACATGGTGTCACTGGAAGACATCAGTATTGCTTCGCTGCTGTAGATCAGTGAAATTAAGTTGTTCCTTTGCAATTGAAAATATTAAGAGCAAAATGTTACATTTGTGCAATAGTTTATAGTTTCAAAATATTAACATGTCTACTATGTTCCTTGATCCCATGCATCAATCCTATGAAATAGGTAGAACAAATATGTTTTATCTCTTCTTAAACTTTGTGGGTCACGAGGACTAAAGATCAGATCAGAGAGAGAGAGAGAGAGAGAATTCTCTCTAGAAAGATATATTTGTGACAGATAAATCAATAGAGTAAGTTTAATATGGAGAATATAATATGGTCATTAGGATTAGATAGAAGAGCTGAATGAACAAGTATAGGAAAGCGAAGCAGTCCTAAGGTTAATAATCACCACATGCGGTCTCCACGCCTAATGCTGAAGGGACAGAGCAGAGGGGCTGTTGCTGAATCCTAGGAAACAGTGGCCCCTTGTTAGACCAGTGCCACCCACTGGCCTAACCTCATTGGAAGCATAATGGCAAGGAAGCCAGGGAAACAGTTTTACAGCCACAGGTGTTCCAAGCAGCAGAAGAGAAATGGCAGGAATTTATCTGAGAGCCAGTGTGCTAGTATTGTGCTGGGCATACTCATTTTTAATAGAAATACTACATGATGGCATGTTGCTGAGCACAAAGGGTAAAAATGAAATTGACATTATCTCTGCTGTGAAGAAATTTTCAGTTTTATAAGGGAAGACCATCATGTAAAAAACAACCACTATCATTATTTCTGCTGCTAACTCTTATATTTGCTATCAGGTAATATTTATTGAGCACTACTTTTATGCCAGGACTGAATTATTTCAGTATAGTTTCTCATTTAACTCTTTGAATTCAGTTTATTATTACTTCCATTTTATAGATAATAAACTTGAGACTTTAAGAGGTAAAGGGTCACAAGGCTGAATAGCCAAGACTCTGATACAGACTTTCCAACTCTAAAATCTATGCTCCTTACCCTGCTCTATACTGCTTCCTTGAGTATCACACGTGTTCAGAGTTGTAGGATTACTTCTATATCTAGGGCACAGTGTCAGTACAAAAGAAGTGACCAATTTGCTCAGGGGGTAGAGGAGACTGTACACTCAAGAGAACTTGCAGTAGGAGTCAGGGGTTCTCCAGGTGAACCAAAAGGCAAGCACAGTCAGAGCAGAGCACAGCAGAAGTATCAGTACTGTATAATGTTTTCTAAGAGCCTGTTAAATATGGCTACTGGCAGGTAATAGAGAACTATTAGAGCACGGTTTGAGAGGGGGAACTTTCAAAAGAGAGAAGTCAAGGGAAAGAAGAAGGAATCATGGCAAGAGCCATGTCATACTCTGCAGACACTTCATACAAAAGAAAGTAGGAAATGGTAGATGCTTGTGTCCTTGCCAGTTTTGCTTTAGGAGTACTACCCTGCCTGCAGAGTTAGATGGCTATTATTAAATGTTTGTAGAGCACATGGGCACTGTTTAGGACACCAGATATTAGAAGGATGCTCTGAAAAGATGGACTTGAGTTGAAATGTTATCCTAGTAAAGTAGAAGTGCCACTAGCTCCATCCAACCACTTACCATTCTTTTTCACCTTCTCAATTATTGAAAATCAAAGTTCTAGAAAGAGATCGGTGACATTTGAGCAGACTTTAGTGATAAATGTTTGATTGGGCCCTTTATTAATTTAATTTAAAATGAAAATAAAGGTATCTGAATAAACATAGTTACATAGCTTTACACTTTACCATAAAACTTTTCCATGTATTTTCTCATAAATCCTCAAATGAGTCTAGTAGCATAGCTGTATTTACTACAATTTGAAGATGATGAAAGTGAGAGCAGCAAGGTGCAATTTTTGCCACAGTCCTACTAAATAGCAGAGCCAAGACCATCACCTGGCCTGTTTGTTCAACACAGTGTTACTTTTGCATATTTTCATGGTTTTCTTGATAAGTCAAATTATCTCTTGTTATTCTGTCATAGTTATGCTATGTCTATAGTTAAGGAATTAAATTACTATATAACACCTCCGATCTTTCTGTATATTGTGTTTTCCTTTCATATCCACATACCATTTATTACTTCTCAGTAATAGACTTCGTGATGGATTTAATTTTTTTCCACTGGCAATCATCTACCTCTCAGAAATGTCACCTGTCAAGTATATCAATTCCTTCAGTAAACAGAAAGCTATTTAATACTTTTATATGAGCTTTAAACTTAGCTTCACCTGGTTTCCATTATGTTGCAAGGTGCTTTAGAGGTAGAAAAGCACTTTTGGTCTGCTCACTAACAGGTGAAAAATTATTTTCCTGCCTTCTTCGATTTTACTTTCTTGTAGGCACTCACATGAGTTATACATCATCTGCATTAAATGGGACTAGCTTTGTATCAACAGAGCAGAAAGAATTCTTAGCACTGGAATAGTCCATGTCCTTTTCTTGTTTCTTTTCCTTTACAGAGTTTAAAAGTGTTCATTTTATTTACTTGAATGTCACATTCTCTAGGTTACTGACGTGTTTATGATTAAAGCAATCTAAATGGACTGAGTTGAGAAGTGGCTGAATTTAATTACAGTTAATAAGTATGTGACAAGGGGATGAAATACCATCTGATTCTCATAGAGCTTCATCACCAATGTTTATTTAATAAAAAATTTAGTGTTGAAGATGGGGGGTAGAGGGAACAATGGGTGATGGGCACTGAGGAGGGCACTTGTTAGGATGAGCACTAGGTGTTGTATGTAAGCGATGAACCACAGGAATCTACCCCCAAACCAAGACCACACTGTATTTTACACACTGTATTTTAGCTAACTTGACAATAAATTATATTAAAAAAAGAACTTATATGTGAAATTGCCTTATACTTGATAAAAGAAAAAAACCTTAAATCCTTAAGTGACAGTGTAGTTTCCTTCGTAATATCTTCTAACTTTGTCAATAAGTTTGATTAATAGGAAAGTTAAAATTGTCAGTATCATAATCCTAAAATGAATATTCATTTATGTATTTCCCACTGTGGTCACATGCATGTATATTTAGTGATTCATGACTGTGCAGGTAATGATGAGTAGAAAGTGTTGCTTTAAAAAAGAGTAAAGAAATTGTGCACATATATGTGTGTGTATGAAATACAAATACATACAATATTAGTATGATGAATATGGACAATGTAAAATGTCAAAGAAATTAGTTGATTATTTTTATTTCATTCTTTTTCTTTTCTTTCTCTCTTCCTCTCTTTCTTTCTTCCTTTCTTCCTTTCTTCCTTTCTTTTCTCCTTTGGTTGATGTATTTTCTATGGCAGTTGACTAGGAGAATTCAGTTCCTACTGGGAAAAATTGAATTCTGGGCAGTTTACAGTCACTGAAGATTCTCAAGTTAGAAGAATTGACATCTAGGTATCCAATTAGCTATCTGGTTGGTTTTGAATGAAGAAATTATGCCTCATTGTCCACATATGTAAGACTGTGGTCATGTCTTCCCAATCTGAAGTGATTTCTTGAAGATAAAATATAGCTCAAAAGAGGTTTTGATGAACCAGGTAAAAATATTATTCAAGTTATATCTTGGAAATGATTCTTTTATATTTAAATCAGGTAAATTAGAAGTCAGTTAAATGTGACAATATACCTTTTTAGCCAAGCCAAGGATATTGAAATTATGTTCATGAACAAATCTGTGATGGTTTGGAAGGTCTAGGAGAAAAAGTTCTAGGAATGAAAGAGTCTGAAAGATCAAAGCAGGATTGGACAAGTGGTCAACCAGAGCAATATTAGGATAACCAGAGAAATAATTAGGCCAGAGAAATAATCTTTGTTAAGAAAGACTTTGGTAAAAAGATGAATATTGCTTTCCTTCTTTTATCACCCTAGAATCTTAGCCAGAAGAGTTATATAAGGTGTTCCTGAGTTAGGTATCTCTAAAGATTTCTTTACAAAAATATTGGGAAAAATGATTAACTTCATTCCATTCTCAGTAATTGATGCGGGAGGATAGCTTATTGGTTATGAACCTGTGTGTGTGTCTTCCTCACTGAGACCCCTGCATAGAGTAACCAATGAGCAAGAGAGATGAGTTGTCCTGTAGTCTGCAGCCCTCCATCTCTCTGCCCTGAATTCTTTCACGTCTGTGTCTGTGCTGTCCTGGCAGCTTTATTTGCTCTGCACAATCAACGTTTCCTCTCACTGTCAAGAGCCCTGGCATTTTAAGCCCCTTTTGGCAGAAGCAGTTTAAGCTTGGAAACTGCACTGTAAATATATCTCTTGTTAGGCAGAAACAAGGATACTCTGATGATGCTATTTTCCATCAATAGTCAACAACAACCGCAGCCCCTTACTCCCACTCCTCACCCTTGCAGTAGCTTGGATGCATCACAGTTGAAGCACTCCTTGCTCTCTGCTCTCCTTTTATGCATCCTTGGCATTTAGGAGCATAGGTCAGATTTTCAAATGGTTTACACAAAGCTCCAAGACCACCAGTGTGGGGAGGCGAGAAGCAAAAGTGAAAATACCCCTCTATATGGTCCATTATAAGGATCCCTACATGCTCTCAGCTGGGGCTACCCCTGCCATCCTGTTCTAGTGTACTTCTTCCTCTTATCACCTCTCTCTCTTTAGACCCGGGATCTCCAAAACATCCCCTTTTCCCATCATAAAATGTTAATACAGAAGTACTGCATAGAATACTCTTTTACATTAATAACTAGAATACTTAGCATCCAGGATAGAAGTGTTTACATGCATGTAAGACATATCACTGAGACGAACCGGCAAAATAATTCCTGTGCAAATAGAATTCTTTATTTCCCAGAAGCACATTTCTAGCCATTTTAGATAGCTACTTCTTTTCATTTTTTTGGTTTCTGTTCCCTCATTTCTTGTTATCAGGCATTCAGGATTATTTCTTCTGGTTTTTTTCCATTTTCTTCAAAATAGTTGGCTTTATGGTTCAGTTGAGGATCTTTAATAAGCCCAAAGCAAGACTTCATGGATATTTACTTGTAACTAAGTAGGAGACAACACAGGTGTTGCTAAAGCATTCCACCCTTGTGGGTTGATAGCTGGATTTTGATCTTTAAAATTTACTGTATCTGTTGATTTGTGTGTGTGTGTGTGTGTGTGTGTGTGTGCATTATACACACTATAACCATGTATTATCCCTTTATCTGTGTCATACAGTGTGAATCACTTTCTTACCTCTATGCATGCATTTGTTCTTAGGACACCCATAATTTTCTTCAAGGTTATACTCTGTCTTTTAAATTTTAATTGGGTAAAATTATCACCCTATTTATGAATTAGTTTATATTAGGTACCATCTCATTCATCATCAAAATAATCCATCCCATTTTAAATCTGGAAACTACGTACAGTTAGTGTTACTTATTGCCCTTCCATCCATGACAGTGTGAGCTTTTCCCCTGCTGCTCTCTCAAGATGCATGTAAAACTGTCTCATTAGGACTCTAAGTGTTAAAAATTGCCTGTGCAGTGTGGGACTTGTATGTGAGAAGCAGTATTTCAGCTTAAATATCTTGTTTCTTACTTTCTACAATATAACCAAACCAACATTGGGACTCCTAGATGGTAAAATTGCTTATGTATATTAGCACATTTTATGTATCCTTTAAATTTGGACATGATTCAAAGCTAGAGCCAAAGCATATGTGGCTATCAAAATATAATCCCTTAAGGGAGAGCCATGTGACGTTACTTATCTTAATATTTTGATAGTGTGTGTGCACATACATGCATGTGTTATTTCATACTAATCCATAAACATAGATTAATAAAATATAAGAATTATTAAAGCTATGGAATCACTTTGAAATGCAAGCCAATTCATTTTATTCTTCTATAAAATGAGATGCAATGCAGGGAAGAAATTTATGCTGTGCTAATAGCTGCAGCATATTGAGCTCATATCATGTATCACTTTATATGTTCATCTACTTTATATTCACAACAACCCTATAAAGCAAGCACAATTATTATTCCCGCTTTACATGTAAGGTGAGGCCTGAAGAAATTAAGTAGTTTACCCAAGATGTGCCAGTTAGCATGTCTACAACTGGGTGGTCTGTTTTGCTGGCTTTATTTCCTTTTGTTCCTTTGAGGGACATAAGTATTACAGTGATTCACCATATCGCTATTAGGAATACAATTCTGTAAGCGGCTGAACCAAGGATTGGAAGCTCTTCTCCAACCATTAATCCTCCCTGAGAGGTCTGTGTGCAAAAAGGATAACAAAGGTATTGGAGTTCTGTTGGTTAAATCCAGCTTGATCTTGTCCTCTATGTGTGTTAACTGTGCTCAGATAATTTTAAAGTTTTAATATCGGGCACTATTGGAGTCCTAAGATACCAGAATATCCTATTTCCGCCTTCAGTACACATGGATCAACAAGACTGTTTGTGATTTCCTAGGAAGTTCTATGAAATTTTTTATAAATTCTGTTATTGTTTTTAAAATGTTTATTTTGAGAAAGAGAGAGAGAGAGTGAGAGCAGGCAGGGAAAGAGAGGGAGAGAGAGAGAGAAAGAATCCCAAGCAGGCTCTGCACAGTCAGCGCAGAGTCCAATCCAGAGCTCAAACTAATGACCTGAGCCTAAAATTGGACGCTCAACACTGAGCCACCCAAGTGCCCCTAAATTATGTTATTCTTGATTATTTTTGCTAATTATGAGATTATTTAAGTTATTGACAAAAGCCACAGGTATGTAAGTGGAGTCCATGTAAGTGGAGTCCAGTAATGAGAATTTTTGGTAATATTTCATGAAAGTGAAAGTACATGCATGTACAGTATTTAAAACTCCTGGACCCCTGAACTGTCAGATGTGTTCAGTGATATCATCTATTAGCTGTTCTTCCATGTATATGCCATTGGAAATATATCACTTTAACAATCACAGTTCTGTAATCAGCCAATGGCATTTCAAAAGAAGGCAGATGAAAATAGGAAGGACAAGTTATCTTTTATAAACTATGGGGGAATGAAATTATTGTAGAAAGAAAAAAATATATCTTGAAATAAAGTAAGTATAGAAAAGCACAGAGGTCCAAAAAAAGAGATTTTTTTTTCCAAACAAAGATTGATAAGACATTCAAGAAGCTAAAGGTTGCTATGAAAAACAGGAGCAATTATATATTTCTTCTTAAAATAATCAGATGCAAAGATAGTGATAAAAATGCAAATTATAGAATACTCTTAGCCAGCTTGAGGTCAAATCAATGTTTTTCCTCAAATCAAAACATCAGAATTTTTCCTCAGTCAAGTTTTAATTTTTAAAGGTTGCATATTTATGGGGATTCTAAAAGCTGAAATTGTTACAAGTCCTTGGAAAAAGGTTAAGATTTAAGTATTAAGTAAACATAAAATGTTCATGATGAACTTGAAGGTGTCCATGAACACCTTGAATTAAAATGCAAAACATTCCGAAGGAAAATTTTGTACCTTTCATCAAATTTCCATCAGAGTCCAAAATTTCTTAATAATTATTTTCCTAGAGCAGTATTTTTCTTTGTCTCTTCTCTTTTAAAAACCTGTCCATGAACTGGACAGACTCATAGGCTTCATACTTAATGTGTGTTAATGACTTTATATAAAGTCATAGAATCTTAGATGTAGAATTTCAGGCTCCATCCTCATGAATCTCTTCTGCTCTTGCTGCCAAATAAATAATAAGCCTGTACTTAAGAATCAGTGGTGTGAAAAGTGTAAAGAGAAGCTTTCCAGCCAAGGAGATTGAGCTCAAAGCTTCTTCTGCTACTTGGTCAGGTTTCATAAGCTTCTTGAATCTTATTGTCTTTCACTTGTAATAATGATAATTGTATATCATAGGGTTGTAGTGGATTAAATGATGAAATACATATATATATATATTTATATATGATATACATTATATATGCATGGCATATACCATTTGGTATCTAGATAGAACTCCCTATTAGTCCAAGGTAGTTCATTCTGTGTTTTACCACCTATTATAATATTCTTCTGTATACTATATTATTGAATGGAATCTGTCTAGATGTAATTTTCCTTTAGGTTTTTTGAAGGCTTGTATTCATACAAATCTAAACCCTTTTCTGCCTGACAACTCCTCCATTCTTTGTATTCTCATTATCTTTGCCATTCTTTTGAGAATGATTCATGTGTTTTATACCAGAGTGTCTATAGTCATTCTGCTGCTAGTCTTTCCAAGTGATTTCTGAGAATTTCCTATTTTGTCTGAAAGCTTCGGTTAAGCACTTTCTGAATGCAGATCTTCTGGGAATATGTTTGCCCCATCTTTGCGATTCACTGCTTAGGACTCAGGTTGTTTTGGTGACAGTTCTACTATTAGGATGCAAATTCAGGAAACTGAAATGAAATGTTTGCTTCTGTAACTTATGATACAATCAGTCCAGGGAATACCTTTGCCCATTCATAATAATTTAGGCACAATTCTTCCTGTAAGTGAAATAAAATAGGGTGAATTGCCAGAAACTAGGTTGAGATTTCTTAGGTGCCTATTTGTAGGTAGCCTCTGTGGGGAAAAAAATAGTGTAAAAGAAAAAGAAAAAAAATTTATGTAATATCATATCTGTGCTATATATCCTCCTTTGTAAAATTAAGAGAAAAGAATCTCAGAGGTGATGATAGAAGCTATTTGAAAAATATTTCCAGAGACATAGAGAATATTTGTTTCCCTAATTTCCTAGGGTTTTTGGGAGGAAACATTCTATGACTAGAATGTCTACTTCTCTTTATCTCAAGGCCTATCTAACAGCTGAAGTAAACCATTGCTCAAATGAATGAGCCATGATGATATCCTTTATGTTTCTCATTTCTGTATTTATTTCTTCCACACATATGCATTAAGTGTCTTGCATCAGTCAAACATCATGATGGAAGCATCTGGTACATAGAGGAGGAGAATAGCATGATTCCTACTATCTCACTGTCTAGTAATAGGAGACAGACATATGAACAAATAAGTTATGAAAAACAAACTGTGTGCAGAAATATTCAGTGCTTCCTCGCCCTATAAAAGAAAGCTTTCTAGTAGTCCTAGCAGGTGAAGAGCAGGGCCAGGGTAGGGCATTTCAAGCACAAAAAACTGTACTTGCAGAATTGAAGAGAGATACCTGCACATACTGACACCTATAAGCCATCTAGCCCCACTGGCAAGCAGGGCCCTTGGTGCTCAAGAGTCATTTCCCCATTTTACAGATGGGAGAATGGAGGTCCAAAATAATTAAGGGGTTGTCCTGGAGGCTCCTATTTAATAAATCAAATCACTGACTTGGGCTAAAGGCTTCTAGCTCCTGATCTACCAAATGCTTCTACTTGCTTTGGCTATCTAGAGACCACGCATCCTTCCTTTCATCGAATCCTGCTCCTGAGATTTGAATTTGGGTTTTCCTTCAGTCATTTATCCTTTCACCTCTGTTGGAAAGTAAACACTAAGCAGGGAAGCTGAGGGGTGCCTGTGTGGTTTAGGTCATGAGCCCCACATCAGGCTCTGTGCTGACAGCTCAGAGCCCGTAGCCTGCTTTGGATTCTGTGTCTCCCTCTCTCTCTGCTCCTCCCCAGCTTGTGCTCTGTCTCCCTGTATCTCAAAAGAGTAAATAAACATTAAAAAATTTTTTTAAACAGGGAAGCCGAAATCACATAATTTATTTTGCTTTTTTAGTAAATCACATAAAATCACTTCAGGTTGACAGGTTCTAACTAGTCACCAGTGAATACACCTATGTGCTTTGTCTATTCTTATCATGCTTTCCTTTTTCCTACTTGTACTTTCTTATTGTGATGTTCCCATTGTTCTGATTTCTAGTGTGAAGGAATTCTCTACAAGATGCACTTTAAAATTAAAGAACATCTTCCTGCTATACCCTCCTCAGTGACAGACTTACTTTGCAAGTCAAGGGATGGGAGGTTTAAATAAAATTTAAAATAAACTCGTTAAAATGGATGGTTTATTGAAAAACAACTATACATAAGTTTATGGAAGTGTATTTTAGAGTTCAGCAAATATTCATGTATTCACAAGCCTTCTGTGCTTGAAGTCTGTTCTAGGTCTTCATCTAGAGGATTAGAAGATGAATAAAACATTGTGCTCACCTCTATAGGGTTCTCAGATTAGTAGGGGAGGCAAACATTTAAGGTAATGATTGGAACACCAAATACAGAGTGCAACCGTGGAAGCACATTTAAAATACAGAGATGGCGCTGAAGAAAGAGCAACTCTGTCTAGAGACTAAGGATAAGTTTCCTGGAGAAACCGACCTCAAATTGCATTTTAAAAACTGCAAGGATTTTTCTAGGAGGAACAAGGTCGTGGGAATAGGAAATTCAAAGTAGAAAGAATATTCTGTGCAAATATGTTGATGGGTGAAAGCTTTAGACACCCACTTGATTGCTTAGATAGATGTCCCTCTGGGCTGAGGGAAGACAATGGAGGGGGTAGAGCTAGGAAGATAATTGAACAGACTCACAAAATAGAAAAAAATGAATAATTTTTTAATTTAAAGAATACAGTGATGGTGTAAAAGGAGGGGAAAGGAGTGCAAATTTCGGTAAGGAAGACTCGTGAGAAAATTGTTACAGAATCCAAAAATAGGTGACAAAATATTAAAATAGAAGCACACAAACTCCATGCCATAGAGAATGGAAGAGAAGATTATTTAGGAGGGGGAAATCCTACTAGAAACTAGAAAACTAAAAACCAGTGGCTCACAAATATGGATTTGAGTAGTGAGGAAGACAGGCCAAAATTACTTCTAGGTTTCATGCCATGGAGAAAGAATCAGAAGTGGCAGCACCTACCAAGACAGGGAATACACTATTGTACAAAAAGACTATATTATATTATATTATATTATATTATATTATATTATAATAATATAAAATGTAATATAACATAATTCCAGGTAGTCATAAGTTTTATAGAGAAAACTAAAGCAGACATGTAAATAGAAGGAGGTCTTACACTGAGAATGCTATTTTAGGTAGTATGGCTAGAAAAATACCCCTCTAAAGTCATATTTAATTGAGAAAATGAATGAAGCAGGCACCTCCATGAAGATCTGAAATAAGAACATTTTAAGAAGAGTGAACATTAACTACAAACACTGTGAAATAGAAATTGTTTTGGCATGGAGTGAAGAAAGTTAAAGTGGGGAAGTGGGCTAAGAAATGAATTTCAGAGAGATAGGAAGTGATCTTGCAATAGAGAAGAGTTTGGATTTTATACCATTTGAAATGGAAATCCTGAAGAGTGTAACCATCAGAGTGACAAGCTCTGATTTGTATCTTTAAAAGCTCATGCTGGCTGCTGGACATAGAGAATTAATTGCAAGAGGCAAGAGTAGATACAGAGAGACTAGTGAGAAAGCTACATCAGCACTGTAGGAGGGATATCATGGTGTTTTGGACTAGGGAGATGGGGAGAAATTGAGAAGTGTTTTTTGATATGAGGACATACGGATGGATTTAATTCAGTGTGTGGAGAAAGATCAAGGATGAATATGAAATTTTTGGCCTGAGCAATTAAGATGTGGGAAGAGCAAAGTAGTGGGGAAATATGGAGGAGGGAAAATTAAGAGTGCATTTTTGGATATATTTAGCTTGTGATGCCTTTTGAACATTTGGTTGGGTGTATGGTTGCATATCTTCCTCTGGAGTTAGGAGAAGAGTTCCAACTGGAGATAACGTGGGAATCCTCAGCATACCTGCCATTGAGATCGTCTAGATTAGAGGAGGACAAAGGGTAGAAATGCACATTGAGCCAGGAGGCATACCACAAAATCAGGATCAGGACATAGCAAAGGGAGTGTGAAGAAACAGAGAGAGATTTGGGGAATCTTAGCTGTGAACTCAGTGATAAACATTTTACTAGAAAGAGAGTGTGGACCAACTATGTCAATTGCTATTGACATATCAGAGAAGTTAAACACCGTTAGTACAGAATTTTGAACACTAACATGATTCTGCCATTTTTATTAAAGACTTTGTTTTTAATTTTTAGAAAGAGAAGCAATACCAGGTGAGAAGGGTAGAAGGAGAAGAGAGAGAATACTAGGCAGGCTCCATGCACAGTGCAGAGTCTGATTTAGAGCTCAATCCCATGACCCTGGGATTATGACCTGAAACAAAATCAAGAATTAGATGCTCAACTGACTGAGCCATGCAGACACTCCATCAGGATTCTTTATCTGAACTAGCTCAAAAATTATGAATTAAGACTAGTGTATGTGAAATTATTGTACAAAAGGAAGAATATCATTACAAGTGCAAACAGCTGTCTGTCATGAGCACAAGGGGGATGTCTAAATGGGAGAAGGGAGGGGGAAGAATGAACAGTTGACTTTAGAGCCAGAAGTGCCTTTGGCCAAGTAGGCATGCTTATATTCCGCAAACCATTGAATATAAATACTGTGTTCTCAGACAGAAGCAAAAAGGGTTCTGGGCTGCTGATGAGATCATAACCAAATTTGATTTTAGTTTTCTCTAGCTCCATTGGTCTGTGTGTACAGGCATACTTAATATGTATAGCATTAATTTAATTATTCTGCTTGCTTGTTGGCCAAGAATATAATGGAAAAACTTAGTCTGCTCCTGTGCCCTGTGTTATTTCTAGGAGTTCCCAGGGCATGGGTTCATTGAATGTTCTGTTCTTAACAGAAATGTTTCTCTCCCCTGCTCAGTGTCATGCTTTACTCTCAGAGGCTGTAAACATCACTCTCCTTCAGTTTGGGACTTCAAACAGATTTCAAACTCAGCAGAAAGAGAGTCTTTATCCTATCCTTTCCATTTTTGATCTCCCCAATAATTATTAACCAAGAGCACAGTGTTCACCCTTTGTTTGTTAAGCTGAAGAAGGATACTCACATGGAATACATAAATCTGCTCCTCTTCAATCTGTCCCATTAGCTTGACAAATATGTCCAGACATGTCTGAACCACAGCAGAGGACACAGCCTATGATTAAACTGAACCTTTTGCCACATAGATTATGGGATTTACCAGAGATTGAAAGCATATAATAATGAAGCAGATTTTTAAAAATGAAGAGTATTTTAGAGCCTCAGGCAAGGAAAGTAGATAATCCAACTCCTTTATTTCTTCCACTCAAAGAAATTGAAATCCAGTAAATTTAACTGATACATCTAAGGACACAAAACTTAATTTTGTAGAACTCAGACATGTACCCAAGTATCCAAATCTCGGACTATTTCTCTTTCCAGTAAAGTAACACACACACACACACACACACACACACACACACACACACACACACACCACAGTAACTGAATATTGACTACAGTTTAAATCCATTGAGTAGGTAGATTAATTTTCCTATACTCTTGGAAACAAGAGCACTATTTGAGATGGGAAGCAAACATGGCAATGTGTGGATGTGTCATGTTATGGATGCACACAGAAAAGTAGGACTCTTGGTTAATTTCTCTTTGTGTTTTAAGTTGCAAATTGTATTCACTTGTAATGTGGAAGCAAAGTTTTGACCAACATCTGCTTAGAGGGTGGGGAACTCAATAAATGTTAACAAGGAATGTAACATTTTAATATTCAATTTCTGAATGTTCATGAATCTTATGGAGAATATCATAGTATAACAAAAAAAAGCATAGTGATGTGTTTACTGAAACAACTGGTCAGCTGAAATGCAAATCTCTAATTGAACTAACTATTTGATGAATAATTATTTGATGAATACTCAGTTAAACTGGTAGTTTGTATAATGTATGTTAGTTTTAGAATTGAGGTTAGTGGATGGAAATTAGAGTTTCTAGGTAGATGGTTACATAAATAGAATCTCCATCAATCCAGTCTGGGTTCCACATTCTTTTAAAATTTTCTGTTTAATTCAATTCCCTTATTAAAAGCCTTTTTCCCTTATTTGCCAAAGAATGAAATTCAAGTTTCTTTATGTGGCAGTCAGAGTCCTCTTCATCTACCTCAATTTTTTCTTTCTAGTGCTCTTATTCTCTTTTCTAGCCATAATCTTTCCTTCCTTTAAATATTCTATTATATACATTTTATTGGACAACTGCCCCCAATTTATTTTGCCTATAAATATCATAGACTTAGTCACCTCTAGGCCTTTATGTTTATCTCCTATATTGAAATGTCTTTGTCATCTTTCTTTACTCGTTGAAATCCTATGACTTCTTCAAGGATCCAGATTAAATGTCAATTTACCTGAGAATTGAGAAACTATATATTGACTCCAATAGTGCTCATAATCTCTGTATTCATAGAGTCTTCCAGGGTACCCATGTGTCCCTTTTCCTATCCAGAATGGCATATTTCTTTCATTTCCCAAAACAGCCAATCCAAATCTCACTTTAATCCTACTTCTGTCACTGCTCTTTCAAATAACTCACTGAAAAACCAGCTGTTTGTTGGGTGTGAACTCTACAAGATTATATACTCCAGCCTCCAAATATATCCATGTCCTCGCATCTCTCCCTCCCACAAAGCAGTGTCACCCTCCAAGTCTTACACCTGTGTTCTCAGTTCCTTTCCTTTCCTCACCTGGGATTTTGCCACATTTCTCTCTCATACCTACGATATCCTATTTTCCACTGTCTCCTTTCTGTTATCTTATAGTTCGCTGGTCTTGCTCTTGTTCATTTTAAACAACAGTGTTTTCAATACCTTTGACTCTCTTTCAAACAACTGCCACATGGCTCATTGGTTAGGTTTTTATTTGATGAGCAAGTGTATGGAAATGTTAGATGATACACATGAATTTACTTTACTTTTGTTTATTCTTCAATTCCATGCATTCAGGTTTAACTTCCATTGCACTACTGAGATGGTTCTCAAGTCCAAATAAGTGGTCTTCATCTTCATTCTCAGTTTCTTCACTGTTCTTCAATAGTACTGAGTACCTGTTCTTTCATGAAATACTGACAACTTTTTGGTTTAAGGATATGGGTCTTCCAGTGTCCCCTCCTATTTTGTTTAACTTTTTTACCTTGTCTTTTAGGAGCTTAAGTTCTTTTTGGACAGATCTAATAATTCATGCCCTTTATGAAATATCATCAGTGGATCCCCATTACGTATATAACACACTTCATGGCCTCTCCTAGTCTTAATACAATATAACTTTCATGTAACTTTTTTAGCAGACACACCAGAAGGTCTCCAAAATATCACACACATTCATACCTTCAGGTCTTGGACTATACTGTTACTTTCTGTCTAGAACACTGTTCACACTTTTCAACTTGAGAAAGTCATGCATATCTTGGAAATCATCTCTGAAATGTCATTCCCACTGTGTCACTTGCTTCCTCTGATTACTACATGGAAAATTAGTAACTGCCTCTGTGTTGCCTTAGGACTATTTATGTGCATTACAGTTTTGCTGTAATAGTACATCATATATTGAAAGTATCTTGAAAACTTTTTTACTGTTTTCCATTATACTGTTTCCTCACTTAGGTTAGAATCTATATTAATCTTTTCACTGTGTTTAGCATGGTGTAAGTGATCACTAAGTATTGATATATTTGATGATAGTCTTACCTTCATCAAAGCTTTTGGTGAGGGAAATTCTATAATATCCCTTCATATGACCTTCATATAAAACCAATTAATGAAAGAAATTGAATTAAAAATAGTTTCTTTGCAATTTAAAAGGTGATTTGCAGTAATTAGGGGAAATTATTCATATCATAATTATTACAAAAAATTAAATATTTGAAATCAATATTTTAAAGTATAATATTTCTCAGTGTTTATTTTGCATGTTAGATCATTACCAATTCAATTAATACTAACTTTTGCTCTTGTTTTTTTCATCTTTAATTATTTGTTATTCTTTGACTTTTCTCTGAGTTTTCATTCTATTTTAGTGGGTAGACCACGATTCTGAAAAAGTGCCATTTTAAAATAAGTCTGTTCTCTGAATGCACACTCTACAAAATAGAGTGTGAACATTTTGCAAATTATTAATCTCCCCAAAGCATTGATCACTCATTTGATAGCTTGTTTCTTTTCTGGGTCTATTTTACTTTATTTACTCTATTGAACTCCATCCTGTTAGTGAGTGTAATTGAATGGTTACAAAAGCTTCCTATGAAGCAGATTCCACCTTATTTTACACTAACCCATGAAAAAACTTCCCATTCCACAAGGGATATTCTGGAATTCTCATCCACTAAAGGCCTTGAGTCTAGAAATAAAAGTTCTTATTACCTATGGCCATTGAACTGTAGGAGAGGGTGTTTCCAGTCCATCTTAACCAACCAGATCATACAATTCCTTTGGCAGGGACTGTCTCATGGGACTGAATAAGGAACTTCTGTGCCAGATCTGACTGCAGTGCCTGTATATCACAGATATTTGTAAATGAAAGAATGATGGTCATGGTAATTATTTTCCACACTTAAACTTGTTATATTTCCCATGTAGTTTTAGGATATATATTTTTTTAGTTTATTTATTTAGAGGGAGAAAGAGAGATTAAATGGGAAAGGAAAGAGAATGGTGGGGGAGAGAGCCAAGCAGGCTCCACACTGTCAGCATGGATCCCAACGCGGGGCTTGAACTATAAACCACGAGACCATGACCTGAGCTGAAGTCAAGAGTGGGACGCTTAGCTGACTGCGCCACTCGGGTGCCCCATGAGTTTTAGGATTCTAAGACTGCAAATTCAGTGTTAATGATTGATACAATTAAGGTATTAAAGTTAAGATGAATTACTTTTTAACTCCTGGAATTTGCTTTTGTCCTTTTAAAAATATACAGACATTATACCATTGCCTATAAGCAAATATGAATAAAATATCCAGCTGATGACATTTGTTAGCTTTTAATCTAAATACTTCTATGACTACTCATGTAGTCATAGCCCAAATTCTACTTTAATAGTCAGTTAGGAACTTACCCATTTATCAGATGTTCAGAAATAAGTACTACTGAATGTGTGAACTCCAGTACAGGCTTTTCATATTTATAGATTATGATTTTGGGTATACACACCTGATCTCATATTTTTTTCAAATGACTTTATAATAGGATTAAAATTTAAAATGTTTTAAAAAACCCCTCATAATTCTCAAACCTAGTACTATTGGCATCAGTGTTCTATGTTTCATTCCAGATAACTTTTATAACACAAAGTTGGAATTTTAGCAAATATACAATTTTGTATATTCACATATTGCCAAACAGAACTGTTTATGTTGCTAAAATATTTTACATGTTTGTTTTAATTGTGATTATTATAGTCTAGATATTTTTATTCTAAAATTTACACAATACTCTCATTATTGTTTACTAACAAAATACTCATGTTTATTGTAGAGATATAAATCAACAAGCAGCCTGAACTATAAAGGAAAAGTTCTTACAATTCCTTTTCCCATAGATAATAAGTGTTACTACATTAGAATATATCTTGAGAAATTTAACTGTTCAGTTATCTTCCTTTCTAATTATCTGTATTAACATGTGCATATAAATCTATGGTATATGTATACTTTTAAATGTGATCATAAATACAAAATAAGAGTATACAAATTGTAATCAGAAATTTTTTAATAGCACATTTTGACCAATCTTCACATTTGTAAGTCAAAGTTACCTACAGAAGATTTCCTTTTTGGAATGTGTCATAGTTTTAATGTAGTCCCCTATTATTGCACTTTTATGCTTAATTCATTACAATGATATGTGACCATGTATATCATTATGCAGTTGTCTTTTTAATTATTCAGAATACATTTCTAAAATGATTTTAAGGGTATGCATATTTTAAGACTTTGATATTTATTAATGGGAAACATCAAGAAAAGTTTGTGCAGAGTTATAGTCTAACATCAGTGATGTAACACAACTTAGTGTTTTTGAACATTTTTAAAAAACTTAATTTTTTAATTTTTAACTTAAATTTCACTTAAAATAAGCTAATATTAGTTTCAGGTGTACAATTCAGTGATTCATCTCTCATATACAATTCCTGGTTCTCATCACAAGTGCCCTCCTTAATCCCCATCTCCTATTTAACTCATCCCCCACCGGACTCTACTCTGGTAACCATCAATTTGTTCTCTGTAGTTAAGACTTTGTTTCTTGATTTGCCTCCCTTTTTTTCCCCATATGTTCATCTGTTTTGTTTCTTAATTCCACACATGAGTGAAGTCATATGGTATTTGTCTTTATCTGACTTATTTTGCTTAATATAATATCCTCTAGATTCATCCATGTCATTGCAAATGGCAAGATTCCATTATTTACTATGGCTGAGGAATATTCCATTATATAGATATAGATATATGCACACCACATCTTCTTTATCCATTCATCAATTGATGGACATTTGGTCTCTTCCCATAATTTGGCTATTGTAGATAATGCTGCTATAAACATCGGTATGTATCTGCCCCTTCTAATTAATATTTTTGTATCCCTTGGATAAATACATAGTAATGCAATTGCTGGGTTGTAGGGTTCTATTTTTAACTTTCTGAAGAACCTCCATATTGTTTTCCAGGGTGACTGCTCCAGTTTATATTCCCACCAACAGTGCAAGAGAGTTCCCCTTTCTCCACATTCTCACCAACTCCTCTTGTTTCTTGTGTTGTTGATTTTAGCTATTTTGACAGCTGTGAGATGATATCTCAGTAGAAAAATTCTTTAGCTTAAGTTGCTGAATTTACTTAAGCATGTTATAAAATAAGTCAAATAAAACTTAATTTTAGGTATAAATAATGAGATAATGGTTACTTTGAAAATGTTTTTTTTTTATATCACATTGAAATAGTTATAAACTTGCCTTAGCCTGACAGTGACTAGTGATATATTCTGTTTGTCACTTGGTCATAAATTTCAAAATAAAGGTAGACACAATGTGATAATGATGCATAGGCAGCAGCACCCTCATTATCAGTATCTCATAGAGTTCTTTCAGATTACAGCATTTAAAATGTTTATGTAGGGGCGCCTGGGTGGCTCAGTCGGTTAAGCATCTGGCTTCAGCTCAGGTCATGATCTCGCGGTTCATGAGTTCGAGCCCCGCATTGGGCTCTGTGCTGACAGCTCAGAGCCTGGAGCCTGCTTCAGATTCTGTATCTCCCTCTCTGTCTGACCCTCCCCTGCTTGCACTGTCTCTCTCTGTCTCTCAAAAATAAATAAAAAATACATTAAAATATATTTAAAAAAATAAAATGTTTATGTAGATTTCACTTATGTGAGGGTTCAGAAATCTGTGAAACATTAAGGAAACCAACTAGAGGCTTTTGTTTTGTTTTTTTTTTTTAATTCTAGGAGATACTCTGCCACTCTATAAGTGAAAGCACCGAAAACAGCTCAATGGTTAAATTTGTCAGTAGTTAATAGTTGAGTTTCATGGACTGAGAGCTATGAAAACATTTATTAAGTATGCTACTTGCCATTTGCTTTTCCCGACTTCAATATCTAGTCACAATAACTTTTTTGTGCTTTTAAGAAAACTCTAAAATATTTGTAAAATTAGTTCAATAAGAGTATTTCAAGGTCAGACGGATTTAATTTCCTTTTTATCCCTGCAAAAATAGAGTCAAATAAAATTAAATCAGGCTTTGTGGATTCCAGTATGGTAGTTTCTGACCTGACATTTGTGGAGTCAAAAGGGAGAAGTGCCTGTTTTGGTGATATCATTCATCACCTTGTCAGCTGGATGCGGAGTAAGAGATTTAGCTTCTAGTTCAGATAATGTCATTGGAACAGTTCTCTTGGTGCTACAGGCTTGTTACCCATATAGTTGGTGAGACAAAAATACCTTGCATCAAGACCTTACATTTGCTACTCCTAAGTAGCATATACATTTAAGATTTATTCAAATCTAGTTATTTTCAGTACTATGCAGATTATATCTTTTTTATACACCAAATAGTCCTAATTTTGCATATAAGTACTAAATGCTATGAATGGATAAAATGGAATATCAAGTTAAACTTCAGCTGTAACAATTGTATATGCCATACTGTCTCTCAGCAGTCAGTAACATCCAAGGGATACTATACAAGATAACTCATATAAAATACATACCGTATCTCTTCAATGGAGAGTATCATCTGGAAGGAAGAGGAGAAAGGGAAGGATATAAAAGAGGAGATGGGAAGGAGACAAAGGGGGAAAATTATGAATGCTTAGTGAAGAAAAGAGAGTCCTGACATAGGTAGCTGTTATCTGAGAATTAACTACAGTAGTATTTTTCCAAGCATGATCCAAAGACAACCTGGAATGAGTAACATTGTGTGCTTGCTAAAAGTTCAACTTCCCCTGTGTCACCCCATATCTGCTAACTCAGATTCCCTTGAGATGAGGCTCAAGGATCTGTATTTTTCATGAGCACCAGAAGTGATATTGTGCCAATGAAGTTTGAAATCTATTGAATTAAATTGTAAAGTTAATTGAAAATTCTGACCTGTGACCTGATGAAAAATTGTATTGGCCTAGAAAATCTATATATATTATGGCTTGTCCTTAAGTATTAAGAAGATTGTAGAACACAGAATACTCTAAGAAAATAAACTTTTTATGGGGAACAAACTGGAAAGCAGAAGTTACTGAGGATTTATTCACCCTGTTCTGTTCACTACTATTGGAAGGTCAATCCTTAAAATGCCAGCAGCATAATTTTAGGATAGGATGAATTTTTACTTACAGAGTGATTTTATTTCAAGAGAATCTACATGATGAATGTAATTAATGTTTAAGTAACACAACAATTAAGCTATATAGGTATAAATTCTCTCTGAATTACGGAAAGAAAGTTATTTTAAGTATTTGAATACCAACACTGTTTGCATGCCAACATATTTGCTATTAACCTTTTGATGTTAAAACATATTTTGTTCAGGCAAATATTGTAAATACAATCCGAATAATCGGTAATGGTGCTTGATCATTGTTAATAGTGATTTTCCTTAATTAAAAAAATACATTTGGGGTCATATTTTAATTATGACTTCTGAGAGTATAATCCTGTTTCTCTGTTTATATAATTTAAATAAATTTTCTTACTTAAAGAAATTAGCATAAAAAAGCAGGAGATGAATTTCCAGGCCCAAAGGTCAAATGCTAATTTTGAATTTCCTCCATTTAAAACAATGTTACCAATATCAGTGTTGAAAATATTGATTATTAATGAAACAACACATTTCCTATGGAGCTCTTTTTGACAAGTACATTTTAATCTGTGTTAAAAACATATTAATCTCTGCCTCTTTTCCCTCTAATGTTTGAAGTTGAATTGCAACACAAGGATATTATGCAAATCAAGACAATTCTTTTCAAAGCTTTGAAAATTTAATGTCAAAGAATACATATTTTAGCATATATTATTTAGTTAAAAGTTCATTTTTATTTTTTCTGTAAAAGTGCTCTAAGCTTTGGAGTAAGAGAATTTCGTGGGTCCCTGGTTATACCATATGTTTAAGAAGTTTTAGCTTCCTCATGGGTATCCAAAGATGTTAATATTTGACTGTTTTTAGCATTGCATCAATTTCATTTTCATTATGTTATTATAGTTATTATCTTACGCAGGAGTATCAATGGGAACTTACTCCAAGAATCATTGATCAACAACCATTTTACTTCTGGTCAGTAACTTAAGCTGTGTTGAAAGACTAATTTCTGTGAGGAGTAAGAGTGAAGTCTAGAAAAATCAGTTGATTTTTCAGACACTTTGATTCAGAGAAAATCAACTGATTTTTCTAGACTTCAGATTTTTTCCTTTGAGGAGACGTGGTTTGGGGTAGATGATTTGGAATGTTTTTGCTGGTTGCACAACATACACAGGTGATAAGAAAAAAATGCACTGTGATGAGATAGACAATGATTAGATCACAATGAAATTAGGTGAAAGGATATTAAGAAAGGATAATTAGATAAATATTAAGAAAAAGTCCAAATATGAAACATGTTTGGGACAGAAATAAAGTAAGTATAGTGATAACAATAAAAGAGAAATTATGAAAGTATATTTAAAAGTATAAGGAAATAACGTCTCATTCAGTTGAGTGTCCAGCTCTTGGTTTTGGCTCAGGTCATGATCCCAGTGTCGTGGGACCAAGTCCCACGTTGGACTCCAACAGCCGTGTTGGGCTCCATGCTGAGCTCCTGCTTAAGATTCTCTCTCTCTCTCTCTCTCTCTCTCTCTCTCTCTCTCTCTCTTTCCCCACCCCATCCTCCCCACTTGTGCTCACTCCCTCCCTCTGTCTCTCAAAAATAAAAAGTATAAGGTAATGGACACTAGTAAAAGGATCAGGTAAAAAAGAAAGAATAGCAGCACTTCTCACTAAACTTGTATTGAAAGCAAATTAATAAAATGATATTTTAAAATGTGCTTTTTGGTACAACTACTTTAGGAATTTTAAGCATGTTTTTTAAAATTATTAAAAAAATAACAATGTGGCTTCGTATTGTAGTTTCTTACCCTTTGTTTTTGATGAGGACTCTTTTAAATATAAAAATATCTTCCAAAGTTGACAAAAACCAAACATCTCCTTTTAACCTATAGATATATAATTCATGAATATACCACTCTACCTTAATAACTTTAATATCAACTTAACAGTTATATCTACTTCCATTCTTTTGAACTATGCTCTTTTATTTACATAATAAAAATTTGGGATAATTTTAATTTTTAGGCTCTTGGATTTTCTATGTATTAGAAACCTGTTGAATTTTCCACATCTGTACGTGAACAGGGAAAGTACCTAAGTTCATATATATCATAAACCTAAGTGAAATGGATCTGAGTAGGATTTGTACTTCTTGTTTATTGTTGTTGTTGTTATCATCATTATTGTTAGTGTTGGACTTTTCAGCTCACCAAATCAGTTCATTTTTTAAAATGGTTGCTTACGGAGCATCAGAATGGGCAAGGTACTTTTCTGTATGCTATGGCATAAATGTGATATAATGTAGACGTAGAGATAGAGGATGGTAGATAAGTAGACACATAAAAAACTGATATATTATTAAATATATAAATGCTTTTTGAGTCATCGAGTCAGTGAATATGAATTTAGTTAGGAAGAGATAATTTTTAGTTGTAGTAGATAAAGATTATAATGGAGAAGTTAATATTTTTTTTGCTAATGCTTTTATGGATTGTAAGGTTTGAACATGTGCCAAGAGATGCAGAGGGAAAGGCATGAATGAAAGTATGAGTTTACAACGTGTAAAGTATTTTTGGGGAACACAGAATAAATTAGTAGACTAGCCTAGATATTACAGAAACCTTATATGAATAGTGGTATATACTACAATATAATTTGTTGGAAAACAATTATTAAGATTCTTAAGTACCAGACAAGTAGACTTTGAAATTTTTCCTGTGGGCAGCAGAAAGCTTATAGATAATAGAAGCATTTACAGTATTAAATATGCTTGAGAGTAGCATAATTCTGTCTTAATTCCTTTTTCTGATTTAACTTTTAAAAAAGAATATGTACTTTGCAAATATGTGTGTTTCAGACAGTTAAAATACTTTTGTATATTAGATTGTTTTATTAATTGCCAATGGTAATAGAAGAATTTCAAGTACTTTGATAGTATTTTATAGATAATAGTAGCACTGCATAGTTATTTATCCTTTGTGTCTTGCCTAATGTGACCAATTTTATCGGGAACAATATACAAGTCAGTGTGGCCTGTATAATACATTAGGGCTTATTCTCATTGCAGTCTTTTATTAGGTGCTTAATTGTGGACGTAGCTCCCCCCAGGCAGTGTACAAAGAATGCTACATAGGGGTTCTTTAAGAAGTGAGTCCAGGGAATCTAAATGCTCCTAGCATTCTCAATATAGCACCACTTTTGTTTTCACTGGGCTAAATTGTGCTTGGTGTAGTGTCAGCTAAATATACTAAATAGTCACAGTTATAAATAGGCTTCTAAACACAACATATATTCGACCTGACAATACCATGTAATAGCAGGTATGTAAACTCACATTAACTTAGAGCATGCAGGAACCAGACAATGAAAAGAATTTGATTTACCATGAATAATGGAATTTTTTTTTCACATCTGTTAACCTGTCCTTTGGGCCCTTTTGCTCAGATGCTTTGAGTGTTCAAAACAGAGTTTGAGTTAGAACTTAAATTTCAGTTCTTAATCTTTTCCTTTGTTTATCGTATTCACAAACTAAATACTGAATCTTAACACATGGGCCTTATTTAGTTGTAAATCTTTATATCAGGTAAATATAGCATTGGTCTAATTAGCTAGCAGGCTAAATTTGTCACAGTAAACTCAACTTGTCTAAAATTTATGAAAGAATTAAAAGAGCATTCTGTGTAATTTTATTGATTTAGGAGACCTGTCTTATCAACTTCTCAAAGAGAATATTTAGTTTCTTAGTATTGTTTTTATTAATCCAGAAATACTTTTAGTATTGAACACTTACCTACCTACATATGACTGATTTGATCATCAAGAATACATATATATGTGTGTGTATAGTCGCTGTTTGAGATAGTAGGTCCACAAAAATTCTTGAGTTATGAAATTCAGCCAAAGGGAAAAAAAAGCTCATGTGCCTTTACACATTTTGCAAGTATAATTGTAAAAAATAGACCTATGTTAAAGACATACAATCAAAAATCTTCCACAAATTTTTAATATTTACATTGATTTACATATTTCCTAAAATGATGTAATAATTTGGTTGTATACATTATAATATATTCTGACTTTCAAAAATATAATAATTCACAATATTTGCCATACTTAAATTGATAGATTTATTCACCAGACTCTTAAAATCATCTTATATACTATGTTTTAGAGCAGTAGTGAGCTTTCCAACTGCAAAATGTTCTCCTGCTCAGAATAAAGAGCTACCAAAATCTTTTGCAGCTTCTCTGAAATAATAATGGCCCACCATGTCATAATTTTAGACTATGAAAGCACTTTGGAACAAAATATTTTAAAAATAGAATATGGTAACAGGAGAAAATTGCCTTTTGACATTATAGTTTATCTAATACAATTAAGTCTTTAAAATACGATCCATTCATGTGTTCCAGCTTCCTTTTCTATTTGTTGGAGCATGTCTTCTTTGGTTTTAATCTGATTGTGATAAAACTGTATGTTCTGAAAGAAAATCTTTGATAGTATAGGCAGATATAGGGAGAAAGCCTTCCAGCATCTTTTCTTCTGTTTTTAGCTCTGAAATGTCTCAGAGAAATCAAACAAGGGTGTATCCTTGGAAGAAGTGAATAAAATCAGACATCAAATAAAGTTACAGTGAACAAAATCTTCCATTTGAAAGTATAAAACATTAGTTGGTTTTATATAGGAGGAAACTAATGTTATTTCATTGATTTTAAATTTGTAAACTATATTGACTTTAAGTAACTAATTTAGATGCTCTTTAATATCCAAAGAAGTTTTAAATCTGAAATAAACCTAGAAATATTTAGTTTAGAACAAATAGCCAATGCTTAATGAAATAAAAGTTATGATTATTTATTATCATGAAAATTATTAAGAATCTGTACTGAGTTATGACACTGTTAAATGAAGAGTTATTAGAAAGCATAACAGAGTATTAATATCTAATTACATAAAATTGATTTGTAATTAGCTCTACAGGAGTGCAAAAATAATACCTGCTGTATTAATGACAGCCAGATTAAAGAGGAAAGCTTTTTTCTCCTTCCTCTAATTAGTTTGGTTTGCATATTCTTATTTATCAAATAAAAATATTACTTATTTTCCTCTAAATGTTTATGGCTCTCAAGCTACCCTTTCTCCTTCATGAAAGGTTCAGTTGTGTTCTCCTTAGTTTGCCTTAAAGTTATTAATATAATCACACAAAGGGTATAGCAAACGAAAAAAGAAAGGAAAATAAAAACAGACCTAACCCTAAGCCAGTTTGTGAATTATGTGTAAATGTTGTCTTGTGCTGCCTTTGTTTATTCCATTTAATCGAGTACCTCAGTCCCCTTCTGGTGTTTCACGTCTTCAGGCTGACTGGCTGTATCAGCACCCTCACCCCCCAGTGCACTCAGCCCACTCTCCTCAGCCGTGACCTGGGCTTTCACTTCTCCTGACTCCAGTGTCTCACCTAAACTCAGCTCTGTTGAATACCATTCCATTATCTCTTTCTAAATATCCTGTTGGCAACTCACCACTCTGATATGAAACTAAGTGCTATTCTCTCAAGTATTATTTGGGAAGTATGTAGAGGAAATTTCCTAACCCAAAGAGACTGTTAAGATAAGCCTTAGCTTCAAACCTTCACAACACCCAAGATCTTTTAAAATACATATTTGGATTTCATACCTCCTAGATTAAAATTTCTGAATATAGACCATCTGTTTTACTCACCTTTTATTCCTTCAAGGCTGATCCAGTAACATTGCCATGTGCTTGGCCACTGTTAGCATTTTATAAATATGTGTTGAATAAATGCATAGAAGAAAAACTCAGTACCTACTATTAGTATCTCAGTATTTCAGTAACTTGATGTAAATGCCAGTAAGGTGATACTCAATTGTGAGGTAAGTAATGGTGAAAAGGTACTTACTCTATTTGTCTTTATATGTGTGAAATTTGTGATTTTGTATTTTACATTTCTTCCCTTTAAGGCATTAGTTTTTTTCTTCTAGTTAGCTCCCTGCCCCACTCATCCATCTGAATACTCTTTTCCAGCATGTACTCCTTTACGGTATAAAAAGTATAATGTAGAACTGCTTCTAGAATGCTCGAAGAGTGCTTGTGAGTTAAAGCATTAAAAACATTGTATGTAAAGAATACATAGAGAAACATCCAACAACATCCAAAATGCTTCTGTAAAATGGGCCTTCTGATAATCCTTAAGATAGTTATAAGTTTTAGTAAAAATGTATGGTAATAGGGAGAGTGGTGGCTTCCATGGTAAGTCCTAAATCAATTGCAGCTATGCTTATATCTCATGCTGATTTTCAAGCAAGTGCATTTGTGAATAGCAGAGAGGCAATTAAAAAGAATGAGTATCATACATGTAGTAAAGTTGTATGGGAGAACTTTGAGGAGAAAATAATCTGGTTTCACAATTTTTGTTGCCATATGCTTGTTCATTACTGTAAAATAACTGTTGTCCTGGTGGTTTAAATGTTTAGTGTCATGATATGTGTCTTTGGTTGGGGGTAGGAGGTTAGAAAATAAAATGAGTCGCTTAATTATTCTCTCTCTCTTTTTCTTTTCTAAAGCAACCAACTGCAGGAATAGAATAGCTTTTTGCAACTGGGACCAATTCTTTCTCCTTTGCTATGTTAGACGAGAGAGAGGCTTACAGACCAGAGGCTTTAAAGGAGAAAAAAAAAAGGCAGATTAAACATGTGGCCCTCAGCCTTCTCCATCTGCACACTCTCTTTGCAGTCTGGGTGGAAATAGGCACCGACTTGTTTAGATGCAGTTTAAGAATTAGAGGCAGTTTATTGGCTCATACCTTTAGTGTCAGAACCTGAAGCCCTGTGCCCCCTCCTTTAATGGGATTTAAGGAGCCTGGACTGGGACAGATAAACACCAGCAGCATGAATGGCCCACAACAGATCAAGTCCCTCCTCCCTCTCCTTTCTTTTCCCAAAGCCCTGCCCAAGCCTCTGTGCTGTGTGAAAATGCTGATGGAGAAATGCAACAACTGCAACACTAAGTGAGGAAAATTTTAACATAGAGTCATTGGCACAACTAGTGTGAAAGCTTTACTTGAAAAGATTAAAAGGTTCAAGTCTTGGCAATGTCCCACCAGCTATGTAATCTTGGGCCCTTAAAACTTTTCTGGAGCTCATTTTTCTCCTATATATATATATAGATTGAATTATTTGTCACTTGCAGCTCTAATTATCTGCTGTTCCAGAATGAACTATCAAGTCTTCTTATCCTCAGGCAGATAGGCCCAAGAAATGTTATGATATTTTGCTAATACAAAAATTTGAAGTACGGGAAATTCAAGGACAAGAAATCATCTCCATTCTTTATTTAATCTTCCAGACTTTCTTTCTTTCAAATTCTTAAAGAAAACCAATTCTCTGAGGAGAGATACATTTTAAAGAAATCTACAGTGTTTCTATGAAAGATTGATAAGTACATGTTTCAGTGTATATAAAACATTTGAACTTAGAAGGAACAGTGCTCATGGCAGATGCTTCTTTATTGAGAAATTTCACAGCTGTCATCTGTTGTGGCAATGATGATTGAATGAGTGGAATATTGTTTATTCCACTAAGGAAATTATCCAGCCTTCAGTATATAAAGACTTCGTTCTTTTTTCTCACCTTATATCTGAAAGCAATGGAACACACCTATCTTTACTTGTGACCAGCTGCTTTTTACCAGTGAGATAGGCTCTCACTGACACACAGCCCTTTATAAATCTGGCTTTCACCCTTTTCCCTCCATTAAAACTGCTTATCCCCATCACAATGACCATCTAACTGCCCTGACCATTTTTCACCTCCCTTCTCCTCAATCTCTGCACTATATGGTGCTTTCTCTGCCCTTCTTCCACTCTGCATGCTTCTTTTAAACCTTCTGCACCATCTTGAGTGTAAGATTGCACCCTCAGAAGACAGCCCTTTATATTAACTTTCCTTGGCATATTCATTCATGTTTATAAATTGAGTTTAGTTAGCACCCCTAGGGCCGTGACTCCCAAATCTCTGTAAGTAGTGCTGACATCATCCATATATACCCAACTGCTATGGGTATTTCTGCCTGGAGGTACCACTGGGCCCCCTCAAGGTCTCAAGTCCCAAGGCAAAACTCACTGTTTGCCTTTCAACTCACTGTTGTTTCTTTCTTTTTCTGTTAATAGACATCAGCTTTGAAATTACAAAGCAATTCTTTACTTCTCATTCCCTTTTGCTTTTTGTTTGTTTTGTCTATAGAATTTTCCTTCACAACTTTTTTTCAAAGTCACTATGCTCTTTTTCCCCCACTGTCCCCATCCAACTTTTATTACCTTTATGTTAGCCTGAGCTATTGTAATACTCTTGCTATTGGCTCCACCTCATATCTTTTCTTATCCCAATCCATCTACATCTCTTCTAGGATAGAGTTGTTAAATATTCACAGTGATTGTGAAGTTTTTCTTCAAAGTACTTTCCACTGGCTTCTGCATTGACCCACCATTTATGGCCTTACACAGAAAAGCTGGTCTGCCTTACTTCCGGTACTCACCCTTCTGTTAATTTAATTTAACCCAATTAATTGTAGTACAACTATATACCTCGCTCATGTTTTTCTTTATTTATGGAACTCTTTCTTCCTTTTTCCTTCATTCCTCCCTTCCTCCTTCCCTTCCTTTTTTCCTCCTTCTCTCTATTTTTTTTTAAATTCACATGCCTATCCTTTTATTTACTCATATGTACACATATTTGACAAAAAAAATGAGCATTTATTTCATTATGTGCCTGGAATAATTTGGGATGTAGAGAATAGAATGTTAGAATAAGACAAAGGCCATACATACCCTATTGTCTCTTACAGTTGAGACAAAGACACGGTCACTTCCATTGTGGTGAGTACTAGGGAAATGCCATTCAGTAGAGGGTGGAGGTGTGTTGTCGAGGCCTGCTCTGTTCCAGTCTCTCTTCAAACGTCACCTTCTTCAGGAATCCCTTTCCAATTAGTTGGTCAGGATATAATTTTTTTTATGTTCACAAGAATACAAACTTTATTAAGACAAGGAATTTGTTTTCATTTTACATTCTAATCAACTTAGGAAGTAATAGTGAGCTTATAAATACTAATCAAATGAATAGATGATTGAAGCTCCTAGTTCTTTGTTTTTATCTTGTCTTAGGGCACTTATATTACCATGCTTGATGCCACATTTATTTGTACACTGATTTTATCTTTTTTTTTTGTCTGTAAGCACCCAAAAGTCAGGGACTATCAGGGACTATCTTTTACTTATTTTTCTAATCTTGTGATGACTGTCCCAATGTACAATACTCTGAAGTATTTATTGGATTGAATAAATTCCTTGACGCCCCTTACCCATTTAGCCCATCCCCCCTCCCACAACCAACCCCTCCAGCAACCCTTTGTTTGCTCTCCATATTTAAGAGTCTCCCATGTTTTTGTCCCCCTCCATGTTTTTATATTATTTTTGCTTCCCTTCCCTTATGCTCATCTGTTCTGTATCTTAAAGTCAAACTATCTTAATGAGGTGTGCCTGGGTGGTGCAGTCAGTTAAGCATCTGACTTTGGCTCAAGTCACAGTCTTGTGGTTTGTGAGTTCCGAGCTGTGCATTGGGCTCTCTGCTGTCAGTGCAGTCTGTTTTGGGTCCTCTGTCCCCTTTCTTTCTCTGACCCTCCCTTACTAGTCTCTCTCTCTCTGTATCTCTCTCTCTCTCTCAAAATTAAACATTAAAAACGACCTTAATTAATATATTTATTATTTAGATACAAATACTAGTCAAATAATCTTGCCATGTATTGACAGCTGTCCATTTTGCCATTGATATATTTTTCTGATGTGACTTAATTGCCTCACCCATTTATTTGTTTCTATAAAAATTATACATGTTAAGTGAAATGGAATGTGTGTATGCTCTGCGTCTTATTTTTAAAAATACTTATGAAATCCAGCATAGTGTCCTATAAATTGAAATGACTTGGAAAAGAATTACTAATATTAATAAACTCAAATGACAGTAAAACTGCATCATTTTATTTAAACTTTTGTTGCATGAGTGAAGTTATTTATAAATTTCTGACATTTATTAAGAAACAAATTTAGCTCCATGATGCAATTGGATATTTGGAAAAGCTGCAGATAATACTAGTACTATGTTGTAATGCCCAGAATTCGGGAGTCCCCCGGAAATGAACCACCAGAGTCCAGAGTCAAAGCCAAAAAGCAAGGGTCGTTTATTGCAGGTTCGAACCTAGGCCTCTGCTCACTCCAAGCTGGTGGAACGGAGAGAGCCAGAGAGCCCCGAACAAAAGTGGGGTAGGACTTTTATGAGTTAGGGAAGGGGGAGTTACAGGAAATTGTGACATAGGTACAGTGATCCAATTATTATTATACAATATTATTGACAGCAGGTTTAACCATTCACATTGCCCAGAGTACTTGTTACTTTTGGCGGGACCCAATCACAACATTTAGAGTATTGACCAATCACAGAGTGGGCCCAGGACCCTCACGTAGGGCGTGACTAGGACCTTCATGTAGGGCATGACTAGTCTTAACCTCCATCTTTAGGCCTGCCCCCAGAAATGTTAATGGTGTTAGCTGGCCTTCAAGGTCAGAGGGGAAACCCGAATCAAATCTGCATCCTTACAATGTATGTGTCTGACACTGTTCTTGAGACAGATATTAATCCATTTAATATTTTACAACAACCATGGGAAATGGCTCTGTTATTGTACACATTTATAGATGGAGAACCTGAAGCACCCAAGAGTTTATGTAAATTGTCCAACATCAGAGAGCTAGTGAATTCAGTAATTCTGATTCCAAATTCTGTGCCCTGAAGACTGTTGCTGCTATGCTGGCTCTCCTAGATATGTATGTGCCTGTGACATGAGAAAAAGGAGTGCTGAAAGCATTTAGAAAATAAAGAGAAGAGAGACTAATCCCAAGTAGGTTCCTAAATATGTTAAATGTAACTTACTAGACAGCTTCTTATGTAACCAATCCCATCATCCACAAAATTATAAATGATAAAATTAAGAAGGCATAAAAAGAGGAAATTAAGGAAGAAATGAAATAATTATTTATAACCCGATACATACAATTTTAGAATTTATCTGAACACAATGATCAAAAGCAGCCTGGTGAGATCTTTTTGATATTAGAAAATATGGTTCCTTTCTGAAAGTTTCCTTCTTTTCTCATATTTTGTTCCATGTTAAATACTCATTATTTAATAGATTTAAGATGCATTATCTTAATAAGTAGTTTAAAAGCTTTCTTTAGGGGCACTTGGGTGGCTCAGTCGATTAGGCATCAGACTTCAGTTCAGGTCATGATATCACAGTTCCTGAGTTGGAGCCCTGCGTTGGGCTCTGTGCTGACAGCACAGAGCTTGGATCCTGCTTGGAATTCTGTGTTTCCCTTCTCTCTGCCCCTCCTCTGCTCACACTCTGTCTCTGTCTCAAAAAAATAAACACTAAAAAATTTTTTTTTAAAAAAAACCTTCTTGAAATAGAGTTATCATGTTATCCGAAGTCTGATATTCCTATTGTTTTTCTTATAAAAATTCAAAAGCTGCCATTCAGGGTAATCTGATGTCTATTTGAACTGCCAGATCTCATCCTGAAGGAATAATTCATAATGCAGACATTAAAAAATGTTTTTTGTATAAAGTTTCAGTTTTAGAGCCTTGGACTATACCTTAAGAAACTCTATAGTGATCTTCAGAAGTAAGAATTGTCATCCAAACATTTCACTGTTTTAGACTCTGGTTAAATGAGTCTCTGGTGATTAAAGTTAGTGACCATTTGAAGAGGCTATGCTGCCACTAAGTTAGGAGTCTTTGGAAGCATTGTTTCCTTTCATATCCTACAAGAAAGCAATGTCAGTTTCCAAGCTAAAGAAAATGTCCTTCCAGGGGATCCTGGGTGGCTTAGTTTGTTAAGCGTCCAACTTTGGCTCAGGGCATGATCTCGCTGTTCTTAAGTTTGAGCCCTACGTCAGACTGTGCTGACAGCCCAGAGCCTAGAGCCTGCTCTGTATTCTGTGTCTCTCCCTCTCTCTATCCCTCCCTGACTCGTGCCTCTCTCTCTTGAAAATAAATAAACCTTAAAAAGATTTTAAAGAATATGTCCTTCAAGGAATCTCGCTGGAAGAAATAAGCATAGATACTTTGGGGCACAAAGATAATTGCTACTGTCAAGTAATTTATAGCAATGAAGGCAGGCAGGTTTTGTTGATTCACACTGTGGAGTATTATGTAGCCAGTAAAAAGTGTTATCATGTTAGTTGAGAGGCTGACAACACAAAATTCTAGAGTCAGTATGATCATGGTTCTGAAAAGTTGTGCATAGGAAAAAATAGAGCAAGTCATGTATGGATACTTTGTATATTTTAAATTAAAAAAATTTGAGTGAGAAATTGTTGCTTTGTAATAAAATAAATGAATTTACTTTGAAATGTTATAGCAAGTTCTCCCACTTTACTCTTTAGTAGTTTATAGGCTAGATAGACAGAGATAAAGAAAGAAATAGATACTAATATGCTATGATTTATTTAATAGTGGAAATACTTATTACAGTAATGCAGAAGAAAATATGTTTTCCTTTCTGGGCTCTTGTCCTTGTGTGTGTGTGTGTGTGTGGTTTTTTTTTTGAGACCTTTATAATAATTGATGATGAGCATTTTTTTCCTGTCATGGAAATGTCTAGTTGTACATGGGAAGATTTTTCTTAGCATTACTCATATTTAGCTGAATCTTGCTGCAAAACCATTCATGTGTGGTATGGTCTGTTAGATGATGCACATAGACGTTTGAAAAGATACTTAGAATGTGGGAGTCCTGTTATGAAATAGCTAACAGAATCTAGTTGCTTTCTGAAACTAAGTAATTCTTACCTCTTGCATAACAATCTTTCTAGCACTTAGAAGTTTTCTTCAGTGAGTTTCTGTTAGTAGTAAGCTTTCTTAGTTTTCAAATAAAACTGTCAGTAATTTCCTCACTCCTGTATGATCATTTGATTCTATGTTATTTCCCCTGAAAAGTAAAGATTTTTATTCCATGACCCTCTGATTTCTGTTTCTGTGTTGTATAATGTTTATTCCTTTATAGTGTTTTTTTTTTTCTGACAGCTTTTAATATACTTCTCATTGTCCTGCTGTGAAGTTTTACTCCTGGGTGCCTAGCTGTGGAATCTATGTATCTGTCAGGATGCTGTAGCTTATACCTACTACATCTGAGGTCTTTCATCAGTTATGAGAAATTTGTATCCATTTTTATCTTGAGCATGCCCGGTCCTGCATTGTATCATTTTCCCCACTGTGAATCTCCTGTTGGAGCTAGGTGGGACTAATCTGTTCATATCTTTTACATTCTTTTGTATTTCCATTTCTTTATATTTCTATGAAGAATTTTGAGTCATTCTCCAGCTTTATCTCTAAGTCACTCTTTTTAATTTGTGATTAATCTACGATTTACAATGTCCTTTGCATCTTTATTTTCAATGGCTATCTATCTATATTTTTTCTATAACTTACTTTAAAATCACCTTTTGGAGCACCCGGGTGGCTCAGGTGGTTGAGGGTCCTGCTTCAGCAGAGGTCAGGATCTCCCGGTTCATGAGTTTGAGACCCCCCACATCAGACTCTGTTGACAGCTCAGAGCCTGCAGCTTGCTTCAGATTCTGTTTTTTTCTCTGTCTCTCAAAAATTAAATAAACATTAAAATAAATAAATAAGTCACCTTTATTGAGCATAATTTACATTAAATAAACTTTACTAATTTCACGTGTACAATTCATTAGGTTTTGTTATGTATATGCAGTCATGCAAACTCTACCGTTATGGAAAACACTTCTGTCAGTTCTTTTTGCTTTACTCTCCAATATTTCTCATCTTTTTTGATAGCATGTTAATTGCTTTCACATATTTTTGTTCATTATTTGTGTCTATAGTCATTTAAATGTGTTTATTTTATGATAAGCATCCAGTTAATTTTATAATCTGAGCCTCTTGTGGTCTAATTATGGTTTAATTTTTGGTTTGTTTTGTTTTTGATAAATCATACTTAAGGTAGCTTTGGTTCTTCTGTATTTAATAAATGTGTACCATGAGTGCATATTTTTGCATGTTTTTATCTGATGATGAAATGACCTTTGTGCGTTCTTCAAGAGAAGATTCGTGTTTCCTTTTTCTAGATGCTCTTCAGGTATCCAAGACTCCCTAAAAATTTTGTTGTGTAGTATTTAACATTTAAACAGAATTTTCACATATGTAAGGGAATACATACATACATACACATATATGACAGGTGTAATTAAAATATAATAATGAAATTAATAAATTTATTCCATCCCCATGGATTAAGAAACAGAACTTCATATTACCACTTTTTAAAATAATTTCTTGGACCTAACTATCTCTTCTGGTCAGTTTTTTTCTATTTTTTGTGCCAGAAAAATTTTCTTATGAGGAAACCATTCATTTATATATTCAGCATATAGTTACTGAATGCCCACTATCTGCCAGATAGGATCCTAAGTGCTGGGAACACAGAATTGGCAAAACAGACAAAATCCTCTGCTCTTAGAGAGTTTGCATTCTAGTGGAAACAGGACAATAGGTTTAAAAAGCAAGTAATATATTGTAATTCTGATGATGATAAATGCTAGTGAGAGAAAAAACAATTAGAGTGTAGAGAGTGTTAGTGAGGGCAAGAATTAAACTTTGAAAATGGGAGTCAAGGAAGGCCTCGCTGAAGAAAAACCTAAAGAAGCTGAGGAAGTGAATAGTGAAATTATAGGGAAGAATAGTTGAGGTAAAAGGAACAGTTAAAACAAAAGCTCTAAAGTGGAAGGATATGCACAAGGAAAAGCAAGGGAGCCAGTGTGGTTGGAAGAGAGCAGTTACGGAGATGCAGACAAATTCAGACCTGTAATAGGGGCCAGATTGGGCAGACACTGGAAGAAATTTGGCTCCAGTTACAAATGGAACTGGGAGCTTTCCGAGTGCTTTGAGAAGATAAATGATGTCATCTGATTTGTTTTTAAAGGGATCTATCTGGTTGCTGTTTTGAGATACACTGGAATTGCTCAAAGATAAAGCAGGAAGAACTTCCAGGCTATTGTAGTTACCCACATGACAATGGTGGTGGTTTGATCAGAAGTGTTATAAGTGGAGGTGGTGATATATGGGCAGATTCTAGAAATCTGTTTAAGATGCAACCAACAGGATTTGTAGATGGATTTATTGTGGGCTGCGATAAAGAAGAGTCAAGAATATTTTTGGTCTGAACAATTGCAGGGATGAATTTACCTACGATTAGTTGCCATAGAGAAGATAATAGGGTGAGCAGAATTTGGAGAGGAAGGTCAGTTTTTGAGATGTTAGGTTGGAGATGACTGTAAGACATCCTAATGGAAATTTCAAATAGAGCAGTAGTTCAAGAGAGAGGTCAGGACTGGAGCTATATATTTGGGTGGCATCAATATGTAGATTCTGTATAAAGCTCTGATATTGGAAAAGTAAATTTTAGGGATTGAATCTTCAGGAGCTGTATGTTTGATGCTGAGAGATGAAGAGAAACCAGAAAAGTGGATTGAAATTGAGCAGACATTTACTAAAAAGAAAACCAAGTGAGTGTAGTATCTTAGAAGTGAGTTCAGTGATGAGTGATCAAGTGTACTAAGTGGTGTTGATAGTATCATACTGAGGACTGTAATTTGTCCATAGAATTCATCATTTGGTGGGCAAGTTTAAGGGTGATTGGAGTGAGTTCAAGAGAGAATGAAAAGAAAGAGAAGTGATTCTATTATTTTTAACAAAGCAAGAAAATGGGGCCAAAGCTAGAAAGTAAAAGGGAGTATTTTTTAGATGGTGAAAATAATAGCATGTTTATAGAGGGGGAAATTGGTGATGCAGGAAAGAAAAGGGAAACTCCTGGGGCTTTGCTCTGAAATAGATGTGAAGGCATGGATCTAATGCAGCATAAGTGGAGTTACTGGCCTTTGCTAAGTCCCCAGAGACCCTTGGATTTAAAAAGGATGTTTGTTTTAAGCTGTTTCATGGATGGGTTTTCTTTTCTTATATAGTCTACAAGATTGTCAGAAACATCCATATTTTGTAAGGCATCCTCTTTGTCAGTGTAGCAAAAACGCTCTTTCTTCATGGTCCAGCCACAATGGCCTTTCATTTCTGAAAGTGTCATGCTTCCCTTTACCTAGAACCTTTATACACATAGTTACACTTGCCTTTAAGGGCACCCACTCCATGGTTTCATTCAGTCCGTCAAAGCACTTTTTGCAGATGTAACTTCGTCACTTTTTTACTATTTGAATTTAATGAGTCTTTACCATTAGGTTTTAATGGCATGAGGCTGGGTCCATACCTCTTAAAATGTATAAAAGAGCACACAGGATACTGAGTTGCCAACAATGACATTCATTATTTATGAATTGACAAGCATGTTATGAAATAAATATATTTTTATTCCAAAATGTACTTAATTTATAATTATATGATACAAAGTAAATAATGCAGGTGCTTTTTTAATTCAGTTTGTCTGCCTAGGTGATATATAGATTAAGTAGATAATTGCCATAATATCTGCTGTCTGGGCAATATATTTAGTGAGGAAAATGTAATCTCCCTAGAACAGCAAGTAGTTTACAGTGGAAGAAGATATTCTAGCACTTTGTTCAAAAGAAAAGAATGACTCATGCAGAAAATGACATTTAGCCATCCAAACCAAGCTCAAATTTAAGAACTTTTAATTGTGCTTCTGCAATTTAGAGACAACACTACATCCAAAGTGTGTAATATTTACTTACTAAAAAAAATGTTCACTGGTCTCTATAAACATGTTTTTAGCAGGGTATGTTGATGTCAAGTTTGAAGTTTGGGTGGTACTACAGGAGCAGAGTATGGGAAATCAAAATTTAAACAAAATAAAATTGAATTAGTGGTTCCATGTAGATTCAAATGCATATACAGTCAAGAAAATGAGGACAAACACTGTGTGGCTAAAATATTTTATTGACACTCAAAAATCAAAAGACTTTCAACAATAATTAAAACCTAGTACCGTAAACCATTGAATCAAATAAAATGAGTGTTTGGTCCTGACTCTTGCTACTTCTGTGATTACCAAGTTTAGGAACTACAGACCTCAGTTCTGTAACAGAAGAAGGGATACCGCAGACCAACCACATCATTCTACATGTGCCCACTGGTTGACGAGTTTACAAGATAGCAATGGAAATTATAAGGATGGAGTTCCACAGAGAGATTGCCTACTATTACCCTATAATTTTTAAAGTTTCTATCAATAAATGTACAGCCTCAAGGTCCATATTATCCCTTTTGCTGATGTCCCAAGTAGTTCATACTTCAGGTAGAGCAGACAAGGTTTTATGTACCTTTCAAATAACTGTTACAAGGTCATTGCTGCTTTACCAAAATGAAATTTAGTCCTAACAGTTTCTGGCATAAAATGAGTGAAGAATTTTATGATACAAAGTCAAGGGAGTGAAGGAATTAAAGTGGGATGATGTATTGTATAAAATTGCTTGGGTCTTTAATGTAATACTCTATGTTATATTAGCATTAATAGAAGGAGGGAAAGAAAACATGGTATTCTCCTACTTGGAACAATAAAGAATTAACTCAATATTTTAGAAATAATTTATCCTTTTTCAGAGATGTGTTAATTTTGGCAAGTTGAGTATTGTGGTTAGGCACCAGGTTTAATTCTTTGAATGTGTTGACTCAAAGTGAAGAGCATCAACGTTCCAAAATCACCTTGCTTAGTTGTGACTCTTGTTGGAAGTTAATAAGCTGTCAATATGAGAAAATATAAATTATTTAGCATGATCTTAATAGAGCTATATTAATACCAAATATCCTATTTTTGATGAATATAAAACAGGAAAATTTTTATTGATGAATACATTTACTAACTTCAGGTACTTCTTTCTTAGGATCTGAATTTGAATTGAAGGGTAATCAAAGAACTTACTTTTGAGTCAGATGATTCAAGTTAATTGTTATTAATTTTCTATGTTCATATTTAAATGATGATCACATAACAGAAGTCCTATTTTGCACATTGATTAAAATAGAAAATAATGTTCTTAATGGAATTTACTATTATTAGAAGATGAAATGAGATCCTCTCTTATGAGATAGAACATAATGAGAAGAATGAGTATTTTAAAGAGAACCACATCTGTTTTTTAGACATATGGAATTTACAAAATTATCAGTGAGTAGAATTATACCTTGTTTAAGAGAAGGAAGAACTAGCTAAGATCTTACTATCACAGCAGATGTAATAAGAGTTCTCTAAACTTCTACCTTCAAACAGAATAGTGGTAGATAAGGCACATTTTAAGGGAAATCTTGATTTCTTGTGAATCATAAATACTTCCATAATCAGAGCCAGTTAACAGTATCTATTAACAAGTATTATTTTTGACATTTTCAGATCTATGATGGTATAGGAACTGAAAATACCTTGCCCTTTACTGTCACATGTACCAAAAAATGCTAGATAAAAAAAGAAAAAAGAGAAAAATTCAAAGTAAGCAAACTTCATATTCAGAATTGAAATTTATAATTGAGCCAGCTTTTTCTTTAACCTAATCTTTCAGTTCAAGCTACAAATTCATTGTCTAAAGGAACTCTGGCATATGTCTCTTGGGTGCATGTTATTTGCTTTAAGAGATGTAGCATGTCTTTCAATTTAAATGAAAGCAGCTGGTATATTAAAGTCTAGAAAAGTAAAATGAATTCCCTTTCTGAATTTTTCTTAATGTTATTGACAATTCATGTGCCCAGGTGGCCAAAAATTACATATGTAAAAATACCACAGAACTGAAAATGTCAGTTCTGGCAGAATGTCTTTCCTTGACAGGAAAGGCATATAAGAGAGGGGGCACTTTTAAAATGTTATAGAGACCCAGTAGGAACAATGGTGATGAACTAGATTGGAATATTAAAAGGACAAAGATGCCAAGGATGATCACAAGGTTTCTTTCTCATTTACTCAATGAAAAAATGATGAATGTTAAAGTAGAGAAGACAGAGAGAGGAAAGACTGGTTTTTAAAATTTTTGAATATGCTGAATTTAAAACTTTCCAGATTTTTATGGAATACTTAGGTGCAAGGTTATTCAGCAGTTGAAAAAATATGAGTATAGAACTCTAGAGGGAAAACTGGAGTATTAGTAGATTACTGAAAACTGTGGTTTTTCTATCTGTGGGAAATGCACGCCTATCTTCTTAAGGTTTCAGAGTCATTGAACATAAATAGTATTGCATAGAGCAGTGAATGAAATCTCCTAGAGAGAGCTTGTGGGCTGAGGCAAGAAAACAGTCAAATGTGGTACACTGAATAACCCAGCTGAGAAAGTCATCAGAGAGCTAAGAAGAGAACAAGGAGAAAAATGGAGACTTGGAAGTCAAGGGGGTAATAATTTTAAGAAGAAATAGTCAAAAGAATCAGATAGTTCAGGAAACCAAATGAAATGAAAAATAAGTTATGCCCTAAAGATTGGGAAATTAGGGGCGCCTGGGTGGCTCAGTTGGTTGAGCATCTGGCTTCGGCTCAGGTCATGAACTCACAGTTTGTGGGTTCGAGCCCCACATCCAGCTCTGTGCTGACAGCTAGCTCAGAGCCTGGAGGCTGCTTCGGATTCTGTGTCTCCCTCTCTCTCTGACCCTCCCCTGCTCTCCCTGTCTCTCTCTGTCTCTCAAAAATAAATAAAAACATTAAAAAAATGTAAAAAAAGATTGGGAAATTAGTTATCTTAATTATATACTAAATTAAATGTTCTTGCCTCAAATGGAATGCCTATCCATCCATCATTAGAGTGCCAAACTCAGACCACACATAAATTTTAACTTCCATCCGTTTTAACTCTTTTGACTCACTCCACAGTATTCTGTGCCCAATGCACTTACTGGACTTACAGAGTCAATGTCATGATATTGCCAACAGGATTATTGTCAATAATTAAATAAAAACTTAGCAGCTACCTACTTTTTTAAAGTTCCAATATTAAGGAATTTAATCAGAATGTTTCATTTTAATTGCCTATATGTTAAAACGTATATTCTAAATTGGACTTTGTATCCAAAGTATATAGAATCTACTAGGATTGAACAAAATTAACATTAAAATACTTAAGGTTATTTGACTAAAAAAAGGTTATTTGTTAAAAAAAAAAACCAAAGCACTCTGAAAATATTTTTTATTTTTTTACTCAAATATAATCAATATACAGTGTTACATTAGTTTCAGATATGAATATAATTATTCAACAATGCTATACTTCTCTCAGTGCTCATCAGGATGAATGTATTCTTAATATCATTTATTGTCTGTTCCGCCCCCTGCCGGCAGGTCGGTGGATCTTGGCGGGTTCCTGAGGAGGGAGTGAGAATTGGTGGGCAGGGGGCACAGAGAATGAAGGCAAGACAAGCGTTTCTGATCAAGCCTCCGTTTATTGAGAGAATACCCACACCTATATAGGGTTTAAGGCGGGAAGCTGACCTAGGTTGGTTGCTAGGTAACAGGGTCAAGTGATTTTTAGGAAAAGGTTAGAGAAAAGGGGAAACCGAAACTGCAATTTCAAACACAGCCTCTAAAGGATGGGTAAGAAAGGCCCAGACTTGCAGACTGCAACGCTGGGCAGGGGAGCGACTGACACCACTTAAGCCTAAATGCGGTTGATCTTTGTTTTACTGGCTTCTCCAGTCTGGCTGTCTCCAGTCCCTGAATCGGGAATAGCACTTCCCTAGCCGATCTTTGTAATTCAGGCAGCTCCCCTCAGGGAGTGACATTTCCTGCCTGTAGGCTGCCGATCAGCTGAATCTTTGCAGCTCCCCACAGTTTATCCATTTCACTCATTTCCCCCACTTCCCCTCTGACAACTACCAGTTTGTTCTCCATATTTGAGTGTATGTGAAGCCTTCTGGCCCTGGACCTTTCTTGGTTGGGAGTTTTTTGATTACTGATTGAGTTTCATTTTGTTTTTCCAAATTTTCCAGTTCTTCCTGCTTTAGTTTCGGTAGGCTATATGTTTCTAGGAACTTACCCGTTTCTTCTAAGTAGTCCAATTTGTTGGCATATAATTTTTCAGAATATTATCTTACAATCATTTGTATTTTTGTGGTGTTGATTGTTATTTTCTTCCACTTCTGATTCTGTTTGTTTGAGTCCTTTTTTTTCTATTTTTAATGAGTCTGGCTAAAGGTTTCACAATTTTGCTCTTTTCAAAGAATCAGCTCCTAATTTCCTTGATCTGTTCTATTATTATTATTTTTTGGTCTCTTTTTCATTTACTTCTCTAATCTTTATGATTTCCTTCCTTCTACTGGTTTTGGGCTTTATTTGTTCTTTTTCTAGCTCTTTTAGGTGTAAAGTTAGACTTTTTATTTGAGGTATTTCCTGCTTCTTGAAGTAACCCTATATTGCTCTAATTTTGTTATAATATATAGTGGTTCCCTCTTAGAACCACTTTCACTGCATTCTAATGATTTGGGACTGACTTGTTCTTATTTTCATTTGTCTCCATGTATTTTTTGATTTCCTCTTGGATTTCTTGGTTCACCCATTCATTGTTTAGTAGCATGTTCTTTAACCTCCATGTATTTGTGTTCTTTTCAGATTTTTTCTTGTGATTGATTTCTAGTTTTATACCATTGTGTTTGGAAAATATGCATGATAGGATTTCAGTCTTCTTGAATTTATTGAAAGTTGTTTTGTGACTAAATATGTGGTCAATTCTGGAAAATATTCCATGTACATTTGGAAAGATTGTGTATTCCATTGCTTTTAGATGGAATATTCTGAATATATCTGTTAGGTCTTTTGATGAGAGCATTTAGTCATTTACATTCAAAGTAATTGTTGATGGGTATGTATTTATTGCCATTTTGTTACTTGTTTTACAGTTGTTTTTCGTAGTTCTTCTCTGTCACTTTCTTCTCTTGCTCTTTTTTTTCCCTTATGGTTTGTTGGTTGCTTTTAGTGATATGCCTGTATTTCTTTCTCTTAATTTTTTTGTATATATATTACTGGTTTCTGATTTGTGGTTACCATTAGGCTCATATATAATATCTTATGTGCATAGCAGTCTATATTAAGTTGATTATTGCCTAAATTTGAACTCATTATAAAAGCACTAAATTCTGGGGCGCCTGGGTGGCTCAGTCGGTTAAGCCTCCGGCTTCGGCTCAGGTCAGATCTCGCATTTGTGGGTTCGAGCCCCGCGTCAGGCTCTGTGCTGGCGCTAGCTCAGAGCCTGGAGCCTGCTTCAGATTCTGTGTCTCCTTCTTTCTCCGCCCCTCCCCCTCTCATGCTCTGTCTCTCTCTGTATCAAAAATAAATAAAATATTTTAAAAATAAATAAATAAATTCTGACTATCCCCCACATGTTATGTGTGCAATGTCATACTTTTGTGAATCCCTTGACTGATTTTTATTGATAGAATTGATTTTACTGCTTTTGTGCTTTAATCTCCAAATTGGTTTAATATGTGATTAATATATTACTTTTATTATGTTTATATTTGGTTGTGAATTTTTTTCCTATCTTAATTTCTTACTCCTGACTACGGTCTTTTCATTCACAGAATTTTCTTGTAAGGAAGGCTGGTTTAGTGGAGATTTATTCCATTAACTTTTGTTTGGGAAAATACGTATCTCTTTCTATTCTACACAATAGTTTTGCTGGATTGAATATCCTTGGTTGCAGGCTTTTTCTTCTTAGAACCTTAAATATATCATGCCACTGTCTTCTGGCCTGCAGAATTTCTGCTGAAAAATCAGCTGATCGCCTTATGGGTTTCTCTTGTGTATAACTGCTTTCTTCTTCTTGCTTTTAAGAAGTTCTCTTTTAAGAAGTTAGCACTACTTTTTTGTCATTTTAAATATTAGGTGTCTTGATGTAAACCTTCTTGGGTTGATTTTGTTGGGGGCTCTCTGCCTCCTGGATCTAAATGTTTATTTCCTTCCCCAGGTTAGGGAAATTTTTAGCTATTATTTCTTCAAACAAATTTTCTGCCCCATTTTGTCTCTCTCCTTTGAATCCCTATAATGTGAATGATATTAACTTTATGATTTCACTGAGTTGCTTTATCCTATTCTCAGTTTTATTAGTTTTTTCTTTTTGATGTACAGCTTGATTGCTTTCCATTAATGTTTTCCAGCTCACTGATCTGTTCTTCTACATCCCCTGATCTACTCTCTAGTATATTTTTAATTTCTGTTACTGAGTTCTTCATGTCTGATTGGTTCTTTTTTTATATTTTCTGACTCTTTGTTAAAGGTCTCACTGAGATCCTCCAATTTTTTCTCAAGTCCAAGAAATATCTTTATGACCATTACTTTGGATCCTTTATCAGGCATATTGCTTATCTCCATTTTATTTACCTCTTTGCTGTTTTACCCTTTGTCCTGTTCTTTCATTTGGGACGTATTTCTCTGTCCCCTCATTTTATCTAAGCCTTTGTATTTGTTTCCATATTTTAGGAAGTCAGTTATATCTCCTGATCTTGAAAGTAGTGGCCTCATAAAGAATGATACTGTGGTGCCCTGTAGCACAATACGCTTTGTTCACTAGAATCTGACATTTTATCAGTATCTCCAGTGTGGATTGTGTGTACTCTACTGTTGTAGCTTAGCTTCACTTACATTCAGTTTTGTTGGCTGTAGTGGTCCACTCTGCCTGTTGTCAGCGGGGTTTAGCACCTGAGCTGGTAAGGGGCCAGTGTGGGGCTGTTGTAGGCTTGTATTTGAGTGGTGTTAGCAGTCAGTCCAGATCCCTGCCCTTAGCCTGTTCACTGGACTTCTGGGGCTGCACTTGAATTGTGTGTGGTTATTTCCCCCTCTTCCCAGCACAGGTATCACTTTGGAGTGGCGCCAGTCCCTACTGGGACTGCTTGCAGGATAAGACCAAGCAGGAGCCAGTTTAGAGGGACTCTGGCCAAGTGGCTCATGTTGAGTGGTATGGATCCACAGAACACGGGAGCAGGGTGCACATGTTAGCAAGGTAGCTGGAAAGTGTTTGTGCTCCTTCCCCAAGGGTTTAGCTATCTAGGCTGTGCAGGGGGTGGGGGTTGGGGGAAGAAATGGACCAGCTGGCTCTTTTGTTCTTAGAGAAGTCTCCTACAGCTCCCTGACTCTTCAACACATGCTCTGAGATTAGTAAATAGATCTCCCTCATGTATATCCCAGGCACTATTCAAACTGCTGCTCCAATGATATATCTCAGAGGGGCTGCTTGCTCTGCTTTCTCTTTGAGGGTGGGAAGTCAGTTTTCCATGGCCCTCCCAGCTAGTTCTCCCAGAGCTAAACCTGCTGATTTTTTAAAGTACCTGGAGCTAAACCTCATTAGTTGTAAAAACGCACATGTGAAGTCCCACTGATTTTCAAAGCCAAATGTTATGGAGATTTGTCTTCTCAGGGCCTTCCCTTCTACTGCCCCCATGTCTAGGATGCCTGGTGTGAGGTCTGCTTCTCTCCCTTCTGTGTGCTTGTGGTGTCCCTCCCATTTGTAGTTAGTCTTGCTGGGAGCTTGGTTTCTGACTGTATCTCTTCCCCTCCTCCCCTTTGAATGTGGCCTCTTATCTTGATTAACTGGGGAAACTCTTGCCAGTCTTTGGAGCATGTTCTGGGTTGGCTGCACTAATGTGGCTGTTATCTAGGTGTGTCTGTGGGACAAGGGGACTTAGATTCTCCTACTCTGTAATCTTCACCAGCAGTCCTAGAAAGTATTTTAAAATAATAACTAACGGAACACTTAAATCTAGCTCAATTACTAAAATAACTATTTACATGATTAAGATATAATGCTATTTATGTTTGCATTTATTTGAAAGTCTATATCATTATATATTCAGCACAGACATTTATCTTTTCTTCTTTGTTTTACATTGTTTTATTAGCCATTTTGCCTCTTCAGCTAAACTCTTATTTTACCTGGTGAGAGACACATGTCTGGCTCACTGCTGAATTTCTCATATTGCTTTGCTTCCAGACCCAAAAATCCAAAAATGAGATGTAGTAAATATTTTCTCAATATATCATATCAATAGAAATGACATACCACATATCTGGTTTGATTAGATTAATTTTAGGTGCTGCTTCAATAACAGCTAACACTGTATTTTTTAGTTCTTCAAATTATTTTGTTTAATTTAATTTTCTCATTATGTCATTGATTGATTATTAGATTGGTTAGAGTATGATACTAACATGATTTACTAAGGGTTTGGCTTTTGTGTGGGACTTTTAGCTGTCTTTCTCAGAGCCACAAATTCACTCTTAGTCTCGGACATATTTGCAACTATGTAATATTGGTTAAAACGAAGGGGCAGTAGGTAGATCGAAGTGGGAAAATCATTTCAAATCTATTTATGTCCTTGGGAAATGAGTTCAAAGTACGTTATCTATTCTGTATGGATCACTAAGACATTTATTCTTAAGGGAAACCACATTTTTTTGTCCTGCCCTAAGATCTGAATCTTCTGTATTGATGACCTTCCAATATTGACCTGTTAAGTTCTGCCCACCAGTGTACCTTCCTATGTGCTGTTACAAGCAGAGTGCTCAGAAATATAATCAGCCCACACTTAAGGAATATAAGCCTGTCTCAGGAGGACTTTTAAAAGACATGTTTATTTCTAAAGCTTATGATTTTAAACCAAACAGTCATTTCCATTCTCTATAGAAAAGAGCATATGTAGGCAATTTAAAAATCCAACATACCCTACTGTTCATTCATTCATTCTTTCTTCCTTCCTTCCTTCCTTTCTTTCTTCCTCTCCTTCTTTCTTTCTTTCGAAAGCACAAGCAGTAGTGGGGCAGAGAGAGAAAAGGAGAGAGAATCTCTGGCAGGCTCCGAGCTCAGCACAGATGGAGCCATGAGGGCCTTGATCCCATGATCATGACCTGAGCCAAAATCAAGAGTGGATGCTTAACTGACTGAAACACCCAGCAGCCCAATTTCCTACTGTTTCTTGTTTAGTTTTATGTTTGTAGCTATTTATGTTGAATTATTTCAACAAAATTATTTTAAAAATGAAACAAATTACTAGATAGTATGCAACATTTTTTTCATTAGAAATAAGTTTTAATGTATACTTAAAACAAACCAAAAAATTAGTGAACATGAGAGAACAGAGCCTGAATATATTATGGTTATTTACTTTATACTGTCACTGGTATTATAAAGACCTTTCAGTGTCACAGGAGCACAGTATATCAGTCATTCAGTTCGTGGCTTTATTCAAGTCTAAAACTGAAAATCGAATTGTTGAAGTAAAGTGCTATTGCACTATTTGTATTTTAAAGTGGTTATAAGGGGAAAAAAACTCATTATTTTAATGAGGTAAGCGTTATGTTTTAGGATAAGAAAGTATTAAAATTCAGTATTCTCATTATTTTCCTGTTTTTCTGAAAACAGTATATAAATTAGTTAATATTATTCACCTTACTGAAACAATAGAAATTCATTAATATTAATGCAAATTTATTTAAAATAGATAACTTTGCTCAACATATAGTCTTCTAAAAGCAGTTTTAGAACTTACAAATGATTTAACTCCAGTATTACTGAAAAAAATTTATATTAATTGCCACCCAAAATTAAAGCAAGTATTTTTCTGGAATTAGAAAAGATAAAAAAAAATAAAATATCACTTTGCTTGATAGGGTAACCAAATCAAGGGGAAAATCTTTTCCTTTATAAAAGAAGTGAGCTCCATGCAGCAGGGCTTTTGTTTGCTTTGATCCCTGCAATATCCTTAGCACTAGTAACACTGCTTATCTATACAAGTAGTAGATCTGAATTGTTAAGTGAATGAAACATGAATCTACTAGTCAGGAGACCAACTCCTATTTATAAATCAATATAATTGTGCTATAAAAAGAAAAAAAAAGTAAAGTCAGACTACAGAGCAAACTGTTTGGTATCATTCTGCATAACTCTGGGCAGTGTTCTAGTCTATACAATACCCAAAACCATGTGCCATTACAAGAGTATCTTGAGGTCCTCTCAGTGTTCTGCTTTCTCTAAATCTTTTTTTTAACTGTTTATTTATTACGTTAAATTGTAATGCCCAGAATTCGGGAGTCCCCCAGAAATGAACCACCAGAGTCCAGAGTCAAAGCCAAAAAGCAAGGGTCGTTTATTGCAGGTTCGAACCGGGGCCTCTGCTCACTCCAAGCTGGTGGAAAGGAGAGAGCCAGAGAGCCCCGAACAAGGGTGGGGTAGGACTTTTATGAGTTTGGGAAGGGGGCGTTAAAGGAAATTGGGACATAGGTATATAATATTATTGACAGCAGGTTTATCCAGTTACAACATTTAGAGTGTTAACCAATCACAGAGTAGACCCAGGACCCAGGACCCTCACATAGGGTGTAATCAGCCTTAGGCAATAACTGATTACTTATAGCTTCTATTTCTAGGCCTGCCCTTAGGAATGTTAAGGGTATTACAAGGGTGGTCCCTCTTGCCTCAGGCAATGTGTAACCACCTAAGAGTTCTGGAGAGACTGACTTTTAGACCTAGTTTAGAGGGGAAATTTAAAGCCTGTCATGGCCTCTGCTAGGTTCAGACTCGTGTTCTTACAAAATAATGTATAGAATTGTCTAATTGTTATGTTCTACACCTGAAATTAATATAACACTGTGTCAACTATACTTCAATAATAAAAATTTTTAAAAATTGTTAGCATCAGAACACTAAACTCTGACCTTATTCAGTTGGACTTCAAGATACAGTGTTTGGTGTTAGTCTGCTAAAATAAAGAGATATTTTTATTATTTTTTAATTTTATTTATTTATTTATTTATTTAGAGAGCAAAAGCACAAGAGCACACCAGCAGAGAAGGGGCAGAGGGAGAAGGAGAAAGAGAATCCCGACCAGGCTCCGCCAACTCCGGGCTCAGCCTTATGAACCATGAGATCATGATCTTAAACTAGGAGTTGGACACTTACCCAGCTGAGCCACCCGGGTGCCCCAGGAGATATTACTTCAGACACTTCCCATGTATCTCCCTGCTGCTTTCTGATGCAATAGACCTTGCTAGGCTGTACAGAGATACCAACAATTTGGTCATCATGGACTGACACAATTTTCCTGACTTAGCTTGAATTTATAACACTGGCACATTTGGAGAGGTTGATCTTCTGTGATTTGAAATGACCAATATTTCCGTAGGTTATATTTAGGTGAAATACGTGCAAATGATTTGTGGTGCTTCCTTGCTCTTATTTTTATAAGGAAGTGTGTGTTATGTTTCTTTTTCAGTTATCTAAAAAAAAAAAAAAAACTATTCTAAATGTAAGTGAAAATAGTCTAGATGAATTAGTAAGGAACCAAACTACATCCCAAACCCATATGAACATGAAGAATGATCCTATTATCCTTTTTTTTCTTTGTCATTTTTACTCTGGCTTTTCCAGCTCAGATTTCATCTCTTGTTCATGCATTAAAGAAGTCACAACTTCTGCAATTTCTTAGATTTCAAGGAGCCTGTTTATAGTCTCTTGTCTGTTTTACAACATAATTTTTCTATCTGCCTATCTACAGATAGATTTTTATCTGCTTTATTTTTCATGTAATTCTCTCTTTTTGTGCCTTTTAAAATTATTTTTGGTTTTGGTTTTGATTAAAATCAGTTTTCTTCCTGAGTACTGTACATCATTCAGTGGAGGTTATTTTTAACCTGCCCAAGCAATTTTGTAAGTAAAACATGAGGAGATGAGCTGGTGAGGTATTAGTTTATTGATGCTGTGACTGGATCTTCTTAGGCCTCCACCCTGCAAGGAGACCACCTCTTCTCTTGGTGGGTGGGTTCCGTGGGCTAACAGTGAATCATGCATTGCATTTCACCATTACCTAGCATTGCATGTTACTTTTGTCTAATGCACAGCTCATGTGTTCTCCAAACACAGAGGTGACACACTGAATGGCAAAGTTATGTTGCAGAGGACATGAATGTTATGTTTTCTCATCTGGCTCCGCCCTCTCTTGCAGCTTTTTGATGAGATGCTTACCTGCCCAAACACCGGATCTTGTCTTTCCAGACAAGGGGCACTGGCTGGGCACAGAAGATTATATACTGCCGGAGAGCTGCAGTGCAGTGGGTTCACTTCTTTATCTTCTCTGGACCAGACCCAATTTTCACTCTTTTTGGCAGCCTCTCTTCCTAGGTCATGGTTCAGGATTGTGGCCATTTTCTAGTTTCCACCCGAGATGTGGTTTTCTTTCCTGTTTTTGCATTTGGCTGGTTTCAGAAAGAAGAATCAGGCTGGAACAGCCTCACTTTAGTATCTTAAACTGAAGATTTCAGCATTTAAGCATGGTCCGTATCCTTTGAAATGATGATGAGCTTCTTGCTGCTGGTGCTGATAGATGTTTAATCTCCTGTGGAAAAATGATTTGTCCCAGTTTGTTGTGAACAACAATACATCGTTTCTTACCTTAACTTCATGTGCCTTATTTTAAGAGTAAAACGTCTTGTGAAAGAAGATGCGTGGAGTGAGGATAAAAGAAGTCATACGTGAAAATATGGTGCACTGAGTTCAGACTTCACTTTCATTTGATTGTGAATTCAGGTTATTCAGGTTATATATAAGTCCATATATTTTCAAAAAAGTAACTTCCCTTTTGGGATCTTAATTTAGAGAAATTGAAGAACTGTTTAGCTTTCCCCTTCGGCAATCTCCCCTCACCAATGTAACTACTGGCCTTCCTTACCCAGTCTTTCCTACTCAAAACCGTGATGGAAAGAAATGCATTATTTCATGGAATTGTATACCATTTACCGCAAAACCCAGAAAGTGGGTGAAAAATGAAATAACTGAAGAGATGTATATAACTAACTTGCTGACTGTCTTTCCGGGGTGCAGGAATTGATTAAGAATTTTGATTCATAAGACTGGTTGTTTTGATGCTTGCTACACGATGAGATGGGTGAGAATATAAGAGTAAATAAAGAGGTTAGTAATTCAATAAGCACAAAAATGTGTAAAAGTCAATAATAGTTGATATACTTTTGCATTAAAATTAACCTTTATACAATATATTTTTTTTGCAATTAGCATCAACTAGAAATATGGTATTTGTCCAAGTATTCAGATAGTCTCAAAAAATATGATAAAATTAATCTGTAGTTTGTATGGCATAAGGCAGGTAAATGTAAGAATTTCTGTAAGGTGCATGTCCTTTGAGGAAAAAAGAGTTGTCAGTAAAAAGTGTTGTTTGCTCTTTTTGAAGATTTCAAATATGATGGAGACATATCATTCAGAGATTGTTGATGGCCCTAGCCTGCAAAATAGATATGGGCTATATAGACTCTCCAAGATGGGATTATACTCCTCTCATTTGAAAAATGGGTTTGGTGACCTGGGGGTCTATTTGATGGGTTGTGAAGGCCTGGTTTCCCTCTGAGTGGACTTATCACTTAGAAAGCTACCTATGTACTTGGACTCCCACTTACTGTCTTCAAAGAGAATGCTGCTGTCTGAGGATTTAACCAGATTTAAAATTTGTTTGTAGTAGCAACTACATAACGATATCTCAGTCTGAGCTGTAGGAGAGCGAATCAAAATTAACTTCCATGGCTCTTCTGAAATCATTGCCTTGATTCTGGGTCTTAAATTTCAACATGTAAGTTTTACTTTTGTGTGAAAAAAATAATCATAAGGAAAAATCAGTATTTAGAAAGAAAAAAAAATTATAAGGGAAAAACCACCCTGGAAAATGGTAGGTAAGGAATACCAAAAACTCTACAGTTGTTACCAAGATGCCAGAATCTGGCTTTAGAAACCAGTCAGTAGATGTTTGCAGTAAAAAGGGCTTTACAGGACTTTCATGAATTATCAGGGCTCATTTCCCAAAGTCTCCTTAAAACCAAAGAATTAACATTGGCTCTGTCCATAATAGTTTCCTTTCAGAACAGATCAGAAGGCCGCCCCAAACTGACTAGCTGTGCGCCTGTATCCCTGGGCCCTCCTCCCCTGTGGCTCATCTAGTAACCACAGCATTTGCAGAAATATAACTCTTGGGAGCATATGCAGCAATTTGCCTCACTCTCTTTTGTCCCGTTTAACAACAAACAATAACAAAAACAAATTTCTCTTCCTGAGCTGAATTGACTTTACATTTCTTCTTTTCTTTCCTTATTCCACAATTACCTTCTTTTCCAAATATTACCAATTTAGATTGGATGTAACAGTAAGTGATAATATATGTATATCTTTTATTTGGTAAACTGTTTAATTAGTAAAATTAAAATTACTGTTGTCAGAGGCCCGCTCCGGTGGGTCCAGGGCTCCCTGAAGGGGTAGCAGCGGATGAGAAGCAAAGAAGAGACACTCACGCAACGCAGTTTCTTAATTGGCCCAGCCCGACATTCTTATTCCATCTCCTGTCTCTCCTGTATCCTATATCTCCATCTAACTCCTCCTGTATCTTCTTATATCTCCATCTAACTCCTCCTGTATCTTCTTATATATCCATCTAACTCCTCCTGTATCTTCTTATATCTCCATCTAACTCTTCCTAGCCAGGTCTTGGGCCTTTATTTAAAGACTTATCACATCAAAAGGTGGAACTTTTACAAATAATTCTCAGTGATAAAGATGCTTTGAAGAAAGGGTGCAGAAACAGGTTTTACAGAGGTATTTCTTTAAAACTATTCTAATTACAATGAGGTAACTTACACATCATAGGATAACAGGATATTCTCAGTGAAAAGCAAATAACCTACACATTTGTTTGAACCGGTAGTAAATCTTACAACTAAGAAGATAGCAGGATGTTTTTAGTGAGAAGCAAGATAGCAAACACATTTTATAACAGTGATGCTAAAATCTAGTCATAGACAGGGCTAGGAGGCATTGTATTTGGCTCACAAGAGGAAGAATACATTTGTGATGGTTAGTAAGTAAACCTTTTGTCAACCTTGTTCTTTGATGTTGCAGGTGTTAGCGCCATAGGTGCCCTAGACCAGCCGGCCTTTGCATATGAGTTTAAGTTGTAACTACTCTTACCTATCCTCACAATGGGCACCAAATTAGCATATGTATGCGCAGTAACTTGTGTCTGGCTCTTGTTTGTTTGTATTTCCTAAGTTAGGCTTTCTCTCCCGTCCAGGGTAATCATTATCTTTGTGTTCTTTAACCCCCTTTGTTTCCATGTCTTAAGTTTGTGAAGCTCAATAGAAGAGCCTTTCAACAAACATCTGCAGTGCCCTGTTTAACTTCCTCTTCATAGAGGTGGGAATATGCTTCCTCCCATGAGGCTTCTGGGGAATATCGGTCTGATTTGGAGCATTGTGAGGTCTAATCAATAGCAACAGGCTTAATTTTACAGGAGCAATGAGTTAACAGAAGGAGATGCTAGCTTCCGCTGTTGTGGCAGGAGCCGTGCTATGTCTAGCATTTCCTTACTGTGACCGTGTCATCCAGCAAGGCCTGTGCGGCTCCCAGCATACTGTGGCATAGCCAGATGAGATAATGGAAAGAACATCAGTCTAAGTAGGACTCAGGATCCTAAGTTTAGAGTTCTAGATCACCATCTGGTTTATGTGAATGGCTTTACTTCTCCAGCCTGGTATACTGATTTGCAAACTGGATATGCTGTCTCAACTAATACAGACGGATATATTGCCAATTATCTCATGTCTGTGTCTGTTTATTTTTTCACACTGCTTTATTCCAAAATCTGTTTGAAGTATCATACAGGGGCATATGAAATATGAACAAATAGGTAAAACAAAATTAAGTCAAGGCATAGAGTAGACTAAATGTGAAACTAAATTGACTCTCAGTTCCTAGAAATCAAAGAAAAACTGAAGTGGGCACAGGATCTTAAATTCTCTCTCTCCACCTTGCTGTGACTAGTCATGAACAGACTTGTTCAAATGTGAAATATAGTCTTCATTTATGTGCTACTATAAATATGCAAGTACCTCTTCCATCATCTTCTCTTAGCAATTTCAACACCATCTAGCTTCTCACAAAGTCAGGTAAAGTTGTATTATTCTGGTGTCCTACTCTAGTGTCATTGCACATTTTATAGTCAAAGTTTATCTGAAACCATGAACTTCAGAATGTACAGCTTCTTATATGATCTCTTGATTATGTAGAATGTTAGAAGTCAGCACCATTCTAAAAGGTCAAGTTTACCATTTCAATGTGTACAGTCCTAATTGTGCTGGGAATGTTTGCTCTCTCATTCCTTCAAGTATCTAGGAATAAGACTTCCTGATGAACTAGCTTTAGATAGATGCTACCTTCTATGAGGATAGTTCCAAATTCATCTTGGTGGTTTGGACTTTCTCTATTTATAACCTTATAATCCTACTCCCCACCGGCCACTGTTAATGCATATGAAACCAAAAGGTTTAACTAAAGCATAAAAGCCATGTTAAAAGGAACTAGGAGAGGGTTACCTTTACAAATGAAAAGAAGAAAGAAAAAAGGTAAAAACCCGATGTTAAGAACTTGAAGTATATACAACTGAGAAATAAAGTCCACAAAAAAGGCACAGAAAGGCCATGGAATTGTATACTTGAAAGTTGTTAAGAGAGCAGATCTTAAGTATTCTCAATACATTCGCACAAAAAAGTTGCGACTATGTAAGGTGATGGATATATTAATTAGCTTGATTATGACAATCATTTCAAAATCTATGCGTATATCAAAACTGTGCATTGTGCACTTTTAATGTATATAATTTTTATTTGTCAATTATACCTCAATAAACCTGGGGAACAGAAAAAAAAGATATCAACATAAAATAGTTTTTAAAAATCTGAGTGTTTTAAACGAGGAAGAATGGAAATTTATTAACCATATTGTAAAATTAAGTAACAAGTCACTAAATAAAAATGAAAAACAAGTTTATAAATAGAAGGAATGAGAGCATTTAAAACAAAGAATTATGGAATGATAACCATTAAAAACAACAAAAATAAGAAGAGCAACCAAGAGAGGTATTAAACAATGAGAAAGAATGAAATATGGCCATTTGTAGGAAAGTGGATGGATCTTGAGGGTGTCATGCTAAGCGAAATAAGTCAGGCAGAGAAGGACAGATACCATATGTTTGCACTCATAGGTCTAACAGGAAAACAGGAGAAACCTAATAGAGGACCAGGGGGAGGGGAAGAGGGAAAGAGAGTTGGAGAGAGAGAAGGACTCAAAACTTGAGAGACTATTGAATGCTGAAAATGAACTGAGAGTTGAAGGGGAAGGGGGAGGGGGGAAAAGAGGGAGTGGTGTTGGAGGAGGGCACTTGTGGGGAAGAGCACTGGGTGTTGTATGTAAACCAATTTGACAATAAACTAAAAATAATAATAATAAATAAAAAACAGTTCAACTGAATAAATTTGAAAGATTATATTGACTTTATTCAGTGATTCATGAACTGGGCAACATTTCATTTAGTAGATATAAAGGAGCTCCACAGAGCTGTACAAAGTGAGAGATTTAATAGCCAGAAGCGGGCAGGAACCAGGAAAGAGCAGAGCAGGAATCTGTCAGGTGGATTACCTGACCAGTGCTGACCAGGAAACTCCAGACTTACTGGTCTAAGATTACATTACTGGGAGAGGTTGAAACTGTATTTAGGATAGGTATTAAATCTTGGTTTGCTGATATGGAGTTTAGCACAAGTGACTCAATTTTGTGCTGATTCTCTCTTTTTCTCTATCTGTCTCTCTGTCTCTCTCTCATTTTTTAACAGAGATAAGAGTTAAAACATAAATATCCTATGTTAGAAATTTAGTTCAAGGCTCTGTTCACTTTACCTAGCACTATGGTAAATACTATATAAATAAAAGTCAATTTATTATTTCTATTAACAATACTATATAAATAAATACTATATAAATAAAAGTCAATTTATTATTTCTATTAACAACAGCAGCAGTAGATACTTCTTATGAAAAGCAGAGGCAGAGGTGCCTTGGTGACTCAGTTGATTAAGTGTCTTACTCTTGATTTTGGCTGAGGTCATGATCTCACAGATTATGAGATTGAGCCCCAGGTTGGGCTCTGTGATGACAGCATGGAGCCTGCTTGGGATTCTGTCTCCCTCTCCTTCTGCCCCTCCCCTACCTCTCTCTCTCAAAAATAAATAAGCATTTATAAAAATTAAAAAATAAGTAAAAAGAAGAGGGAAAATGCTAATCTTAACTCTTTCTTAAGAAATCCTAACTAGGAAGACAGCTGGAAATTCAAGTTTTAAATATTTTCATTTAACTTTGGCTTTACCTATGAATATGTTGACTCTTTTGAGTAACGTAATATTTTTATAAACAGAATTATTTACATGAACAAAGAGTAGCAATTGTTTTTGCATTGATATAGAAGACTTACTGCCAAATACTTGTATTTATAAAGGGTATATTCTTTCTCCATCTCATAAAATTTTTCCACCACGTTTTATATAATTTTACTAATACATGTATACTTTTTATGTTTTATTAAATCTCAATTTCAAAATCATTTAGGGAAAAGAAAAATTCTGTAATTCTTATTCTTATTTGTTTTGCCAAAATTGGCTCACCTTAAAAGTTATTATTTTCTCAATGATCAATCTTGACATTCAATAAAACTTAACCATTTCAGTGCACTAGCATTAAACCCTTTTCCTGAGTTGATAATAGCAACCTGTGAATTGTCCATTGACTTTTGAACAGTGACAGTTCAAATTCTAACCCAATTTTTTTAATTAAAAAAATTTTTTAATAATATATTGTCAAATTGGTTTCCATATACCACCCAGTGCTCTTCCCCACCTTTTGATGTACCTTCATAGTGAAGAGAAAGGCCACACCTGAACTTTGCTAGAGGAAAACAGATTGCTTTTTAGGGTTGGTTTATTTATTTATTTATTTATTTATTTATCTATTTATAATGTTAATGCTCACTCAGATTGTGGTGAGCAAAACATTTGAGTTGTTTATCAGGAAGGTTTTTTAAATAATTAATATTTGTTTTGATCTTTATGTGAGAAGTGGTTCTTGAATCATGGAAAAGGGCAACTGGAAAACATCACTGTACTTAAATTAAATCTTTCCAAGTGGGAATATTTTATGATATATTTTTATTAATATCATTTCTAAATCTGTGTCTGGAGATTTTGCAGAAGAGTCTAAAGAATGACCAGAATCAGTGACTGACATAGAAATTAAAAAGTTGAATGAAAATTAAAATGATCTTTTAGTTAAGAAGGGAATTATCAAGGGATGAATAACTAAACTGTATATGTATACATGTTAAACATACAAATTATACAAATTGAACCTGTGAATAGTCTTTAATTAGGACTTAGCTCTTGAAAATTAGAATATTAAGTTAGATTTTTGTACATATTTGCTTCCACTTTTAAAGAAGAAATACTTCATTGTTTTTAGCAAAAATATACGCTTACAAGAATACAAGTTAAATTGAAAATTAAAGATGAAAAATTAAACTCTAATTAACATTAGCTGAATACTATCCCATATGTCTGTTAATGCACCAGTTCCCTTCTCTATGCAGAAACACACTTAGAATGGTGGGTGCATGGGTGGGTAGATGGACAGATAAATACATGGAAATAATTTATAATATGGGAATCAAAGTATAGACGCATTTCTAATTTAAGAACTCAACTTAGGTTTTATTTAAATTTCACAGAAGAAATATAAATGACATGAAAATGAAAAATATTCTGTCAAGTAAATGATTCTTCAATTCAATATAATAATTCTTCAAATATGCCTCTATGGTTAAAGGGTGAGGGAGGGGAGAAGGGAGGGAAAGAGAAAAAAGGCAAAAGAGAAGAGGACAGGTTAGGAAAGAGAAAAAATATAAATTTTTTTAAGATAGAGTCATTTTTCAAAACTACCCAATTCAATCTTAACTCCATTAACTCCATTTAAAAGATGAATATATTAGCACTCTCTTATCTTTTCATTTTAGTAAGGCACATTATTATTCTTCCATTGGCCATGTTTATAACACCTGTATTCTCTTCTGTAGCCTCAGATCCCATGGTATTTCGTTAAGAGTTCTGTAAGTAACTAGTTAAGTGTGCCACATTAGTTTCTTTTACCAGGGATTCTCAATTCTTGTGTCTATTTTCATTTCTCTCTTAATCGGATGCATTAATCATTCACTTGTTGCTGTTTGTTTGTTTCTTTTTTATTTTTTAAATTTTTTATAACTTCTTTTTTTAATGTTTTATTTGTTTTTGAGAGAGAGAGAGAGAGAGAGAGAGAGAGCGTGAGCAGAGGAGGGTCAGAGAGAGAGGTACAGAATCTGAAGCAGGTTCCAGGCTCTGAGCTAGCTATCAGCACAGAACCCGACGTGGGGCTCAAACCCACGAACTGTGAGATCATGACCTGAGCCGAAGTCAGACTGTGCATTTGATTTTCTATCCATTTTATCAATAGCATGAGGTAATGGAAGAATGAATAGAAGGAGAAGGCTAAGCTGAGGTGGTACAGAGTCATTGTTAGATTTTTTCTTTTCCATCTGAAATTTTCTCACATGCTCAGTCTGGATTCACTTCCTTGAACTTTAGGGTTGGGGGTATTATGTATGATTTCTGCATAGCTAACCACTGGACTTTGAATCAGTCCTCCAAATTATTTCATATCTCCAGAATCTTCATTTCTGCTCTATTTAACTTATATGGATGCCCATTCAGTTTATTTCTTCACAGATTAAGCAGTATTAGTGAGGATAATCAAGATTTGTGATTCTGCAGGGTAGACTGCAGAGGCAAAATGTGCCTGGTCAATGGTTTGTCTGTGTCCCTCTCCTCTCTCTCTCTTAGTTCCCCTACTTTTTTTTTCTAAGTCTTCCTCTAAGCATTTCTCTCTCCCAGTCTTACTTGCTAGTTTTTGAAAATTATTGTATTATGGTAGCCTCTTTCCTTGTCTGGATACCATTAGTAATTTTTTATATGACCATTTGTTCTTCATTTTATTAGTTATCAGTGGAGAAAATTCTTATAGTATAAAGATATTTTAGCCATCTTGATCTAGAAGTCTTTAATATCTAAAGTTCTACAATTACATTGACAAATGATTTTTCAAACACAATATATAATCTTCAATGATCGTTGTATTTTCGAGAAAATATTGGTACCCTGTGACATTTTACAAATATCTTGCATTAAGAAAGATAATTGTCATTAATGACAAAATTTATCATAATATATTGTCATCGTCCTTAAGTATAACCCTGGTTTTATTCCCCTGATGATTTCAGGTAGATAAATGACTTTGGAAGAATTGCAGCATCATAAATAGAAGTTGCATTAAACATATGATTTTCATGGAGACATTTTATTTTCATTTTTTGATATCATCAACTGATCCATAAATGCATTAGCTATTAATTTAAATTGTTCAGTGAATCAAGTTTTCTTTTCTTATATGATCAAGGTACAAAAACATGTTCAAAATCTCTTTATGAATTATTCATTTCAACATTGATTATTATAATCTAATGTAGTAGGTTTTTAAGTCCTTATACTTTAAATCAGTGGTAACCATGCTACTTCCAAAATGAATTGACAATTTATATTTCTTCTTTTTTTAAAAAAAATATGAGATTAAAAATCATATATCAAATGCTAGGTACTTACAGATAGGTTCTAATCATGAGAGTACAGATTTATGTAGTTATTTTGTTGTGGCATTGAACTCCATATTAAAAATCATATTTGTATTTTATGTCCCTTAGTTTTAATTATTAAGGGCTCCATTGATAAAAGCATTTTAAAAGAGGTTCAGAAGTCTTTAAGTAGCTAAATTAGATATATTAAGTGAAACTAATATAGGAAAATAGAAAGAAGGTAATAGATCTGTGATTAAAATGTGCAAATTATGTATATAATTAGTAGAAAACTGAATTAGTATGTACCTAATAACTTGCGTATCTTTAAAGACTATAGAGAAACATTTGAGTTATTGTCAAAAAGTTAACAAAAGTCAGGATTTCTTTCAGAGGTAAATAAGTGCCTTTTGGCTTCATTAAACATTTGATATGAAAAGAGATCCACCTTTCAGGATCCCAACCAATTCTGTCAGTCGTATCTTTTTTAATAGTGTCCTTCTAACAGCAACAACAAAAATTCTACATTGGCAAGATCTCTTGTGTTTTTTCAGTTTTAAGCATATATTTTTCTTAATATAAAACCACGTAGCTTCTAATACTGTAACAATGCAGGCTGTCAAAGACTGGAGAACTAATTTAGCTGGAAATGAATTAACGCCATTCTCATATCACATTAATTTTGTTAGAATTGTGTCTCAAGTAGAAAATGTTGGCTCTGAAGATGGAATAATGAGTTATTTCTTTAGGCTCAATGGACTAGAATGCCAGGAATGGAAAGCACGTCACCTTTGTGACTGGAATACTCGATGATGAGCTAGGTGTATTGCTCAGCAGCAGAAATATCCTCAATGCACAGTTGATCAGTTGGGCCAAGTTAGTTATTTAAATTCGTCTCTGAAATACTGTATAGTCTGTATTGTATACATTTGGTATCCCAGAAAAATTTTTTCTGATGGAACTGTTATTCATTTGTATATATAATTTATTTTTACCCATGGGTAAACTCTTAATCTTTTATGCAATCATGACAAGCCGAAGCAGAACAAATTATGATGTATCATTGTACAATAGTATCTGACAGAAATTGCCCAGAGTAAATATAAAGAAAAATTCATTGGGGAGAAAAGCAATTAGCTTATGTTATAATTGAGTGGAGATTTCCTAATCTGTATTGTTTCCAAAAGATTTTAAAGCCTGATATTTAATGATCATATGTTTGTAATAAAGGAATGTTTTAATTCATTTTTTGGCAAAACATTTAACAGTGTCTTCCATTCTGTAGTGATTATTATCTTTCTAAGTTAAAAAATAGTTTATTATTGGAGAAAATATGAAACCTAAAATGCTATTAGACAAAGAAAAGATGTGAGCAATGGGGAAAACAACTAAAATTTTAAATATTGCTGTTAATATTTTGAGTAAAAAACATAATTATAAAGGACTTGCATTGTGAAGCATAGCTCTGTAAGCAGTGCAACACCCCCGATCTGCTCCACCCGGGAATATTCTCAGCATTTGTCAGCTTGGGATCTATCTGTTTCAAATATCTTCATTGAACACTAACTGAAGAGGTTCTTCTCATGTGCACTTGCAAAACACAGCCTAAATGATGTGAGAATGACTGAAATCACACATGAAATACAATGTTTATGATTTATTAGATAGTTCACTGAAACATGAGAATAAGATAGATAACAATTATTATGGCTCTGATGTTTCCTTCCCATCTCTCAGAACTGCAGAAGTGCTGAAATCCTTAACCACATGCGTGCAAAGAGAATTTTCTTCAAGCATGTATTCTGCAGACTTCTTATTATCGTCCTAGTTCTTAATTCTGCACCACCTGCTCATTTCTGGCTGTGTTTGTTTTGTAGTGGTCTATATAAGGATGGCTGCTTTCTCCTATCAAAACATATTCTAAAGGTTTTCTGTCTTTGCTTAATCAAAAGTTGTAGGTGCATAGACTGTCTACTGTCCCACTATAGCACTTACTGTTTCCTTTTCTTGTGCAATCTCTGCAGATCTCTGGCCTTGGCTGCTTGTTTTCTAGAAACAGGTTTTCTGTATTTAGTTTGCACCTTTGCAAGTTCAAGAGCCCAGCTTTTTGAGTTGGGCTGGCTGGTGCAGAGAGGAACGACATTGTCCTTGTCCTGGCAAAGGGCTCAGCTATGGAGAAATGATCTGCCTCTGCCAGAATTTTCAGATTTAGAGATTGAACTGCCAGATCTTATCTGCTGGGTATTTAACTTCATTCTCTTCAACTCTAAAGGCACACTCATTTCTGTGTTTTTGTTGCTTTGCCTTTCTGATTTGAATTTGACCCAGTTTCTGCCCTGCTTTGCACTCCATGCCTCCCGCCCTAGCTGCAGAGCTCAGAGCTCAAGGTCTCTCTCAGTTGTGTCTTCACCTCTCCTTCAGGGCAGGAATATTTATGAAGAATATCCCAGCTCTTGCTGGCCCTCCTCCTACATGAAGCTTCTCAACTCTCAATGTCTCTGCCTAAGGAGCACAGCTTTGGTCAAGAAGGAAGCTGCTTCCAAACTTATTTTGACATAAAAGAACAGTGCTACGCACTGTTGTTATTAAATATAACCTTAATAGAAAAATTCTAAGTGTTCTGTTTTAACTCTTTTATGCTTGCTTCTTATTAGATAGAAACTTTGAATATTTTTGAATATACATCCAAGGTTATTATGGACTAAACTTTTTAAAGACAAGAACTCTAATTTTAAATACTTATAAATAGCAAGCTTAGTTTTAATTTATATTGTCTCCAAATAGTTTTATGTCCACTGTTGGTATGGAGTCTACCACATTATGAAATTTATGATCCATAAAATTAATTTTAATATTTTAGGTAAAACAAAACAAATCTAGCAGCATTTGTAATTACTAGTTAAACATCTTGATATAATTAATGATTTCTTAAATGTAACATGCTAAGAGTGTGCCTTTTTCCTCAGATATTATAGATCACTTTTCTACTTGAAAAGTCAGACATTATGTTTTCCAATATGTACCATTATTAAACAAAATAATTTTCTAGGAGGGTGTTAGATGATTACAAACCTTACTCTGCAAAATGCAATAGAAAATAACATTCCAACTCGTAGACTTCATTGTATTGCCAAATACTGAGTGTCCTGAATTAATATCAATTCCACAGTGTTTATGAAATTGAGTGACATAGCCATTTAGAGCCCTTACCTTACATAGTAGAACGACAAACTTTTAAGTTGCAATGAAAAATAAAGTTTTTGAAGATGAAAACCAGAACAAAACAAAACCCTGTACCTATTATTAACAAAATGAAGTGTGAAGGTATTGGCATTTATTGAGTAGCTGATATGTGCCAATCATTCTCAAACATTTTGGACTCAGAACTGCTCTACAATATTACTAAGGATTCCCCCCAATTTTCTGTTTTTGTTGGCTATATTCATCAATTAAAATAAAACAACAATTAAAAATATATACTAATTCATTTAAAAATAAAAATGCTAAATTTTTGACATTTTAAAAGCAATAAAATCTTTCATGAAAGATAACTGTACTTTAAAAAAACAAAAAAATAGTGGGAAGAGTGGTATTGTTCTGTTTTGTTGTGTTCTGCAAACATTTTTAATGTCTGGGTATGTGGTAGATAGTTGGATATCCATATATTTGCATTCAGTATGTACGCAATTTTGACTATGTATATGACTATGATACATGCTATATATATAATAGTCTATTTATAGTCTTATTATATTAGACATAGTCTTATAAGTATATATGTAGTCTAATAAGACTATGTGTATATATGCAGAGAGACACTATGTATATGTTGATATGTTATTTTGACTATATGTAAGAAGAAAATCAAGCCTGACAGACAGGTAGTACAAAAAAAAAAAGGAGTCTTTTAATATCCTTTTCAGTTACTATAGGGATTATTTCCTACTACCTTAAAATTCATCATTGCACAGCTATTTCATCAAAATCCAGTAGTCTGCTTTGCACTTCAAATGGATCTTTTACCTGTGCATGATTTTGACCTCATGGACCCTTGAAAATGTCTTGGATGTCCCAGGGGATTCCTAGAATTTGACAACCTCTGTGCTAGTCCTTATTTTTGAAAAAAAAAAAAAAAAAAAAACCCACAATATTAAATAAATTACATTATCCTTTGTTTGCAGATTATGAATCTGACTCAAGTACAGTGGGTACCTTACATTATATTTCAGTTGTCTTGGGTTTGCAACCCAATTCCACCACTTGCCAGCTGTCTAAAATATTCCATGTACTCCTGAGTATACCACGCAAATATATAAATATTAATTTTTAAAGAGATCGTATCAAAAATTAGCTCCCCTCTGTTTCCTTACTAGCAAGTTGCTCCATTTTGATTGAACACCATCTTAGGTGGTAATTAACTCAGTATAATTTTTAGACATATGGACTCTTGAATACAAATTTGTTTTAGTTTAAACCCAGATTACACCACTTTCTATTAGTGTAACTTTCAGGTTCCTTATGCAGTTTATGAAGTTTTGAGAATTAAATAAGGTAACATATAACAAGTATTTAGAACAGTGGCATATTATAAAGGCTAGACTAACATATGCTAATTTTTTTTAACTATGATTTCCATTATCATAATCTACCCTGCAGCCCTTGGCCACACTTTCTTTCTCAGAAGTGAGTCAGGTATTGTCCTGCCCTGGTTCCCAACCATAGAGAATTTATTTCAAGCTCTCTAATTTATCCTGTGGACTACCCAGCATGCCCACCATTAGGTTTGAGGAGAAGGGCAAGGGACTCTCACCCTAGAAATACTTTTTCTTTGGGGGAATGGGGACCCATTAGGATGCTTTGCAGATAAATGTCTTCACAAACTCCTCCGCTTCACATTCTAATCATCTTAAATATTCTTGATTCATCCAAAAGTTAGGACTTTGGTTTTCAACCATTTCTTCATAAAATCTATCTTGGGAGTATGTCTCATACTCACTTTGGTGTCTGCCATCTATCCTATAGACACCCTGAATGAAATAAAAACAGAAAGTGTCTCATCCTAATATTCCATTACACAAATAATAATAATGCAAGAGAAAGCAGAAAGGAAGTAAGATACATTGTCCTTATTGTACACCAAGCGGCGTTAACTCTTTACAAATATCTTTACAGGGAATCTGTGAAAAAAATATTATCCCATTTTACAGAGGTGCATTTAGGGTACCAAAGCTCAAAGAGACTGAGTAACTTGTTGCAAGTCACAAAAAGTACCAGAATGTGACAGTGTCTGCCAAGCTACCTTAGCTAAGTTTCCTGGCTTTTATGTATTAAATTTCCCTTCCTTCACTTTCTTTACCTTTGTTCTTACTCTTAGTTTAATAGGTCAATACATATAAAACATTGTTCATGACATAGCTGTCCCTGTCCTTATCCCCTTTCCACTAAGCCTACCACTTCTGATTTTTTGGATGATCATATACCATTTACTTTCGTGTCTTTACATGACATGTTTGTACTGCTTCCACTTGAGATGAAATGATTCTTAGAAATGATTTGTTAACTTTCTACCACAGAAGATTGGGACTGGCACCTCTTCTTTCCCTGACCCTAATACACACATGCACCCTTCCAATCTTCTTCACTAGGACTGGGCCATACTTTTGGTGTAGATACCAAGAAGTTACATTATTATGACTATGTAAGTGCTATTCAGATTTATGATTAGTTTTACTTTTATATACTCCTTTTTGGTTTCCCTGAAGTTAATAATTCTTATACTTTCATTCTCTTCATTTTGTACATACTTACCCCAATTTCAGTCCCTAAATGGTTGCCAGATATCTGAGTTTTCCTACACGACATTCTATAAGATGTGTGCAAATTAAGGAATGTTTCCCTTTCATTAAATTTCACATTCAATTTCCCACCTATTTGGATTTTCAGAGATAGTGTAAGTGATCATAAATCTAAATTCATCACTGCAGATGAAAGAGATGATCAGATATATTCATTTAAGAACAGTCTTAAGGGGTGCCTTTGTGGCTCAGTTGGTTAAGTGTCCGACTTCAGCTCAAGTCATGATCCCGCAGTTCATGAGTTCAAGCCCTGCGTTGGGCTCCGTGCTGGCAGCTTGGAGCGGGGTGCCTGCTTCGGATTCTGTGTCTTCCTCTCTCTCTCTGCCCTTCCTCTGCCTGTGCTCTATGATTCTCTCAAAAATAAATAAATAAACATTAAAAAAAAGAAAAGTGTTAGTAAGAATTCTCATTCTAAGTATTAAAGTTAGTATTAAAGTTACCTTATATTTATAAAGTAATATAGTCTATAATGTTTCTCAATGTATCTTGACTACTATCTTGAGATAATTTGGAATATTTTAGCCAGTGAGACAAATCATAGTGTTCTTTCAGGGTAAAATGAATACATCTATTAAAATGACCATGAATCCTAGTTACTGATACTCTAAAATTTATAATCCTCCTAAGTGAATTACAATCAATTTACAGTCTCACTCATTTACAAACATTATATATCCAAATACATAGAAATTATTTATTGATGGTTACACTTAAGAATATAAAATTAAACTCTCAACTATGTAGCTTATTTACAGAATGGATTGTCCGGATACCTGAGTTTTCCAAATACCTGGTGATTTTTGCCTGTAAGCATAGAAATCAGCTTAACTCATCCACGCCAGTACTGCATCACATTCAACTTGCCTTCCTTAAAAGATCACAACCTGTTTGAAAACTCATAATGAACTTTAGCTACTATTCCAGTGGTACTTATAGGATAAAATGATGCGTGAGTGGCATGTGCCTTATACTGAATCTTCTAGATCTTTGTGCTGTTTGTATTGTCTCTTTTTCTTAATTAGATTCCCTTTCAAGTTACCAAAGCTCATCATAATTTATTATGTTTTCCTTTATCATCTCTTCTACTTTCTTATATTGATTACTACTCTTAAACTGTAGGCTTTATACTATATAATAAAAATTATTTAATCACAGTAATAATTAATATATAGATGTGAAGCATTCTTGTGTGAACAAAGTATACCAAGCTTAGTGCACAGAGTTTAATATTTATTTGGGCTGCCCAGAAATATATATATATATATATTTTTTTTTAAGTTTATTTTATTTATTTTGAGAGAGGGAGCACGCACATGCACATGCACATGCATGGGATGGGGAGGGACAGAGAGAAAGAGAGAGAGAGAATCCCAAGCAGGCTCTGTGCTGTCAGCACACAAACTTTGAAATTATGATCTGAGCCCCAATCAAGAGTTGGACACTTAACCAACTAAGTCACCCAGGTGCCCCTATATTTATTACTTACTTCCTAGATAGAACCGTATCTCTGTAGAATTAAGCTGGCCATACAAGTGATGTGTTAGCAACTGCTAGTTGCTGATTATCCCCTATATACTCTCTCCTAAACTAATAGAACTTTTGCTCTCACCTGGGGCCATGGAAGCCAGGAAGAAGCAACTATGTGACTTAGTTCTAGGCAGTGAGATGGAGTGAAAGTGTGCCATTTTGAGCATGCAGCCTTAAAAGAAGTAGTGTAGTTTTTATGCTCCTCTCTCCATCTTGCTGCTCAGAACTCAGAACTCTTTCTTGTACTGAGAGAGAGAGAGAGTCGCACTCGAGAGATGGTAGAGCAGAGAGCTGACAATGAAGCCACTGAACTAAGAGCAAAATAAACAACTTCTCTTTGGTTAAGCCACTGTTATTTGGAGTCTATGTTATGTCTCTGCTCATTAATCCTAATTAGTATTAGTGAATAGCTAATTGTGTACAGACAGCGGTCTTCTCCACTCAGGGCTCTGGTCAGTTCCTTTGTTTTGTGAGCCTTTGGTTTCAGTTAAAACCTTAGTATTTTATTTAAATCTCACCTACTCAGGCCCTGAGATTTGAAACATTAGTTTTGTGAAGATAGTTGATTGTCTTGAGGTTATTCATTTGAAAGGCAATAAAAAAGCAAGTAGTGCCTGAATGAGATGTTAAGGTAGGACTTTTACTCTCAGTCTTTGTAGGCTCTGACTCCAACTGAAACATGAAACAGTATATCCTAAATTCTCTTTATTTTGGCTGATTAAAGAATTTGAAGGAAGGATGAACTTGATTGTCTTCTATTCTGGTGGCTAAATCTTGGTCTACAAAGTTAATTGTGCCTCTGGTTTCATCCACCTTTTCTCCAAATGTACTCTCAAAAAATAAAAAGACCAACACTAACCTCAGTCTTGGTGTAGCCCCATCTTATTGAGCAGTTTAACTCAGCAAGAGGTTTAAATATAAAATAGCTTTTTTCCCCTTTTAATCTTTCAATTGTCTTCAGATCCTTTCCTATCTCTAACAGTATTTTGAATATGTTACTCAGTTTTTCTGTGATTTTTATTATTAAAACCTTAGTTCAGGGCTGCCTGGGTAGCTCAGTCAGTTAAGCATATGGCTTTTGATTTTGGCTCAGGTTATCATCTTGCAATTCGTGGGACTGAGTCTGTGTTTGGCTCTGAGCTGACAGTGTGGAGCCTGATTGGGATTCTCTCTCTTCCTCTCTCTCTCTGCTCTTCCCCTGCTCATTCTCTCTCTCTCTCCCTCTCCCCCCCCCACTCTCTCTCTCAAAAAAAGTAAACATGAAACACAATTTAAAAAACCCAGTTAAGGTAAAAGTTTTATTTCAAATCTGATCAAACTTATTTTTTTCTTCTTTCCCAAGCACAAACTTGACCATGAGTGAGAGGCCTGGAGTTGTAAGGGAAAGAAAAGATCTCCCTTTTCATGTGTCATCTTACTCTTCAGGGTTCATCTTCTCCAAAATTAGGGAAGGATGGAATGCTGGTTCTCTATTCATTATTTTTATTTTTTATTTTTTGAGAGACAGAGACACAGAGTGCGAGCAGGGAAGGAGCAGAGAGAGAGGGAGACAAAGAATCCAAAGCAGGCTCCAGGTTCTGAGCTGTCAGCACAGAGCCTGATGCAGGGCTCTAACCTGCGTATGTGAGATCATGACCTGAGCTGAAGTCAGATGCTTAACCATCTGGGCCACCCAGGTGCCCCAAGGAACCTTGGATCTCTTGTGAGACGCATAAGTATGTGCCTTGGAGGATCCTGCAGGCATTCTTGCTGCTCAGCAGTTCTGTAGCATGGGAGTAAGATCATTCTGGAACATAACCTTCAACCCTCTTACCCTGACGATGGGTGGAAAAGTTACACCCTCTAAATACAGGGGTTGTTTCATCTAGTGGGCAGCTATCTTGGGTGGACAACCAGCAGAATGAAAAGTCCTCTGCCATCCTCAGTATCCCTGTGGCCCATGGAAACACACATCTTTCCATCCCAAATGCTGGGCATATTAGTGGCTCAGGACTAACCTTCTGTCTACCCTCCTTGCTGCCTCCCTCCAATTTTATTTTGCTCAAAGAAGCATGAGTTGGATGACCAAAATCCATTATGTGAACAGATATTCAGGCAAGCAACTCCATGGTGGGTCTTCCTCCTCTTTTCGCCCATGGAAAGTACCAGTAACCTAAAATTTTTCACAAGACACAATGACCTTTCCTCTACCTCTGTTCTTCTTTAATTTATTTATGAGATAAGAATGGAGTTGCGGGGAGGGCTGTAATTTCTTGATTTTTAGAGATCGTTGGGGGAGAGATCTGGTCCCAATTACAGGCACTTCTCTTCAGAAGGAGGGTTACTTAAGAATCTCTCTGTCCATCTTTGGCACTAGTCCCAATCAACATGCTCTTGCATTTAAAAGGATGTTCATAGTGGGGACCACAGATCATTTTAGACAGAATAATACAGTTTTTAAATCAAAAAGCAAAAATTGGCTTAAGCAATTATATAGTAGTTTCACAACACACATTTGTTTCTCTTGGTCCCAAAATGCCTATGTTTAAGAGAGTATAAAATGCTGCTATTTTTAGGTTTTATTTTGGAAAACCTAGTTAAGGGAATTGTCATAACCTCGATAACTATTATCATCTTTCTCTGAGATGTTTCAAATAAATATTATGACACACATTTGTGCACTGTTTCTGTGTAGGCATATGCCAGATGTGTGATGCCATGTAGCCTTGCAGTACAATAATACAAACTCCTGGAAGGGTACTAACCGAGAAATACTTTATATACTGACTATGTAACTATATAACCCTGGAGACGAGACTTGCAGATAGTGGTGTGTGTGTGTGTGTGTGTGTGTGTGTGTGTGTGAGATACTTTCATCTCAGTATCTCATTTAGCTGCAAAATTTGATGCTTTGGTTTTGCTGATGCCCTCTCAACGCACAATGAATCCTTTCCAGAAAAATCTCAATGAAACTAATGAGTTTAACCTCAAAGATTTTATCCTTCTCAGCAGTCAACTGGAAGCTAAACTACATCAGAGAGAAACTAATTACAAGATGCTTGCGTTTCAATTATTCTTCATTTATCATTGCAATTACTAATTCCATTTATCTTTCACTTGCTAAATATGGGAAATGAAAAACAAAGACCCGCAAATTCATAATCCCTTCAGTGTAAATCGTTGATATACACAGTTCTGTGTATATTTATCATTTTAACTATGGGTAAAACTATAGTTAAAATTACTTAGATTTTTTGCATTAAGGATCAAGGGATATCTTTAGTGGTTTTCAGTATGCCGAATGTGTGGTTCCAATTTAGAGTGACAATTATATTTACAAAAGCTTAAATTTTCTAGACTGGAAAAGCCAGGAGAGAAACCATACAAGAAAATCAAAGATCAATTTGTAATTTTTGATGCGAAGAATAGAAGCTGACAGTAAAATCTAGTAAACAATATCTGTATAGTCAGATCAGTACATTCAATTCACAAATCTGACATAAAAGCAAACGTAATATAAAGAAAATGAAAAAAACAGTTCATGTTTCAATTTGTTTAGAGTCTGAAATCACTCTCCCATATGGAGAATCATAAATCCAACTTTATGTAAGGGATATATACATACATAGCTTTAAATAAAAGGCAAAATTCTTGTCCTGTGGAAGGCAAATCCATCTCCTTAATATGGTCAGCCACATGGTTTTCACTGTATATCTTGGGTTCAAAACTAGTGGCATCATTTCCTTACATTTCCCCTGAGATATGGCCATTAAATGTATGGCCAATCATTTTTTATAAATGAGGTTTAGAACATTGGTTCTGAAAGAAATTGGAAGGCTTATCTGGTTGAGAAATCACCAACTGGTGGCTCATAGGAAGCTATCAACCACAGTTGTACTTGGCCTATTTAGTATTTAAAACATTTGAAACTTTCATGTAGAAATCTTGATTCTCAGGTTGTTTTGAAAAGACATTGGGCTTGTCTGGTCATCAAGTGAAGCTAAGTTAACAACTAGTCTTTTTAGAATGAGCACATTTCCTCCAGGTCTCCACAGTTTCCATGATCCCTGTTGTTTTACAAATGGTATACTCCACTATTTAGTACGTGTATGACACCCAAAGACATTTGAGTTTTTGACTCCTGATCTAGCCCATCCTTCACAGGTAAAAATTCTGAGATCTCTTTGATCTCCTGAGTTTTCTGAATAATGAAATGCAATGGGTAAGATTAGCATCTCTGGAGTTAGTCTGCATGAGTTCAAATTCTGACTCAGCAAATTATCAGCTCTGTGACTTTGAGTAAATTATTGAGCATTTCTGGGCTTTAGTTTCCTCATCTCTAAAGTGAGGGGGGAAAATAGTACCTGCCTCATTGAATTTTATGAGGCTAGATCTAGTAATCATAGTAAATATATGTGATCTGCTTACAATGGGGCCTAAAATTTTTATACGCTAAGTGTTTGATATTGTTATTAAACCACTCTGTCAAAGTCAAGTCCCAGAGTAGCCTACTCAAAGGTAAATTGGGTGGCCAGACACCCAATTCTTACTAATAGGAGAAATAGAAAGAAAGTATGAGGAAAGTGAAGATAATTGTTAGGAATATATAATTTGAACAGAAGAAACACCTATGAAAATTATTTTTAATTAGAAGTATATGAAAAGAAAAAGTAAGATAATAGAAGAGCAATGAATTTGTTGGATAGAGTGATTGTTATATTTTTTAAACTTCATTTTTCTTTAATTCCTTTAAGTAATAGCATTTATTATACTCCCTAAATTAGGCTTTCCTAGTATTTAGTGTATGGTACATAATATACCAAAAAGATTGATTAAATGCCTTTAGGAATGAGTACTTGAGTAATGAGCACTTGAGTAATCTTGTGATTTATTTCACTTTATCATTTCAATTAGGGATTTAATTCTTGAAATAGCATATCCATAAAATCTATAGTACAAGCTTGTTTTATGATTTATGTGGCTATATTTGCTATTAAGTGTAACCCAAAATATGACTTCAAATGGACTTTTTAGTGTTTAGCTGCTCTGAATAGGAAAGACATGGTGTTTCTCTGCTGGTGACCTATTTGGAGACACCTTGGCAAGTTCTAGGGTATCGGAATTTTCACATATTGTTGTCTGAGCAAGCTCAAACATTCTAGAATCTTTATATATGTGTATATATATGTGAGTGTGTTATTATGTATATATTATAAATTACATACATATATGTATAATTACGTACACAGGTGTGCCCTGCTTTTTGAAAGCAGCTTGTTTCTATGCAACTTTTCATAAGCCAAAATAAAGTGAAGAAGGAATTAACAATTTATATGGAAAAATATTTGAGTGTTCCCAGACCCCAAAAATAACATCTCTCAGGCTTTTCTGATACTTTAGGACATATGTTGGTAATGGATGCACACAATAAATGGAGATCAAGCACACAGCTGCTGGATGCTGAGATGCTGAGTGTACTTCCAGAGGAAGGAGCTTAGGGGGGCTGCTCTTGCTGCTCTGGGTATGCGTTGCCTCTGAATGGCTCACTGCAAAACAAGCACTGAATGTTAATTTGAATTTTCACTTTTTTGTAAAACTGAAAATCTTCTTTGGATTTCCTTTGTTAGTGAAAACAGAAACTAATATAAGTCTTTTGTAAAAGTGAAAGGATGTAATGTAAACTTTCAGAAAGCAAGGGATAGCTATATGTATGTATATATAAATGTGTGTGCGTACACACATACACATGCACACACACACGCACACATGCACACACACATACATATCTCCTAAATAAAGGGTTTTGAAAAGACATGTATTGAATATTTGGGTGTTCAGACTCTTTAATGCACTTACAAAATGGCAACATACTGATCCTTCTCCAATTTCCAAAACCTCAAGACTACATGTGTTCCTCTATGTCCTTAGCTATGTTATGCCCGCATCGCGGGGGACCCCAAGAAAGACGCACCAGAGTCCAGAGTCAAAGCCAAAAAGCAAGGGTCGTTTATTGCAGGTTCGAACCTGGGCCTCTGCTCCCTCCCAGCTAGTGGAGCGGAGAGAACCAGAGATCCCCGTGCTGGCGATTTACATTTCCTTTAAAGGCAGATGCAAACAAATTCTGGGGCGTTTCACAGCTATAGAATGGACATTGGTCGGAAGTATAAGTCAGAGCATGTGGAGCCAATTGATTGGGTCCCACCCCAAGCGTCATTACAGAAGCAGAATGGGCGGGGGTTATGGCGACAGGCTCTGGCTATTGCATCAGATTAACGACAGGCTCTGGCTATTGCATCAGATTAGAGGGGTTCCTTTTTCTCCTGGGTTTTTGGTCCTCTCAGCTACTGAAAAGTTGCTGACTTTTGGAAAATATCACTACTGAAAATCAAAAGAACTGAGATAGCAATTTATAAATTAAAAGTTTGCAATTACTAAAATTCTGACAAATCCTTCAAGATACAGTATTAATATGTGGTGTGACAAATATTTATTTTGTATAATTCTGAACGAGTCTCAGCAAAGAGAATGATGAAAATCCTTTTTTTGCCATTTTATTGATCACTTATTTGTTTATTTTAATCAAATTTATATTTTTTTCAGGAATAGAATTTACTGATTCATCACTTACATATAACACTCCATGCTCATCCAAACCAATATCCTCCTTAAGGCCCCTCACCCTTTTAAACCTTCCCCCACCCACATCCTGCCAGCAACCCTCTGTTTCTTCTCTATATTTAAGTGTCTTATGGTTTGTCTCCCTCTCTGTTTTTATATTATTTTTGCTTCCCTTCCCTTATGTTCATCTATTTTGTATAATAAATTCCATATATGAATGAAATCATATATTTGTCTTTCTCTGACTTATTTGCTTAACATAATACACTCTAGTTCCAACTACATTGTTGCAAAAGGCAAGATTTCACTCGTTTGATCACCGGGTAATATTCCATTGAATATATATACACCATATCATCTTTATCCTTTCATCAGTTAATAGACCTTTGGGTTTTTCCCATACATTGGCTACAGTTGATAGTGCTGCTATAAATATAGGGTGCATGTGCCCCTTCAAATCAACATTTTTGTATTTTTTGTATGCATACCTAGTAGTGCAATTGCTGGGTCATAGGGTAGTTCTATTTTTATTTTTTTATGGAAATTCAATATTGTTTTCCAGAGTGGCTATACCAGTTTGCAGTCCCACCAGCAGTGCAAAAGGGTTCACCTTTCTCCGCATCCTGACCAATGTTTGTTGTTGCCTTAGTTGCTAATTATGGCCATTCTGACAGGTGCAAGGTAGTATCTCATAGTGGTTTGGATTTGTATTTCCCTGATGATGAGTGATGTTGAGCATTTTCTCATGTGTCTACTGGCCATCTGGATGTCTTCTTTGGAAAAGTGTTTATTTATGTCTTCTGCCCATTTCTTCACTGAATTATTTGTTTTTTGGGTGTTGAGTTTAATAAATTCTTTAAAAAATTTTTTTAACATTTATTCATTTTTGAGAGACAGAGTGTAAACAAGGGAAGGGCAGAGAAGGAAACACAGAATCTGAAGTAGGCTCCAGGCTCTGAGCTGTCAGCACAGTCTGACACGGGGCTCTAACTCACGAATCACGTGATCTGAAGTCAGAGGCTTAACCAACTGAACCACCCAAGTGCCCTGAGTTTGATAAATCCTTTTTAGATTTTGGGTACTAACCCTTTATTGGATATGTCTTTTACATATATCTTCTCCCATTCCATCAGTTGCCTTTTCATTTGCTATTTGTTTCCCTCCCTGTGCAGAAGCTTTTTATCTTGATGAGGTCCCATTAGTTCAGTTTTGCTTTGGTTTCCCTTACCTTCAGAGACAAGTCAACTAAGAAGCTGCTGCACCTGAAGTCAAAATACTTGTTGCATGGGGGCGCCTGGGTGACTCAATTGATTACACGATTATGTGTAGGACTTTGGCTCAGGTCATGGTATCATGGTTCATGGGTTCAAGCCCGCATAAGGATGTGTGCTGACAGCTCAGAGCCTGGAACCTGCTTCAGATTCTGTGTCTTCCTCTCTCTTTGCCCCTCCCCCACTCATACTCTGTCTCTCTCCTTCAAAAATAAATAAACATCAGAAGTATTTTTTAAAAGAAAAAAAATTTTTTAAAGGTTGTTGCTGTTTTCTTCTCTAATATTTTATGGCTTCTTGTCTTACGTTTAGATCTTTCATCCATTTTGAGTTTATTTTTGTGTATGGTGTAAGAAAGTGGTCCAGGTTCACTTTTCTGCATGTCATTGTCCAGTTTTCCCAGCACCGTTTGCTGAAGAGACTTTTATCCATTGGATATTCTTTTTTGCTTTGTCAAAGAGGAGTTAACCATAGAGTTGTGGGTCCATTTCTGGATTTACTGTTCTGTTCCATTGATCTAAGTGTCTGATTTTGTGCCAATACCATACTGTCTTGATGACTACAGCTTTGTAATATAGCTTGAAATTCAGAAGCAGGATGCTTTCACTTTTGCTTTTCTTTTATTAGGATTGCTATGGCTCTTCAGAGTCTTTGGCAGTTCCATACAAATTTTAGGATTCTTTGTTCTAGCTCTGTGAAAAATGCTGGTTGCATTTTTATAGAGATTATATTAAATGTGTAAATTGCTTTGGGTAGTATAGACATTTTGACAATATTTTTCTTCCAATACATGAGCACGAATGTTTTTCCTTTTTTTAATTGTCTTCAATTTATTTCATAAGCTTTCTATAGTTTTCAGTTTATAGATGATTCATCTCTTTGGTTAGGTTTATTCCTAGGTATTTTATGCTTTTTGATACATATTCAAATGGGATTGTTTCTTTGATCCTTCTTTCTGCTACTTCATTATTGGTGTTTAGATATGCAGCTGATTTCTGTACATTGATTTTATATCCTGTGACTTTACTGAATTCATGTATTAGTTCTAGCAGTTTTTTGGTGGAGTCTTCTGGGTTTTCCACATAGAGTATCATGTCATCTGAGAAGAGTGAAAGTTTGACTGCCTCCTTGCCAATAAGGATGGCTTTTATTTCTTTGTGCTGATTCCTGAGCTTAGGACTTCCAACACTATGCAGCGTTGATAGTGGACATTCTTGTCATTTTCCTGACCTTAGTGGGAAAGCTCTCAGTTTTTCCCCTTGAGGATGATATTAGCTGTCGGTCTTCCATATATGGTCTTTGTGCTCTTGATGTGTGATACTTCCATCCCTACTTTCTTGAGGGTTTTTGTCAAGAAAGGATGCTGTATTTTGTCAAATGCTTTCTCTGCATCAATTGAGAGGATCATGTGGTTCTCATCCTTTCTTTTATTAATTTAATGTATCACATTGATTTGTGGTTATTGAACTAGTCCTGCATCCCAGGAATAAATCCCACTTGATCATGGTGAACAATTCTTTTATGTATTGTTGGGTCTGATTGGCTAGTATCTTGTTGAGAATTTTTGCATCCATGTTCTTCAGGGAAATTGGTCTGCAATTCTCCTTTTTAGTGGTGTCTTTGTCTGGTTTTGTAATCGACATAATGCTGGCTTCATAGAATGAGTTTGGAAGTTTTTCTTCCATTTATTTTTTGGAACAACTTCAAAAGAATAATCGTTAACTCTTCTTTAAACTCTTTTCTAGGGTAAAATTCCCCTAGAAAGCCATCCGGCCCTAGACTCTTGTTTGCTTGGAGATTTTTGATTACTAATTCAATTTCTTTACTGGGTTAGAGTATGTTCAAATTTTCTATTTCTTCCACTTTCAGTTTTGGTAGTTTATGTTTCTAGGAATTTATCCATTTCTTCCAGGTCCAGGTTGCCCAATTTATTGACATGTAACTGCTCAAAATATTCTCTTAAAAATTTTTTTTTTAATGGTTATTCATTTTTGAGAGACAGTGAGAGACAGAATGCAAACAGGGGAGGGGCAGAGAGAGAGAAAGAGGGAGACACAGAATCTGAAGCAGGCTCCAGGCTCTGAGCCCAGCACGGGGGTTGAATCCATGAACTGTGAGATTATGACCTGAATCAAAGTCAGACACTCAACTGACTGAGCCACCCAGATGCCCCCATAATATTCTCTTATTATTGTTTCTACTTCTGCAGTGTTAGTTGTGGTCTCTTTCATTCATGATTTTATTTATTTTTGTCCTTTCCATTTTCTTTTTGATCAGTCTGGCCAGGGATTTATCAATTTTGTTAATTCTTTCACAGAACCAGCTTTTGGTTTCATTGATATGTTCTACTGTTGTTTATTTTTTTATTTCGATATCATTGATTTCTGCTCTTTTATTATTTCTCTTCTTTTACTGGTTTTGGGCTTTATTTGCTTTCTTTTTTCCAGCTCATTTAAGTGTAAGGTTAGCTTGTATATTTGAGACATTTCTTCCTTCTTTAGGAAGGTCTGAATTGCTATATACTTCCCCCTTATGACTGCCTTTGCTGCATCCCAGAGGTTTGGGGTTGTTGTGTTTTCATTTTCATTGACCTCCATATACTTTTAATTTCCTCTTTACTTTCTTAGTCTGAAAATACACAAAGTATGATCTTGATCTTTTTGTACTTGTTGAGGGCTGATTTGTAACCCATTGTGTGACCTATTCTGGAGAATGTTCCATGTCCACTTGAGAAGAAAATGTGTATTCTGCTGCTTTAGGATGAAATGTTCTGAATATAGCAGTTAAGTCCCTCTGGTCCAGTGTGTCATCCAAAGTCATTGCTTCCTGGTTGGTTTTCTGCTTACATATCTGTCCATTGCTGTAAGTGGATGTTGAAGTCCTTTTCTATTATGGTATTATTATCAATGAATATCATCATGATTAATTGTTTTGTATATTTGGGTGCTACCACATTGGGAGCATAATATTTACAATTGTTAGATCTTCTTGGTGGATAGTCCCTTTAATTATGATATTATGTCTTCTTCATCTCTTTTTACAGTCATTATTTTAAAATCTACTTTTTCTGATATAAGTATGGGTATACCAGCTTTCTTTTGACAACTGTTAGCATGATAGGTGGTTCTCCATCCCCTTACTTTCAATCGACAGGTGTCTTTAGGTCCAAAATGAGTGTCTTGTAAGCAGCATATAGATGGGTCTTGTTTTCTGATCCATTCCAATACCCTATGTCTCTTGATTGGAGCATTTAGTCCATTGACAGAGTACTGAAAGATGAGTTTAGTGCTATTTTGTTGCCTGTTGAGTTGTTGTTTCTGATAATGCCATCTGCTTCTTTTTAGTTTTTGTTGCTTTTGGTCTTTTTTGTTTCGCTTTGTCTTTTCTCCATTCAAAGGCTTCCCCTTAAAATTTCTTGCAGAGCTGTTTTAGTAGTCGTAAACTCCTTTAGTTTCTTTTTGTCTGGGAAACTGCTTATCTGTCCTTCAATTTTGAAAGACAGGCTGGATAAAGAATTCTTGGCTGCATATTTTTCCCACTTAGCACATTGACTATATCCTGCCACTCCTTTTTGGCCTGCAGAGTTTCTTTGGATAGGTCTACTGTGAACCTGATCTGTCTTCCCTTATAGGTTAAGGACTTTTTTCCCTTGCTGTTTTCATAATTCTTTCCCTCACTGTAAATTTTGTGAATTTGACTATGATATGCCTTGGTGATGGTTGATTTTTGTTGAACCTAATGGGAGTTTTCTGTACTAGGCTGATTTTGATTTCTGTGTCCTTCCCCAGATTGGGAAAGTTGTCTGCTATAATTTGCTCACATAAACCTTCTGCCCCCTTTTCTGTCTCTTCATCTTCTATTACTCCTATGATTCAGATACTATTCCTTTTTAATGATTTACTGAATTCTTTAAGTCTTTTATTGTGCTCTTTTGCCTTTGTTTTCCTCTTTTTCTCTGCTTCATTATTCTCCAAAGTTTTGACATCTAAATCGCTGATTCACTGCTCTGCTTCGCCCTTCCTTGATATTGTACCATTCATTCGAGATTGTATCTTGGGTATAGGATGTTTAATTTTATCTTGACTAGATTTTATTTATTTATTTATTTTATCTCTGCCAAAAGGGATTTTTTTTTGACCCCCGCTAGTATTCCTATTATCATGGTTCTAAATTCTAGTCCAGACATCTTGCTTATATCTGTGTTGATTAAGCCCCTGGCAGTCATTTCTTCCTATTCTTTCTTTTGGGGTGAATTCCTTCATTTTGTTATTTTGTAGGAAAAAATAATAAATTAAATATGAAAATTTAAAACAAAACAAAAAATCAAATAAAGGACTCTAGATTCTAGGTGTATTTTGGTCTGTCTTTTGAAAAAAGCTTGATATAATGAGAAAAAAAAGGCAAAAAGGTAAGAAAAAAATTAAAAATTTTATATATTAAAATAGAATAAAATGAAATGAATACAATGAAATAAAATTCAAAATTTTTAAATATAAAAAAGAAAAAATAAAAATAAACTTTTTTCTTTGTTTCCAAAAATAAGGAAGAAAAGGGGAAAAAAAAGAAAATAATTTTTGCCAAAACAGAAACAAATAAAACTAACACATAAATGAGCCAGCAAGCAGAATGAAACCCGAATGAAATTACATCCAGTTTCCCCCAGATATGAAACCATGAAGCCTTCTATAGTACATACACTAAGCAGGTGGAGTGACTTGTGCTTGTTTTCTAGGGGATGTGATTGGAGGGCACAGCTAAACAAGACTTGGTATTAACAGCTCCATTTCCACTAGGTGGCACTGCTTACTTACTGGGGTGGATCAGTGTGGAGCCTGTGCATGGAGTGTTGGAAATGGCTTCACCTAGCTCCCTAGTCTCTGGCACAGGAACTTTGTGCTCTTAACAACCCGCAACCAAGCACCCATTCTTTACCTCAGGCCTTCATCAATTTGCTACCTTTACTCTGTGTCTAAGCTTTCTGATTTCCAGGTGGCACCTCCCTCTCAGATGGGATTGTGTTTCAAAGCCCCATACTTAGAGACTTCTGCAGCTTGGGCCCACACTGACTCTCTGGAGGGTCTTGCTGAGCAAGGTAGCATCCTCCAGAGAATGTTAGTGCAATCGCCTAGCTTCAGAGGTTCAGAGATTATGGCAAACCACAACACACAGCTGACACCAGGTATCACCACACTCAGGCATCTTTGTCCCAAAACCTACAAACATAACTGTTCTCTGGGATCCACTGGGACCTTTGCCTGTGGGGAGGCCATATGGGCTCTATCAAATGCTCTCCAAGCAGGGGAACCACTTCTCCCCGTGTTGCACACAGATCCCTCAGATCCCACTACCTGCTTCTAAGGATTTGTTCTTCTGCTTCCTCTCCAGAGTACTGCCAGGCTACAAGCTTTGAAACTTCAGGCTCTGTGCTCCACTGTTTATAGAATGTTCTCCTTTCTTCCTGTCTGTGGTTTTGAGGAACAGATTTCTCGTTCAGTCCCCCCACGAGTGTTTTCATTCTTTCTCTCCAGCTACTTTTGGGGGAGTGCTTTTCTTGCATGACCTTGATATGCTACAGTCTCCCTCTTTCCCTTTCTCTGTCCTCTCTCCACACAAACAGCTTCCTACCATCCATGGCTTTTCCCTTCCCCATTTCACCTTTCTATACAACATACCTGCTAAGTTCTATGTCTCAGGTTATGCAGGTTGTTGTTTTAATGCTAGGCATTAAAAATGGTTTGGTGCTGATTGGCTCCATTTTGGGGACGAGATAAACTAGGGTCTCCATGCTACTCTGCCATCTTAACTCCTCCCTGATGAAAATCATTTCTAGTCAGCAAGTGAACATATTCTGATTTTAGGTTTGGCTACTTTCTATAAGATTATAGTTTGGTTTACAGGCATATTTAATGTATTTTTTCTCTGAAACCTAGTAAAAATCCATTGGATACAATGCCATTAATCCCCAGAGCAGAAATAACTGGAACAACAATTACTATAACAGATTGGATTGCTATAAGTGCCAGTGATAAGAGAGCAGTCAGTTTACTTACAATTACGATTAAATAAGACAAGTTGAGCAATGGTGAGTCAAAGTTATGCTTGCCCCAAGGGAAATTTTATAATAAAGCAATGCCTTCAGTTGTTTTTTCAATAATAAAGAAGTTGTAATGCATAAGATTCACCCTTAAATTATTGACTATGTATTTCAACAGTGAAAAGTGTAAGATAGCATTATAAGATCTGAGGTTCATCACCAAGAAGCAATATTAATAAAATATTCACTCTTGGGGAGGGGAATGAGAAGAAAGTAAAATTATAATAACTTCATTGTACTAGGAATTTGTATTAAATATTCAAAAAGCTGATATTACATTTCTCTAAAGGTAATTCGGTATGTTTCAAAGGACATTTTTATTTTATAACTTAGCATATATTCTTTCTTTATTTCAGATTAGTTAACATAACTCAGAAAATTCTAAATATTAAATGAAAACTCTAAAATTATATTGGTTGTTAAGTAGCATAATTATAATGATTTAATACTAAACATCTCTGGATGTTAATATTCCACACATCACAGTATGTACTGACTCTGCAATTTGACTTTCAGCTTTGCTGTTTATGTATATTTCTTATGCCATGTGACATAGTTGATAGTGTTAGGATTTTCTAATATGATCGGATAACATTCCCTGTAATAAATACTATCATTTATAAGTGTGTTTTTGGCAAACATAAAAATGTATGATTTCACACAAATACTACTGTAACTTTTTTAAAACATAACCTTCTGGGAAATAACATGTTATGCTCTCATGATTTATTATTTCATTTCCAGGTAACATGTAAAGTTTCTAGGCTTAACTCTTATGACTATAAATTCTACAAAAGTATGAATTATGGACTATAGACTCTTCATTCAATATATTTTTTAAAATTGCTACCTCAAGAAGCATTTAGTCTAGATAACACCCTGCCTGGCCTCTTGGAAAGTTAATAAGAAATAAAATGTTCTGTTTCCTGAATTAGCTGCATAGGAATTAATATGTTAAGCTTCATATTTAGGCAAACTTGAAAATTATTTTTATATACTTTAAACAAAAGCCATATAATTTTAGGAATATTGAGTAGACCAATATTAATATTTTAGTAACTCAAATGGATAGAACCAGATCCTAGCAGAATTTCATATATGAGATTCAAATTAATTAATTAATTATTTAAATAACTAATTAATTATTAACATTGGATGACTCTACTAAATAACTAGTGGGGAATAGCATGGAATTTTCTACTAAAATGTTCAATTAATCAGTCCATATATGAATGTGTCCTTATAATATAACTTTGTGATCATGATTCACATAATACACTCTTTGGTGTTTGCTCTTTAGATGTTTGAATTTAAAGAGTCATAAGCAGAGTATGATTATGACTGAACAATGTACAGTGTGAAGCACAAGTGTATGGTGAAAGCAAGCTTGATCCCATTATGCCTAATGTTGCCAGCACAAAGCCATATATTATGATAAACACTCCTAATGCACATGGTAAGCGCTTCCTGTTCCTTCAGAACGTTAATGACAACCCACTTCAAGAATCAGTGTGGGTAGACATGAAGTATTTTCTTTTATTCTTTCTTTTTTCTCCAAAGTGAAACTGAAAAGAGGACATTGAGTCTTAACTCTCTTTTTTCTTGATACTTGCTCAAGTCAGCTAATAGATTTACTGGGAATAAATGGGAAGCTTGAAAGTGAGCTATTGCACACAAAACAAATGGTTTCCCCAAGCTGATAGCATGAACATAGGATCACATCAAGCAAAAAATGTACATAGGAATGTAAGAAATAGCTCGATTCAATTAACAATTTCTCTTCCCCTTCCTGAGATATGCCTGTCATTTACTGAGCTTTTATTTTGTTTCAATCAATGTGCTGCCACAGCATTCCTTTGAGCATACAGGTATTATTATTGCCATTTTAAGGATTAAGAACACTGAGTGTCTTACTTGAGATATACAGAAAGATGGGATTTGTGTCCATGCCTACTGGGGTCTAAAGTATAAAGAGTAGTTTAGATATTAACGATGATGATCCTATTTTCATCACGTTAAAAAGTAAACACAAACAGATTACTTCATTTCAAGTAAATGGTTTTAAGGAGTGAACATCTTCTTTTAGACATTTATTATACAAGCAGTTTTAAGGTTTTTTAATTCGTGGGAAGAATGAGAAAATGCAAGCTTATTAATGTGTACCAACTTAAACAATAAAATTACAAATCTATACACTGTATGTTGAAATTAACTTGTTAATGTTTCCTAATCAATGTTAAGATAAACTAGAATGAAGTTTAGTACAAGTTATTTTGGATACAAATTTAAAAATTTTATATTTGAAATATTTCCATTCATACCTAATTTCATAAACAACTACATACTCATGTTTTAAATATAAAAAATTCATTTATTCATTCAATAAATAAGTATGCATTGAATACACCAGGCATTGAACTTAAATGTTACCGGGGTGCCTGAGCAGCTCAGTTGGTTAAGCATCCTACTGTTGATTTTGGCTCCTGTGATGATCTCATACTCCAAGACTCGAGTGCGGCTCTGCACGGGGCATGGAGCCTGCTTAACATTCTTTCTTTTCCCTTATCTCTAACCCTTCCTCCCCACCCCGCTTAAAAAAAAAAAAAAAAATGATATCAAACCAAAAGCCGACCTGCTATTTTGTAAAGGACTCCCTACAAAACCTCTCTTGGTGGGCTCTGCAGAACCTTCTTTGTGAGTTCTGAAACTGAACTGTGGTATCAGGTCTACCAATAGATGATCAGGTTTTGATAAACTTACCCATCTTAACTCACCAGAAAAGGATATAAAAATCAAAACAGTATTTTACTGATTTCTTGAAAGTAATGACTTCGTAGGAAATGCTTGGGACTTGAAATTATTACTAGAAGTTTTAGTCAATATATAATCATAGCAAAGGAATTTATATGATATCAACAGATGGATAACTAAATTTTCTTCCAGGTAATCAACTCCAGTCTCTTCCTAGAATACTAATTAGTTGGCCCAAACACTTATATTTTCTAGATATTGTTAGTTTTCATAGGCAGTGATGAATAGACCCTGAAAAATATTTATTGTGAACTTTTTTCACTTTTATGCTTAATATAATTTAATTGAAAGTTTATATATAAATTTTTCCAGTTTATTTAGATATAATTGACATATAGCATTGTGTTAGTTTAAGAATACTGTATTATAGTATTCTATACTATATAGGGGGGAAAAGAGGTGGTGTTGATGGTGGAGGGCACTTAAGGGGAAGAGCACTGGGTGTTATATGGAAAATAATTTGACAATAAAATATTATGGAAAAAATAAAATAAGTAAAAAAAAAGTTGATTGTACTATAAGACACAGAAACATGCATGTGGACTGAACTTGCAACAACTTTGGGGAATAACACTAGACTATAAATTCTTATTTCTAGGGCATATAGGTATATTGACATTATATACCAGATATTGCTAAAGAAGAAGTCTGTTTAATAAATTACATGCTTATATTTAAGACAGAAAAAAAAGAATACTGTATTATAGTGTACATTCTTCTTAGGGGTTACTAAAAGCACCATTACACTGGCGAGGGTGTGGAGAGACGGGCACCCTCCTACATTGTTGGTGGGAATGTAAACTGGTGCAGCCACTCTGGAAAACTGTGTGGAGGTTCCTCAAAAAACTATCCATAGAACTCCCTTATGACCCAGCAATAGCCCT